>NC_140246.1:676627-686627 GCF_949987555.1 Borostomias antarcticus | reverse complement strand
TTACATTACAGTCATTTAGCAGACAATTTTATCCAAAGCGACTAACAATAATTGCATTTAACGTAGTAAAAGCCAATGTACTACTACTTGCCAGTAGTCATCTTCTTTCTAAAACAAGTGACTAAGAGCATAATCTAGTTCTGAAGGCAAAGTGGAAGAATAGCAATCTTGTAAGAAAATCAAGCAGTGCTGAATTATTTTTTACCCGTGGAGCGCTCCAGTTCAGTTTAGGAAAGACACGCCCACCCAGCGTGTTTATGGCTTCCAGCACTTTGGAATTGAATTCTGGGAACTCAGGGGCCTGGAACACACAACCACAAAACACCATCACATGTAGTACTTATAACAACGTCCCCAAAGAGTTACAAACGGATGAATCAAAATGGTGTCTCAATATTCACATGACTTACTGTGACAGTGGTGGTTGTCTCATCATCTGACCACTGTGTTTGGTGGGAGAAAAGTATGTGAAACATATTAATAATCTGTAAACTGGAAGTTGATGAACAATGATTTAATTTGAAAATTAAAATGTTAAAAATATGTTAATTTTCAGGTCGGTACCTGGACGTCCTCCTCAGCATCCGAGTCACTGTTGGTTTGGGTTTGCTGTGTGTTGTCGCTACAGAAAAGATCAATTGTGACTGGAATGTGATGAACAGGTGTGTGTGTGTGTGTGTGTGTGTGTGTGTGTAGTCCATGCTCACCCTCCAGAGACTACCAGTGTTCCATCGTCCAGTAAATAGTCAATTACATTCTGAGGCAGTGGAAGAATCAAACTGTAATAGAGAGGACAGACAGGCGAGGGTGACAGAGAGCAGGACACACAACAAGTCTCACGTAGATAACTAGACTTTCATGGTTATTGAGCAGGTTAAAAACTACTGGCCCACCAGACAAACCACTGATGACCAAGAACACAGGTGTCTGACAGGTGTATTATCTTCACGTGTTAATTAACTTACAATGTATAATTTGCCGATGTATTTAGGAGCAAAGCGTATTGAATTTAAATATTACCGACAATAGCCTATTTAATATGTGCAAGATTTTTGTCTTAGACTCTTGTCTAAATAAAATGAAGCCATCCATCCCATCACATAGCTTAGTGCTACTGACCAAGCACACAAATGCATAGCTGTCTATCGCACCCAAATCCGTTTTTATCTCCCGCAGATAACAACAACATATTCGAGAATATTCATATCAGATTTGAGAGGTTACCTTTTGATAGTATGTTTCTTAAATATCGGATACCAGACCGAAAACTGACAGTTTACAACTTGATCCTTCTTCATGCTGCAATTGCTTTACCGGAAGTGTCCATCTGTAAATGGTTCCCGCAAGTCACTCATTAAAATGGTCGCAAAGACGCTTTCCACGTTGGAAAAAAAAAAAACTAAGGGTACATGTTTGCCATCTAGATATCTATACATCTATAAACTGTACTTTGGTGATGGAGTGAGCTGTAACGATCGCTTGGCACTTTCTCAGGAGGGGACGTATTTTTGTGTAGCACACGTGGGCTGACTTGTGACTTGGCTGAAAACACTGGACCTGCAAGTGAGTGGATTCAGGATGAAAATCTACTTTGTTTCTCATTCACGTTGATTTGCGAAGTTACATATCAACGTGAAAGCATATTCCTCTACGATCTTGTATGAATACGCTACAGAATAACAATCAGAAAGTGATAGGTAACCTGGTAAAGTTATCAAGCTATCTACAGTAGCTATATACGGTACCGAATACCATGCAGCCTGCAATAAAAGTTATTTTTTAACGTTTATTTTTAGTTCCATGTAGTTAAAACTAGCTAAAATGAAACGGCTAGTGCATTGCAATGACATTAATGTCAACGGGTTAATTAACTTATTATGCAATGGGTGTAAAGGTCCATGTGATCGAGCACGTTTACATCATGAGGACTATTATCTATTATCTAACTATTACTATCTCTCTGTCCACAGACTCAGACTGAAGCAAGGATGAGCGACCAAGCTACAACCATCCCTCACATCCTGAAAGAGGAGGTGACGTTAGATCTCTTTCAGTCACACGAGGTTACATTGTCATGTTATGAGTAATGAGTATTTATGTGTGTGTGTGTGTGTGTGTGTGTGTGTGTTAAACTCACTTTCTCTAAGTCCAGGTCATTGCAACTGGAAAATGGGTGAAGCTTGAGAAGACCACTTATGTGGACCCTGCTGGAAACACAAGGTACTGAACCAATCAATGGGTTGGTCTTGTATGTAAGGTATTGACAGTATGTTCACACATTTGATTTTTTGTCTTTCAATAGAGTTTGGGAGACTGCTAAAAGGACCACCAGGCAAACCGACACCGAAACAGATGGTGTGTTTGTCCCCTTGTGTGGTTGTGTCATTGATTTATTTATATTTTTTTTATAAACAGGGTTTTATAAAACATAAAATAAACATTAGGTTCCTGTTTTTTCTTTCCCAGGTGTGGGGGTAATCGCCCTCCTCAAAAGAACCTTGCACAAAGACTGCGTTGTCATGGTGAAGCAGTTCCGTCCACCCATTGGTTGTCACACCCTGGAGTTCCCCGCAGGTGGGATCATGTTGGAGTTGTACTGCAGTGTGACAGAAGTGGGGATCGAACCACTGACCCTCTGTTTGGATGGAAACCTGAATATCTACCGCTAGACCAAAGGGGGAGGGGGGGGGTCGATAATTGGGGTTTTTCAGTCGCAGGCAGGGCTACTCATCACTCAGTGATCGAAGGGTCAGTGGTTCGAATCCTAGCTCCGACTGTCCACATGTCGAAGTGTCTTTGAGCAAGACACCTAACCCCAAATTGCTCCCAATGAGCAGGTTAGCACCTTGCATGGCAGCTACCGCCATTGGTGTGTGAATGTGTGTGTGTGAATGGTTGAATGAGAGGCCATTGTAAAGCGCTTTGAGTGCCGCTAAGGTGGAAAAGCGCTATATAAGTGCCGTCCATTTACCATTTACCATCACACAATCTCGTTTCAAACAAGCTCTGCCACAGCGGCACCGGCAACAACATTGCCATATGTAGCATAGCATCTATATTAAATCTCCATCTGGTGAGGTTTTGTGCCCAGATTTTGTCATGTGACAAGCTATTTTGAATATATTTAGTTGGTCCCAAGGCCGTGAGACATTCAGAGATTGTAAACGGTAGTCCCAGCTGTCAACTTAAGTAAAAACACCAGAACAACACCAGAATGGAGTTGACCCAGCGGCTGCGTGGTCTCTCTTCCGTGTCCAGGTTTGATTGACGAGGGCGAGAGCGCGGAGACGGCTGCTCTGAGAGAGCTGAAGGAGGAGACGGGCTACAAGGGAGAGGTGATGGGAGTCACCCCAGGTTAGCCCCTGACACACACACACACACACACACACACACACACACACACACACACACACACACACACACACACAGGACTTCAGTGCCTACATAATCAGTTATTCTGCTGGACAAGTAGTCCAGTATACTGGGGTTTGGGGTCAGTGCAGTTTTAATTCATTTCATATCAATTCAGAATTTCAACTGTAATATCAATTTCATAGCTCAAGATAGGCCTGTTATTTCAAATACTTTAAAGATAATTAAGAGGGAGCATTTTGTATAAAAATATTATTTTAGAATGAAGTTAAACTCCCTTCCGTAGGGCTGACTGTGTTGTGAATGCTCCTGATTGGTCTACCCTGTCCTCTCAGTGAATGCTCCTGATTGGTCACCCCTGTCCCCTCAGTGAATGCTCCTGATTGGTCACCCCTGTCCCCTCAGTGAATGCTCCTGATTGGTCTCTCCTGTCCCCTCAGTCACATGTCTGGACCCTGGCCTCTCCAACTGCACGACTCAGATCGTCATGGTGAACATCAATGGTGATGAGCTGGAGAACATCAACCCCACACAGCAGCTGGGTGAGCGAGGGGAGGGGGCGGGGCCAGGGGGCGGGGCCTGCTGACCTGAACACTCCTGACACGGATGTAATATCATAGACATATACACTAGACGCCGCATTGACGTTGATTTGATTGCTGCCGGACGAAAAATGCAGCCGCCATCTTGGTCCGGTACGGAGCTCCATGAGTAAACTAGTGATGGGTCGGTCGCGAACGATACGGCTCTATGTTCTGGCTCTTAAGTGAACGATGATAAATACATTGTTGTTAGCTGACAGATACAACTAAAACTGTTGGATGCTGCTGTTTTGCACTTTGTAATTTTTTTCATTTTTGTATTTATTATTTATGTTATTTGACTGTTCAAAAACAAAAATATTTGTTTCTACTTAAATTCTAGAGTTCTCTCTTGATGCAGGGTTACTTTTACTGACTGAAACTGCTGAGGAGAGCGGTTGTCACGTGACAGCGGTACCGGACCAATATGGCGGCCGTATTTTGCGCTGCTCAATCCATTACGAGTCATCTCCTGTTCATATCTATGTGTAATATACATTAGTACTGTATGTTCTCATTCTAATTAGCTACTTAGTAAGCTTTGACTATGTCTAACTCCTCTCTTTTTTCTCGCTTCCTCTTTCTTGCAGGGGATGGAGGTAATTTTATTTTCGCACAAACACACATTGGGCAAGGTTGTTTTTTCCACCCCGCTGTTGCACTTTTACCACCAAAGTTTTATTCGTTTTTTTGTTTTACTTCCAGAATTTGTCCAAGTCATTCATCTACCTCTTGACGAATTCCAGAAGAAAGTCGATGGTGATTATTTATCTTGCCTTGCATGCAGAATAACCAAGTCCATAATACTCATCATAATGCCAGCGGATTGAATTGGCTTTATTGTGTTCCGTCAAGGCGGATAGCAGGAATGATCAAACACTAACCCTCGACTCCCACTCCTGCAGAGCTGATGAAGAAGGAGAAGATCGTGGTGGACTCTAAGGTGTACATCTTTGGTATGGGCATGGCCCAGGCTTTCTTCAAACCCAATGAGCTCCCAGTTCTCAAGCAGTGAGGAGCAGACCAGGATGGGGGAGGTGGGAGAGACAGAGAGAGGAGAGGGTGGAGGGTAGTTGGTTGTGGACTCTCCTGTCATATTCTCTGTTACACCACATAGATGGACCAGAGATGAGACTGTTTACGGCGGCCATATTGTGTCTTAAATGGTCTTTTGGGAACAGTCTAAGAGGATCATGGTTCAGAAAGTATTATCCCTCGCCTTGTATGTCTCAAGGCCCACAATCACCAACAGTGTTTTTGCTTTTGCACTCGTTGTATCGAGGTATGTTCCTTAAATCATGCACCTTTAGTACTGAGAATGGTTACAAAGACATGCCTTTACAAGCTGTGTGGTAATACAAGCTGTGAATCTAATTATTAATATCATTCCTAAATGCATGATAAACATTCCTAATCCACACGAACCTGTTTCCAGGGCAACGACACCTCACTGTTAGAGAGTAATGGTACTGTTATTAAAAAAAATTGCTTTGATGATGATGTTAACCTGATAAACTGAAACTATAAACCACTTTTGTTAACTCAATGATCAGAAGATGTCTTTCTGTCCTGACTGTACTGGAATGAGATTGAGATTACTAGTAATAGTTGAAATAACTTGAATAAATACTTTTTCTATTCCTACTTGACCCTTGCTGGCTTTTTTTTGAGGGGGCGGGGAGATAGATTTGATTTGATGATGATGATGATGAGAACCCGGTCTGTAGGGGGCGGGGAGATAGATTTGATTTGATGATGATGATGATGATGATGATGAGAACCCGGTCTGTAGGGGGCGGGGAGATAGATTTGATTTGATGATGATGATGATGATGAGAACCCGGTCTGTAGGGGGCGGGGATATAGATTTGATTTGATGATGATGATGATGATGAGAACCCGGTCAGTAGGGGGCGGGGATATAGATTTGATTTGATGATGATGATGATGATGAGAACCCGGTCTGTAGGGGGCGGGGAGATAGATTTGATTTGATGATGATGATGATGATGATGATGAGAACCCGGTCTGTAGGGGGCGGGGAGATAGATTTGATGATGATGATGATGATGATGATGATGATGATGAGAACCCGGTCTGTAGGGGGCGGGGAGATAGATTTGATTTGATGATGATGATGATGATGATGAGAACCCGGTCTGTAGGGGGCGGGGAGATAGATTTGATGATGATGATGATGATGATGATGAGAACCCGGTCTGTAGGGGGCGGGGAGATAGATTTGATGATGATGATGATGATGATGATGAGAACCCGGTCTGTAGGGGGCGGGGAGATAGATTTGATTTGATGATGATGATGATGATGATGATGATGATGAGAACCCGGTCTGTAGGGGGCGGGGAGATAGATTTGATTTGATGATGATGATGATGATGATGAGAACCCGGTCTGTAGGGGGCGGGGAGATAGATTTGATGATGATGATGATGATGATGATGATGAGAACCCGGTCTGTAGGGGGCGCTGTGGAGACCCTGCAATGTTTACTAACCTGCGTGGTGGGAAGTCCCATACTGACTAGCTGCTAGCTAAATTAAACGGAATAAACGTATTATAAAGGTGAGTTCCTCGTTAATCCAGAGTTGGAGAATGTACCTGCAGCAAGCCTTTCCGCATGGTTATGATGCCACGTTTACTGGCTTGTTGAATAAGCTGGGTTGTTCAAGCAGACACTACTAGCTTGTATTATGTGGCTAATTTCTTACTCGTTTTTTTTCAATTCCCTGATTCTAATAAGGCGACCAGAGACCAAGCAACCACTCTTCACCATGGAGTCAGCTATAAAAGGTATTGTCTGTGCTTAGCAAGCCTAGTTTAAATGTAGTACCACATAGGGACGTGTAGACTAACTAGTTATCTAACGTTACACGAGGCTGAAGTTGGTTGCTATTGTTAATTTATACTGATACAAGACAACGTTTGAGATGTAGTGTTTGTAACGTGACCAATGTGGAGTTAGCAAGTTAAAATGGTCAATTGCACTGGGCCTAAAAAGCTTGATGGCTAATTTCATGTCAACGTTGACTTGTGTTGCTGATGGGACTCGTAACCCTGGCATCACCAGACCCCGGATGTGAGGTCATGATCATGGTGGTGAAGCCTGGCTAACTAAAGTAAAGTATACCTGTAGCTGGGAGCAGTGGTGTGTTGTGTGTCTTGAAAGGCCTCAGACATCACAATCTACAAGCCGAAAGCCCCCACAGCACATGACTTGCACCTAGGCACCGACCTGAACGAGTTCTGCTGTCCATTTGAAAGACAGAGACTCTCCTGTCACCTCCATTTATCAGCCCTGACCCCCACCCCAGACTGGGCCCGGACCTCTCCACAACTCCTTCCTCTTCCTGGGAACCATTGTCTCCTGGGACCTCAGGTTCAGCAGAGGATGTACTTCCTGAGGCAGCTGAAGAAGTTCAACCTGCCCGAGACAGTGATGGACAGTGATGGTTCTCCTCTACACCTCCATCACTTGAGTCCATCCTCACCTCCTCCATCACCACCTGGTTCTCTGCTGCCACGGCCGCAGCGTGTCGTCCGCTCTGCTGAGAGGGTGATTGGCTGCAACCGGCCGTCACTCCAGGTCCCGCCTCCAGGTCTCTGAAGAGGGCAAGGAAGAACTTGGCAGGCCCCTCCCACTCTGGACACAAACTCTTTGAACCGCTCCTCCACGGCAGAAGGCTGCGATCCATCATGAGCAAAACCCCCTCGTCACAAAAGCAGTTTCTTCCTGACTGCTACCAGCCTCATCAACAACATCCACTACTGAATCTGACTCTACACTAGCGCTTACACACAGCGCTTGAGGATCACACTGCACATACATAACACATCACAAGTAGTGTATATTTAAGCAATAAACCACGAGAGGCCGTGTGTTATAGTGATTTTATAACAGCTAGGGGACGTTGTTAGGCACGACGCGAAGCGGAGCCCCCCTAGCTGTTATAAAATCACTTATAACAGCAGCCCAGAGCGAACTGCTGAAGTGAAAACCTCCCAGGCTACAATGATCTGATTGGTTGTGTTCTGAATCTGGTTGTGTTCTGAATCTGATTGGTTGTGTTCTGAATCTGATTGGTTGTGTTCTGAATCTGATTGGTTGTGTTCTGAATCTGATTGGTTGTGTTCTGAATCTGATTGGTTGTGTTCTGAATCTGATTGGTTGTGTTCTGAATCTGATTGGTTGTGTTCTGAATCTGATTGGTTGTGTTCTGAATCTGATTGGTTGTGTTCTGAATCTGATTGGTTGTGTTCTGAATCTGATTGGTTGTGTTCTGAATCGGATTGTTTGTGTTCTGAATCGGATTGGTTATGTTCTGAATCTGATTGGTTGTGTTCTGAATCTGATTGGTTGTGTTCTTGCTTGTGCAGGGAAGGCAAAGAGGAGGCATCTGTCTGCAGACGAGTGTGCTGAGCTGGGGAGCAGTCCGGGCGGGGCCCAGGTCCTCACTCAGCCTCACGCTCACCAGCCCCAAACCCCCCCCCCCGGCCGCGGCCTCTACCCGCGCTCCCCCGGCAACGCCAAGAACCCTCGGACGCCCACCAAGAGAAAGAAACTGGGTAATTATCTGCGTTGGCGTGCGTGTTGTGTGTTACAAGCTCTAATAACACACAAGCACAAAACCCTGTGATTAGATTAGTCTGACTGACAAATACATTATTTTTCCGGTTTGAAGTGTAATGATCTTTTCTCTTCCTTTTTTTTTATTAAATCAAATAAATATTCATTCATACACTGCACTGTAACTTTTATTCCTGTATTTTATTTTTCCTGCATTTTGTTGTAAATGTCCTTTTTTACATTTTGTTTTATATGACCTTTTTATGTGTTGCACTTTGTCTTGATGCTTTTAATGTCTCATGTAAAGCACTTTGAATTGCCTTGTTGCAGAAATGTGCTATAAATAGGGATGCACCGGTGTTGGCCTTGTTGACTGCCATCGGCCCATCGGCAAATAAAATGACATTCACCGATGTTAGTGGCCGATGTTATGTAGCAACAATTACGGCTTTTTTTGTTGCAATACTTAGCCTACCCAGCTGCAGATTCAGAGAAGATCCGTGACGTAACACCGCAAACGCACGTGTAGTTTGCTTTCAAATTAAAGTGAAATAAAAATCAGCGTTTTGGAACCAAACATTTCATTTCTTTGTTTCCCTGGCACAAAAGGGAGAATAAAAATAAACATCGGCCACCGGCATCGACCATCGGCTGGATTGTTATTTAAACATCGGCCATCGACCATCGGCTGGATTGTTATTTAAACATCGGCATCGACCATCGGCTGGATTGTTATTTAAACATCGGCATCGGCCCAGAATTTTGTAATTGGTGCATCCCTAGCTATAAATAAACTTGCCTTGCCCCCCCCCCCATGTGTTTCTTCCGCCCCCCCCAGACGGTGACCAGGACAGACTGCAGAGAAGCGTGGCCCAGTTCTTCCCGGTGACCGGTGTGGTCAGGGCCAGCCCCCAGAAAACGGCCCAGTCACAGCTGACTCCCAAGAAGGAGCCGCCGCAGGAGGAGACACCGCGGGGCTGCCAGGAGGAGGCGCCAGAGGCGTTAGCCACGCCCATTAAGGAGGAGCCAGAGGCGTTAGCCACGCCCATTAAGGAGGAGCCAGGGAGGGAGAGGGACTGGATCAGTCCCCGGAAAACGTCCCAGCCACGGGCGTCCACTCAGACGGACAGACTCTGGGAAGAGCGCACTCCCAAGAAAGAACCGCGCGTGGAGGAGGAGGAGGAGGAGGAGGAGGAGGAGTCGTCACTAGGCACGCCGACCAAGGAGGAGGAGCCGGGGGCGTTTGCCACGCCCGTTAAGGAGGAGCCGGAGGAGGAGATAGACTACCTGGAGGGGATGACGGCGGCCATGTTCGGGGACGACGAGGAGTTTGAGCGTGACGCCCCGGGCGGCGGCGAGGACGCCGGGTGGGAGGAGTGGGACCAGGAGGAGGTGGAGGCCCTCCCCGACGCCCACTACGGCCTGCTGGGCAGCAGCGGGAGGCTGGTCCAGCCCCAGGGCC
>NC_140246.1:669127-671627 GCF_949987555.1 Borostomias antarcticus | reverse complement strand
CAATAAACAACGAGAGTATGTCTTGCTCCCGACCTCCTTCAATCTTGCATTTCCTACTCTTGTAAATAGACAACTTTGCTTGCCCCACCACAAAATTCAACAGTTGCCACTTGGCCGCATTGGCTTTCCGATACCCAGCCCCAAAAATAAACCCCCTCTCTGTCCAAGTCTCTTCACAGTGCAAGAAAAACATTTTAAGGGCGTCTACCAGCACCCCCAATCTTTCACACTCAATGTAACAATGAAAAATTGTTTCTGGAGACTGACAGAAAGGACATTCACTGGAGACAGCCGAATTGATTCTGGACAAAAAACTATTAACGGCCAGCGCCCCCTGCAAGATTCTCCACTGCAGGTCGCCTGTCCTCTTGCTCAGCAGCCCCTTGTACAGGACCCTCCACACCGGCTTGCACTCGTTCGCCACCTGGAATTTTGCTCTCCATACTGTGTCCTGTCTCTCATTCAGCCCACCTTTATTAAAAGCAACAACACAGCACTTATACAACATTAACATAACAACATAAGAGAGACGTTAGAGAGAGAGAGAGAGAGAGAGACGTTAGAGAGAGAGAGAGACGTTAGAGAGAGAGACGTTAGAGAGAGAGAGAGACGTTAGAGAGAGAGGGAGAGAGAGAGAGAGAGACGTTAGAGAGAGAGAGAGAGATAGAGAGAGAGAGAGAGAGATGTTAGAGAGAGAGAGAGAGAGAGATGTTAGAGAGAGAGAGAGAGAGAGAGATGTTAGAGAGAGAGAGAGAGAGAGATGTTAGAGAGAGAGAGACGTTAGAGAGAGAGAGATGTTAGAGAGAGAGAGATGTTAGAGAGAGAAAGAGAGAGAGAGAGAGAGAGATGTTAGAGAGAGAGACGTTAGAGAGAGGGAGAGAGAGATGTTAGAGAGAGAGAGAGAGAGACGTTAGAGAGAGAGAGAGAGAGACGTTAGAGAGAGAGAGAGAGGGAGAGACGTTAGAGAGAGAGAGAGAGAGAGACGTTAGAGAGAGAGAGAGAGGGAGAGAGATGTTAGAGAGAGAGGGAGAGAGAGACGTTAGAGAGAGAGAGAGATGTTAGAGAGAGAGAGAGAGATGTTAGAGAGAGAGAGAGAGATGTTAGAGAGAGAGAGAGAGAGGGAGAGACGTTAGAGAGAGATAGAGATGTTAGAGAGAGAGGGAGAGACGTTAGAGAGAGAGAGAGGGAGATGTTAGAGAGAGAGAGAGAGAGAGAGATGTTAGAGAGAGAGAGAGAGAGAGAGATGTTAGAGAGAGAGAGAGAGGGAGAGACGTTAGAGAGAGAGGGAGGGACGTTAGAGAGAGATAGAGAGAGATAGAGAGAGACGTTAGAGAGCGAGAGATGTTAGAGAGAGAGAGAGAGAGATGTTAGAGAGAGAGGGAGGGACGTTAGAGAGAGAGAGAGGGAGAGAGGGACGTTAGAGAGAGAGAGAGAGACGTTAGAGAGAGAGAGAGAGGGACGTTAGAGAGAGAGAGAGGGAGAGAGGGACGTTAGAGAGAGAGGGAGGGAGAGAGGGACGTTAGAGAGAGAGAGAGACGTTAGAGAGAGAGAGAGAGGGACGTTAGAGAGAGAGAGAGAGAGAGAGAGACGTTAGAGAGAGAGAGAGAGAGACGTTAGAGAGAGAGAGAGACGTTAGAGAGAGAGAGAGGGAGAGAGGGACATTAGAGAGAGAGAGAGAGAGGGACGTTAGAGAGAGAGAGAGACGTTAGAGAGAGAGGGAGGGAGAGAGGGACATTAGAGAGAGAGGGAGAGACGTTAGAGAGAGAGAGAGGGACGTTAGAGAGAGAGAGAGACGGAGAGATGTTAGAGAGAGAGAGAGATGTTAGAGAGAGAGAGGGACGTTAGAGAGAGAGAGAGAGAGACGGACGGGTTCACGGTCAAACCTGAAGAGAAGGATCCACTGACTTTCTGTCTTCATCCCTCCCTCTCTCTCCCCTTGTCCTCTCTCCCTCTCTCTCTCTCTCTCTCTCTCTCTCCCTCTCTCCATTCCTTTCATCCTCTCTCCCCCTGTCCTCTCTCTCTCTCTCCCTCTCCAGACGGTACTACAACATCTTCTACGTGCTTCACCTGATGGACAACGTCGTCCCGGTGACGACGGGCGCCGGTCAGAACAGGTGACTCACTGGATCTCAGTGTGTATCTGGACCCAGGTCTGGGTCACAACACTAGAAGGGCAACGTTAGGACATTGGTTTGAGTGCGTAGAGCCGTTGGGAGAGGAGGTTGTTCAAACCCAGGTTTTAATGAACAGACGTCTGACTCCTTCGTCTCTTCTCCCTCGTCCCTCCTCTCCTCTCCTCTCCTCTCCTCTCCTCTCCTCTCCTCTCCCCTCCCCTCCCCTCCTCTCCTCCTCTCCTCTCCTCTCCTCTCCTCTCCTCTCCTCTCCTCTCCTCTCCTCTCCTCTCCTCTCCTCTCCCTCCTCTCCTCTCCTCTCCCCTCCTCTCCCCTCCTCCCCTCTCCTCTCTCTCCTCTCCTCTCCTCTCCTCTCCTCTCCTCTCCTC
>NC_140246.1:623149-663149 GCF_949987555.1 Borostomias antarcticus | reverse complement strand
CCCCTCTCACTTCCCCTCTCTCCCCCACTCTCCCCCTCTCTCCCCCCCACACTCCCTCTCTCCCCCTCTCACTCCCCCTCTCTCCCTCTCACTACCCCTCTCTCACTCCCCTCTCACTCCCCCTCTCTCACTCCCCCTCTCTCCCCCACACTCCCCCTCTCTCCCCCACACTCCCCCTCCCTCTCTCCCCCTCTCTCCCCTCACTCCCCCTCTCTCCCTCCCCCTCACTCCCCCTCCCTCTCTCCCCCACACTCCCCCTCTCTCCCTCCCCCTCTCTCCCCCCCACACTCCCTCTCTCCCCCACACTCCCCCTCTCTCACTCCCCCTCTCTCCCCCACACTCCCCCTCTCTCACTCCCCCTCTCTCCCCCACACTCCCTCTCTCCCCCTCTCACCCCCCCTCTCTCCCCCACACTCCCCCTCTCTCCCTCCCCCTCTCTCCCCCCCACACTCCCTCTCCCCCCCACACTCCCTCTCTCCCCCTCTCACCCCCCCTCTCTCCCCCACACTCCCCCTCTCTCACTCCCCCTCTCTCCCCCACACTCCCTCTCTCCCCCTCTCACTCCCTCTCACTACCCCTCTCTCACTCCCCTCTCACTCCCTCTCTCTCACTCCCCCTCAGTCCCCCTCTCTCCCTCCCCCTCTCTCCCCCTCTCACTCCCTCTCTCCCCCACACTCCCCCTCTCTCACTCCCCCTCTCTCCCCCACACTCCCCCTCTCTCCCTCCCCCTCTCTCCCCCACACTCCCCCTCTCTCCCTCCCCCTCTCTCCCTCTCACTCCCTCTCTCCCCCACACTCCCCCTCTCTCACTCCCCCTCAGGAAATTTCAACGACAGCGGAAGACGACACAAAAATGAAGCGAGCAAAGTGCAGTCCAGTGTGGGACGTTCTTATCAAATAATCAACTATTGTTTGTTAAGGTTAACAGTTATCCATTAATGAAATTCCTTGAAATTTGCAACCCTAATGTAAATGGCCGAGTTTCCCCATTAAAGAACCTTCTTAAGGAACCCTTCTTAATAGGGCTGGGTATCGATTCGAATTTCAAGAATCGATTCGGTTCCGATTCAATATCGATTCGGTTAGTGTTACTAAAACCTGTTCTTTTTTTTCTTTTTAGCTGTAACCTTAATTACATGACTGCCAAGTTATGCAACACATCAATACTAGGGCTGGGTATCGATACTGATTTCCAAAAATGAATGAATGAATGAATCATTGAATGAATTAATGAACTATTCATTCCTTAATTTATTCATTCATTCATTAAATAAAAGATCGATTTTGGGATTCATGAATCGATTCTGAATCATTTGATTCAGAATCGATGAATCAATTTTTTTAAACCCAGCCCTACTTAAGCAACCCTTTGCATGGGAGTTAAGAAGTACTTTGGAGTTAAGAAGCTTCATAACTCGTTCGGGAAACCCGAACCCGTGTCTCACGTCCGGCTCCGCCCACAGGAGTACCTGATGGCGGCGGAGTTGACCAGCGCCCTGCTGAAGGACGGCCAGACGCCCGAGTGCTGCGTCCACGAGTGCCGGAAGCGCATCATGCCTGAGTCGCCCATCGCCATGTGCAAGCTGCCAATCAGATATGTGAGCTACCGCGCTGGGACACGCCCCCCTCCTACCCCTCCCACCCCCCACCGCTACGTACCTCAACCCCTCCTACCCCTCCCACCCCCCACCACTACATACCTCTCCCCCTCCTACCCCTCCCACCCCCCACCACTACATACCTCACCCCCTCCTACCCCTCCCACCCCCCACCACTACATACCTCACCCCCTCCTAACCCTCCCACCCCCCACCACTACATACCTCTCCCCCTCCTTACCTCTCCCCACTACATACCTCTCCCCCTCCCTACCTCTCCCCCCCTCCCTACCTCTCCCCCTCCTACCCCTCCCACCCCCCACCACTACATACCTCACCCTCTCCTACCCCTCCCACCCCCCACCACTACATACCTCACCCCCTCCCTACCCCTCCCACCCCCCACCACTACATACCTCACCCCCTCCCTACCCCTCCCACCCCCCACCACTACATACCTCACCCCCTCCTACCCCTCCCACCCCCCACCACTACATACCTCACCCCCTCCTACCCCTCCCACCCCCCACCACTACATACCTCACCCCCTCCCTACCTCTCCCACCCCCCACCACTACATACCTCACCCCCTCCTACCCCTCCCACCCCCCACCACTACATACCTCACCCCCTCCTACCCCTCCCACCCCCCACCACTACATACCTCACCCCCTCCTACCCCTCCCACCCCCCACCACTACATACCTCACCCCCTCCCTACCCCTCCCACCCCCCACCACTACATACCTCACCCCCTCCTACCCCTCCCACCCCCCACCACTACATACCTCTCCCCCTCCTACCCCTCCCACCCTCCACCACTACATACCTCACCCCCTCCTACCCCTCCCACCCCCCACCACTACATACCTCACCCCCTCCTACCCCTCCCACCCCCCACCACTACATACCTCACCCCCTCCTACCCCTCCCACCCCCCACCGCTACATACCTCACCCCCTCCTACCCCTCCCACCCCCCACCACTACATACCTCTCCCCCTCCTACCCCTCCCACCCCCCACCACTACATACCTCACCCCCTCCTACCCCTCCCACCCCCCACCACTACATACCTCACCCTCTCCCTACCCCTCCCACCCCCCACCACTACATACCTCACCCTCTCCTACCCCTCCCACCCCCCACCACTACATACCTCACCCTCTCCTACCCCTCCCACCCCTCACCACTACGTACCTCTCCCCCTCCTACCCCTCCCACCCTCCACCACTACATACCTCACCCTCTCCTACCCCTCCCACCCCCCACCACTACATACCTCTCCCCCTCCTACCCCTCCCACCCCCCACCACTACATACCTCTCCCCCTCCTACCCCTCCCACCCTCCACCACTACATACCTCACCCTCTCCTACCCCTCCCACCCCCCACCACTACATACCTCTACCCCTCCCACCCCCCACCACTACATACCTCACCCCCTCCTACCCCTCCCACCCCCCACCACTACATACCTCTCCCCCTCCTACCCCTCCCACCCCCCACCACTACATACCTCACCCTCTCCTACCCCTCCCACCCCCCACCACTACATACCTCACCCTCTCCTACCCCTCCCACCCCCCACCACTACATACCTCACCCCCTCCTACCCCTCCCACCCCCCACCACTACATACCTCACCCCCTCCTACCCCTCCCACCCCCCACCACTACATACCTCACCCCCTCCCTACCTCTCCCCCTCCCTACCTCTCCCCCTCCCTACCTCACCCCCTCCCTACCTCTCCCCCTCCCCCCACTACGCCCCCCCCCCCCCCCGTCCCAGATAGGAAGTGCTGCCACCAGGCCTGCTGTTTTCTCAGAGGTAGCGGGGTCTGGGTTACAGTAGAGACACCCCCCCCCCCCTGACCAGGCCTGGGTAACAGTAGAGATACCCCCCCCCCCGACCAGTGGAGACACCCCCCCCTGACCAGTAGAGACACACCCCCCTGACCAGTAGAGATACCCCCCCCCCCTGACCAGTAAAGACACACCCCCCTGACCAGTAGAGATACCCCCCCGCCCTGACCAGTAGAGACACACCCCCCTGACCAGTAGAGACACACCCCCCTGACCAGTAGAAATACCCCCCGCCCTGACCAGTAGAGATACCCCCCCTGACCAGTAGAAATACCCCCCGCCCTGACCAGTAGAGACACCCCCCCCTGACCAGTAGAGACACCCCCCCCTGACCAGTAGAGACACACCCCCCTGACCAGTAGAGACACACCCCCCTGACCAGTAGAGATACCACCTGGGTAGAGATGCACCATCCACTTTCTTTTCAGTTCCGACCCGATAACTGAATTTGGATATCTGCCGGTACCAATACCAGCAGTCTTTTTTCTTGAATAATTATTTATTCATTTATTGCTTATTATTCAGTAAATTAATTAACTTATCATTAACATACTTTATACACTTTGCACACACCATATTCTTACTGTATCGCTACTGTACTGCACTGAACTGTTTTTATAATTAGGATATCTTGTATCTCGTTGTTGTTGAGACGGATAGCCTACTTGCTCAGCTCACAGAAAATAAGAACTATAGAAAATACAACTATAACTATACTGTAGAAAATACAACTATAACTATACTGTAGAAAATACAACTACAGAAAATACAACTATAGATAATACAAATAAAAGGAGGACAAACAACATATGAAGTAATCTAATTATCCCTAAAAAGGTTTAGGCCTGCAGATACAGTATACTGATTTATAACGATGCATCGGAGCATTTTTATTTAACTTTCATTTGAAAACAAACTACGGGTGTGTGGCAGGTACAGTAGCTGCACGTTGCCCTCGTCACGGACCTCTGAATCTGCATAATTGGTGCGACATAAACCTTTAAGGCCTGGGGGAGCGGGGTCAGGGGACACAGGAGACATCTTCTCCATTGTGACACACAGGATCAACATTGTGATTTCCTAGGACAATGTCTTGTCCTACAATCCTCTCTGAATGCACTGTATATACTGTACAGTATGGACACACACATACTGATTCTTGTTTGTGCTTTCTGTGAGTGTGTGTGTGTGTGTGTTTGTGTTTTCTGTGAGTGTGTGTGTGTGTGTGAGGGGGTGTGTGTGTGACACTGATCCGTACTGAACGCCGTCTCTCCCTGTCCCCCTCAGATGGACGTTGTTGACGAGGGCGGCCCTATGTGTGAGGGCTGTGTATGGCAGCGTCTGGGTCCTAGTGCCTGCCTGCTGGCGCCCCCAGAGAAGCTGCAGTCCCTGCCTATGGTCCAGGAACGCCTGGAGCTTCCCATCAACTACTCCTTGCTGCTGGCCCTCTTCTAACACACACACACACACACACACACTGGGCCATGCTTTTAGTGTGTGTACTCTTATGGAGGCCTCTTCTAACACACACACACACACACACACACGGGGCCATGCTTCCAGTGTACGTATGTACTCTTATGGGGGCCTTGACGACGCGTACGTTCGATATGGACCTCTTCCCTAACGCCGTCATGGCAACCGGCATGGCGTTCCTCACCTGAACAGGTGAGCCCACCGTGCGGACTAATCAATCAAGACAAAACAGTTACCGTGGGAACTGCACTGCCAGTGCCTTGGAGACGGTAACCTGGCCACGCCCCTAGTGAACCCCGTCGGTCAGCGCGTTCTCGTCGCTGCAGATGTTGGGGCAGAAATATGTGTGTGTATACTTTGGATACGGAAGAAATGTTAATTGTTTGGATAAACAGTGAAAACGGCACTAAAGTGCTTGTCTGGAGAAGATGGTTGTTTTATGTGTGTGTACAATAAAGCCTTTCTCTCCAAACAACCTGACTTAACTCAAGACACTTAGCATTTGGGGGGGTGTGAGCGTGTGAATACAGATTCACTAGAGTTTCAGTCTTTTACAAGGGAAAGGAAATAAGGTCTCCCTGATTCCATTCAGAGAAACACAGTCGTGTCCGTCCTGTTGGGCTCAGAAGTCCGACAGCTTGACCGCCACTCCACATTTTGTTTAGTCTGTGCCGGTGCTGGAGAAAGGTCTGGCTGGACAAAATACAATATACGCAAAAAAGAAAACAATATACACAAAATAGAAAACAATATACACAAAAAAAGAAATCAATATACACAAAAAAGAAATCAATATACACAAAAAAGAAAACAATATACACAAAAAATGTCATGTAATTAAGGTTACAGCAAAAAAAACTAAAAAAAAAAGGTTTTAGTAACACTAACCGAATCGATATTGAATCGAATCGAATCATGATAATCGATTCTGAACCTTGTGAATCGGAATCGATTCTTGAAATTCGACTCGATACCCAGCCCTACAGACACACGATATGTATAGAGGTCTCTGCACTTGGTTTATTCATGCATACTGACCCTTGAGCTGTTTTATACATGCACACTGACCCTTGAGCTGTTTTATACATGCACACTGACCCTTGAGCTGTTTTATACATGCACACTGCCCCTTGAGCTGCTTTATACATGCACACTGACCCTTGAGCTGTTTTATACATGCACACTGACCCTTGAGCTGTTTTATACATGCACACTGCCCCTTGAGCTGCTTTATACATGCACACTGCCCCTTGAGCTGCTTTATACATGCACACTGACCCTTGAGCTGTTTTATACATGCACACTGACCCTTGAGCTGTTTTATACATGCACACTGACCCTTGAGCTGTTTTATACATGCACACTGCCCCTTGAGCTGCTTTATACATGCACACTGACCCTTGAGCTGTTTTATACATGCACACTGACCCTTGAGCTGTTTTATACATGCACACTGACCCTGGAGCTGCTTTAGTTTAACCATCAATCTATCCGTCTATCTAAAACTGACACCATCCGTTTACGCATTTAGTAATAATATAGAAAATATCCACACACGGCAAACTGCAGCTACTCTTACAATCTTCACAGTACTTCACATATTATAGGGTACACATATTATAGGGTACACCAAAATATTCAGATGTTCATGCTTTCACTCGCATTGAAATATCAAAGTGATGCCAGTTGTTTGAAAACCTCGCTCCCCATTCAAAACCTCGCTCCCCATTCAAAACCTCGCTCCCCATTCAAAACCTCGCTCCCCATTCAAACAAATGATAGAAAAGAGGAACGCAAATTCATCCCAGTTTCCTAACTTGTCACTCTTCCTAAAGGTTTTGAGCTACATGGACATACAGTACATCTCAATCATGTCCAGGATATATTCAATATTCCCCTGATGCCTATGGTGTACATTTCTAGCTGTTATATTTAGACTTCTTGAGATGGAGCTGTGTGCTTTCCGCACGCCTGCCTTCTAGCGCTGCTGCGCGCTACCATCTGTGTGCTTTCCTCACGCCTGCCTTCTAGCGCTGCTGCGCGCTACCATCTGTGTGCTTTCCTCACGCCTGCCTTCTAGCGCTGCTGCGCGCTACCATCTGTGTGCTTTCCTCACGCCTGCCTTCTAGCGCTGCTGCGCGCTACCATCTGTGTGCTTTCCTCACGCCTGCCTTCTAGCGCTGCTGCGCGCTACCATCTGTGTGCTTTCCTCACGCCTGCCTTCTAGCGCTGCTGCGCGCTACCATCTGTGTGCTTTCCTCACGCCTGCCTTCTAGCGCTGCTGCGCGCTACCATCTGTGTGCTTTCCTCACGCCTGCCTTCTAGCGCTGCTGCGCGCTACCATCTGACAGCGGGTTCGGGCGGTCGATGCTCATCGTCCCACCTCGTTCTCCGTCCTCGTCTCAAGTCTCTGGAATGTCCCCCAGGCCGACGACATGATGGCCGCGTCCCGGAAATACATCACATCCCTGCAGGAGCGTCGTCACCACAGGTGTCCAGGCAACCGTGGGAGGCGTGTCGGAGGAGGGGGGGGGGCGAGGGGGGGCTGGGAGGTAGGTGGCGCATTCGCATCTGTTCCTCCTCCGTGGCTGTGACTTCATATCGGAGGAACCTGCCATAGGGAATGTATATGAAATATGTATTACTGACGGTTGTCATAGTGACAGTGTAAACGGTGTGAGTGGGCGGGGCCTGGTGGGGATCTCCAGACCAGCGGAGTCTGCATGGTTCTGAATAACAGTCTGGCGAGCGTCAGCATCCAAACTCACCATAACCTCCTCTTCTGGTACAGGAAAAACATGATAGCAGCAGCAATGGCAATGATGAAAACCAGCGATCCTATACCTGGGAGGAGGAGGAGGAGAAGGAGAGAGAGAGAGGAGGAGGAGGAGAGGGAGAGGAGGAGGAGAGAGAGAGAGGAGAGGGAGGGGAAGGAGGAGAGGGAGAGGAGGAGGAGGAGAGGGAGAGGAGGAGGAGGAGAGAGAGGGAGGGAGAGGAGGAGGAGAGGGAGGGAGAGGAGGAGAGGGAGAGGAGGAGGAGAGAGAGAGAGGAGGAGGAGAGGGAGGGAGAGGAGGAGGAGAGGGAGGGAGAGGAGGAGAGGGAGAGGAGGAGGAGAGAGAGAGAGGAGGAGGAGAGGGAGGGAGAGGAGGAGAGGGAGGGAGAGGAGGAGGAGAGGGAGGGAGAGGAGGAGGAGAGAGAGAGGAGGAGGAGGAGAGAGAGGGGGAGGAGGAGGAGGAGAGAGAGAGAGGGAGAGGAGGAGGAGAGGGAGAGGAGGAGGAGGAGAGAGAGAGAGGGAGGGAGGGAGAGGTTTAATGACTGAAGATAACCCCTCCCAACCCCCATGTTACACACAGGTACACAGACATGTCTGCTGAAGATAAGTATAGAGATTCGGCACTGAAGTGAGAGGTTTATAATAATATATATACTGTATCAAGATCAGTTTCAAGATCGGTTTATAAGCAATGTACAGTATATGGCTGAGACATACTAGGAATCTGCCTCTGGTAGAGCGGGTCGTTCAGTGATCGAAGGGTCAGTGGTTCGAATCCCAGCTCCAACTATCCACATGTCGAAGTGTCCTTGAGCAAGACACCTAACCCCAAATTGCTACCAATGAGCAGGTTAGCACCTTGCATGGCAGCTACCGCCATTGGTGTGTGAATGTGTGTGTGAATGGGTGAATGAGAGGCCATTGTAAAGCGCTTTGAGTGCCGCTAAGGTGGAAAAGCGCTATATAAGTGCCGTCCATTTACCCTTAGACAGGGTGCAGGACAGGACAGTGCAAAGACGTGACGGCGCAAATACTAAACACAGTATTACAGGACATTCTGTAAAGGAAGTGAAGAAAGAGGAAGAAAAGCAGGAGATAAATGACAAATAGAGTCTCTGAACGGACACTAATTATGAAAACAGTCTTGCATTAAAAAATATCTTTAAAAAACGGACACTAATTATGAAAACAGTCTTACATTAAAGAATATCTTTAAAAAACGGACACTAATTATGAAAACATTCTTACATTAAAAAATATCTTTAAAATCATCTACCTGAAATCCAAACAGTCCAATGCCTGAGTAGCACTAGCATGTTTACTCTGCATCACCCGGGGCTTGAACTCGCAACCCGACACCAAGGGAAGGTCATGTTCTTGTTGAGCCCAGTGAGAAGCTGTCAGCTTGGTAGTGATGTTATGCATTGAGCATAGTAGTCACAACAAGGTGTCCACTTCCTGACCCAATGTGCGTCCCTACAAATGTATCGATGCTTGAGGCAAAACCCACGTGATCATTCAAACGAAGCTTCTTTATACGTTACGCAAGCGCCCGACTCGTCTCGAACGAGACGTCGCATGACGCTGGGCTTGTTTGGATTTTGCCCCACATTCCTCTAGGACTTGTCTGGGCAGGTAGCTCCAGAAAGATGAGGACTTGTCTTTGGCGTAACGTTGCGAGTTCAAGCACAGGGTGATGTGAATGCATGCTCATTGTGCTGTGTGACATGATTTTAAAGTATTTTAAAGTTTAAAGTGATGTCCCAGGCAGTTCTGCTGACAAGACTCATGTATTTGCCATTCGTCTCCTCTTCCACCTCAGTCAGTCAATCAATCAATCAATCAATCAATCAAAGCTTTATTTGTATAGCCCATTTCGTACCCAGAGGCAACACAATGCGCTTTACAGAGAACAAGGGAGGTGGGCATACGACCCACCTCTACATATTCCAGAGGGAAGCAAAAGAACAGTAATCACCCGGGGGCCAGATAAGTGAGCTGTAAAAAACTCTTCCCTGACCCCTCTCAACAAGGCGATCAAGCAAGCTCCTGGAGTATGTTTGTCTAACGGCTAAGAACATTGATAAAGCAATAAATTAAATTAAATTTTCAGAGTAAGATGGGCTAAAAACATGGTCTAAACACACTCCCCCGTAGTTTGCAAACAATGTTCATGAAAAAAACTACATTTCGCTGACATTGTACTGTAGATGAACTGTGACATTTTTCAGAATTATACAGCAGCTCAAATACTGTCAAATTGTGTACTGAATTCTGTCCTCATCCCGTTCCCCACCCAAGCCCCTCCTGGGACTACCGTCCATCCACACAGATTGATCGGCCCCCGATTGAGGCCAAAAAACGTTTCACACCCCAGACAGTTTGTCATGCATGAAGCAGATTATAGATAGATAGATAGATACATGCAAACATACACACATACATACATGAAGACTGCCACATGCCTCCTGTCATTTAAGTTTGTTTGAGAACGCTCTTTTGTAGAACTTAAGACGTTTTATTAGAAGATCAAGCGAATGCCAAAAATGACAGCTTCTCACTTGGACATGATCCCGAGAACATGACCTTCCCTGCGTGTCTGGTTGCGAGTTCAAGCCCCGGAATCTCGGGGATATAAAACAGATGTTGGAAATGTATCGTGTGAGCTTACTTTTTATCGTCCTTCTCCCTGGCTTTTGTTCTGCTTCTCATGTCCTTGTGTAATCTTACAGGAATGTTATCAGATTTACATGCAATTTGCTATGGTTTAAGTTGTTGTAGGTTCGTTGTTGTTGTTATTTTTATTGAGGAAACAATAAAAAAGTAATAAGTGAACTTTGACCCCGCTGGCCGTGCTGGGAGCCTGATTCATCCTGTGCATCCATGGAGGGAACAGAGCAGTTGTAACGTCTGTTAAGTATTGATGTTTAGTATTTTACAAATTGAGTTTGTTTGATGACCGTGGGCGCTGATAGACAAGTATGAACTATTGTTTTTTAAAAAGCAACATGACGGTGAGAAAGGTCTTTAATTTTTCTCAAATTTTTAATTAGTTTCTCTAATTTTTTTAAATTTTATTTAACCTTTTTTTTTAACCAGGCAAATCATTAAGAACCCATTCTGAAGGACCACTGTATCCCTGAACACACAGTAACAACAGTAATGGCGACAACCCTACTGCAGTCTGGCCTTGTCCTCGTCAGTTGCGGCAGAGAACCAGATGGTGATGGAGGAGGTGAGGATGGACTGGATGATGGAGGTGTAGAAGACGACCATCATTACCTTTGGCAGGTTGAACTTCTTCAGCCGCCTCAGGAAGTTCATCCTCTGCTGAGGGAGAGGATGTTCTGCTGAGGGAGAGGATGTTCTGCGGAGGGAGAGGATGTTCTGCGGAGGGAGAGGATGTTCTGCTGAGGGAGAGGATGTTCTGCGGAGGGAGAGGATGTTCTGCTGAGGGAGAGGATGTTCTGCTGAGGGAGAGGATGTTCTGCTGAGGGAGATGATGTTCTGCTGAGGGAGAGGATGTTCTGCGGAGGGAGAGGATGTTCTGCTGAGGGAGAGGATGTTCTGCTGAGGGAGAGGATGTTCTGCTGAGGGAGAGGATGTTCTGCGGAGGGAGAGGATGTTCTGCTGAGGGAGAGGATGTTCTGCTGAGGGAGAGGATGTTCTGCTGAGGGAGAGGATGTTCTGCTGAGGGAGAGGATGTTCTGCTGAGGGAGATGTTCCCACCTGAGGTCCCCGGGAGATGGTGGTGCCCAGGAAGTGGAAAGAGTCAACAGGGTCCACTGGGGCGTCTTTCAGGGTGATGGGGGAGGGAGGCTGGGTTCTTTCTAAAGTCTACGATCATCTCCGCTGTCTTCTGGTCAGTCTCCCACCTGTAGGCGGACTCGTCGCCCTCGGAGATGAGTCCGATGGGGGTGGTGGTGTCTGCAAACTTCAGGAGCTTGACAGACGGGTGTCTGGAGATGCAGCGAGGGGGGGGGGGGCTTTCTGAGCTTTATTCCGGACTCGGAGAGAGAGAGAGAGATGGACTCGGAGAGAGAGAGAGAGAGAGAGATGGACTCGGAGAGAGAGAGACGGACTCGGAGAGAGAGAGAGAGAGATGGACTCGGAGAGAGAGAGAGAGAGACGGACTTGGAGAGAGAGAGAGATAGATGGACTCGGAGAGAGAGAGAGAGAGAGAGAGAGAGACGGACTTGGAGAGAGAGAGAGATGGACTCGGAGAGAGAAAGAGAGATGGACTCGGAGAGAGAGACAGAGCGATGGACTCGGAGAGAGAGAGAGAGAGATGGACTCGGAGAGAGAGAGAGAGATGGACTCGGAGAGAGAGACAGAGCGATGGACTCGGAGAGGGAGAGAGAGAGAGAGATGGACTCGGAGAGAGCGACACAGAGAGAGAGACAGATTGAGAGAGACAGAGAAACAGTGGGTGTGATGTGAGTTGAGCAACGAGCAGGGAATCCCTGAGAGCACAATAACACACAGCAGCTTGAGAACGTGGGCCGTTTGGCATCTGATGCTGAATACAAAGACAACACAGGATAGAACAGAACAGAACGACTGACTTATGATCGTCTGACTCCGCTGGTCTGAAACGGACGTGTTTTACTTGTTTGGTGGCACCAACCCACTGAGCCACCGGGGCGCCAACCCACTGAGCCACCGGGGCGCCTGCCTGGGCTCTGCCTAACTGAGCCCCAACCCACTGAGCCCGGTAGCCTGGTATGACCATCCCGATCTAGCGAGCTCACTGCTTCGCTCTGCAATATGGGTCTGGCCTTCGCCCCATAGAGAGCGATTATGTGGGAGGGATTACTTGCCTTGACAGACAAGCACCTTCAGCCAATCAGCGTTCAGCAAACTTTTGCCAAATCCAGTCGGAAGAACGGCAAAAAACGAGAAACTCCGCTAGTACATCCTCTTGTTCTTGTTTAAAGGAGAATGCTCGTTTTTGACAACCTGGACCTAATTTACGACATATTATAAGACGTTTGACTCACCGAGATCACTTTGGTGTAGTTCGGAGGCATGTAGAAGAAATTTAAAATCCAGCACGAGCCAGTATATCCATGTAATGGCGGTGGACGGGGCACTGAGAATGCAGTTTCTAAAAATCTATTTTCGGCCGCTAAACGGTTGTTTTCATCAATCTGATTTTATGAATCGACAGTTGTGATTCCCCAAAGCAAGGCCTTGTTGTGGTTTTCAAATACGTGGTCGTTAGCCTCTGTAATATGATCTTTAAACGCCTTTCCCCACTTGTTCCAGCACGCATGCGCACAGCGCGCAGATATTCTAGGCACCAACAATCCGATCGTAGCGTAGAGAATGTGAGCCGCGAGTGTAGCCTACAGACGGAGAATAGCCAGTCTGCGCGCTGGCCTGTGCGCATGCGTGCAATGCATTTTTTCTTGTAACTCTCAAATTGTTTCCACCCACTTTTAAGCCAGGAATCTGGATGAATGTTGTCAGTCTCTAGTTGAGCGCAGCGTTTAGAGACTCAAACACTTATTTTCTGATTCCCTTCCAAAAATGTAGTTTTACAAATCCCCCCCAAAAAATCCAACTAAATTTAAAATCAGAACATGAGCCTGACTAAACAGCAGGATGATAAAATGGCTCTAATCAGTGTTTAGGCTATATTATTAAACCACGCAGCTTGCATTTCCTAGCGCCTGCTGTTGCTTTTTCAAGTTCACACTCTTCGACGGTTTTGGCCTCCTTGAAGTTCTGTTCCACACGAAGATTATGCTTTTGAAATGCACTGCACATGCATTAATTGCATAGTTTCTGATACCCTACCTCAGAAATAAAAAGGGATTCTTTAATTTCATATAGAAAAGATAAGAGAAAATACAATATTTAGTTGTTTTTGTATAATAAATAATAATAAAAAAAAAAAAAATCAGTCATAATTTCTCTGCAATCTCAGTAAAAAAAAATTGTGTGTAAATCGTATTGTGAACCCAGTATCGTGAATGGTGAGTTGAGTGAATCGTTACATCCCTAGGACAGGCCATATAAAATACTTTCCAACCACACATATACAGAGTAATATTCCATAAGAGGATTCCTCTCACCGGTGGAGACGCTGGTTCCCACAGAGAGCCACCCTCCCGGGGTGACCGGGCCGACGCCCAACGCCTCTGTGGTGGTGGGACTGCTCAGGGGGGCGTCTGACGCTCTGATGCTTGTGGTCGTAGGTTCTGGGAGAGGGGATCAAAGGTCACTGTAAAGCCCCTAGATCAGACCTGCAAACTCTGGAGTAGTGAAAAAGGTGACGACATACAAAACTAAAACCCTCTAGATTCACTGAAACTACCATGGTTAACATAAAAAAAGGTGACTGTAGCCAAAAGGTGACAAGTTTGCAGGTCTGCTAGATCTACCCCCCAAACCCACCCACCTACACAATCAGAGAAGATTGCGAAAAAGGTCAGGGGGTTAGTCTGAGCAACAGAGAATCTCTCTAGTTTCTGAGGAGAAGGAGAGGAAGATGGATTGAAACCCCTGGATGTAGGAACAGGAGGAAGGTGGTTATTGTACGCAGAGGAAAGGAGACATCGAGACACAACGAACATCTTCTCGCAGGCGGATCACGCAGGGACAGAAGCAGGTACAGTAGGAGAAGAGAGCAGCAGTAGCTTAAGAGAAATGGAACGTACCATGTGTCTGAACTAGGGGTCGGGAGGATGAACTACGAGTTGTGGACTCTGGGTCGTCTCTCTCTGTGTTCTCTGAGAGGGGCACTGTGGGAGTTGGAGTTGTCTGGGAGGGTGAACAAGCTTTGAGGGCGAAACAAAGTGAGTCTTGGTCATATTTAACCCACCATGTAGTGAAAATAAAATGTTTTATTTCAAGTATGTACTTGTGCACTTGGTTTAGCTTGCCCGGCCAACAAGGTGGACCTGGTTTGAACTTTTTAGACGTGAACCAGAGGAGCCATATCAAGTGCACACCATTGGGCTATTGAGAAATAGGAAATATATGCTCTTAAAGATGGTTGACATTATACATACCCTGCTGTGTGTGGGATGGGGATTGGGATGACTGTGGACTGGGTGCCACTGGCTCTCTCACTGTATGCCCTATGAAGGGGATTGTGGGAGTTGGAGTTGTCTGTTTGGGTGGGTGGAGTGCTGTGGAAGTGGGGGGGATTGTGGGAGTTGGAGTTGTCTGGTTGAGTGGGGGGAGTGCTGTGGAGGTGGGGGGGATTGTGGGAGTTGGAGTTGTCTGTTCGGGTGGGGGGGGTGCTGTGGAAGTGGGGGGGATTGTGGGAGTTGGAGTTGTCTGGTCGAGTGGTGGGAGTGCTGTGGAAGTGGGGGGGATTGTGGGAGTTGGAGTTGTCTGGTCGAGTGGTGGGAGTGCTGTGGAAGTGGGGGGGATTGTGGGAGTTGGAGTTGTCTGGTCGAGTGGTGGGAGTGCTGTGGAGGTGGGGGGGATTGTGGGAGTTGGAGTTGTCTGGTCGAGTGGTGGGAGTGATGTGGAGGTGGGGGGGATTGTGGGAGTTGGAGTTGTCTGGTCGAGTGGTGGGAGTGATGTGGAGGTGGGGGGGATTGTGGGAGTTGGAGTTGTCTGATCGAGTGGGGGGAGTGCTGCGATGGTGGGGGGGATTGTGGGAGTTGGAGTCGTCAGGTCAGGCAGGGGGAGTGCTGTGGTGGTGGGGGGGATTGTGGGAGTTGTCTGGTCTGGTGGGGGAAGTGATGTGGGTGTGTGTATGTATGGGGGGGGGGGGTTGAAAGAAAAGTCCTTAGTCAACAAGGAGGTTTTGATACATATCCAAGTACATTAGAGGAGGGTTAGGGTTAACCCTCTTGGGTATAGAATCTGTGATGAGGAGTAACTAAATTAAATACCTCTTAAAATGGGGTAGAGTTGAATAGCATTGATTAAAGGGCAATGCTCGTTTTTGACAACCTGGACCTTATTTACGACATATTATAAGAAGTTTGACTCACCGAGATCACTTTTGTGTAGTTCGGAGGCCTGTAGAAGAAATTTCAAATCCAGCGCGAGCCAGTATATCCATGTAATGACGGTGATCGGGGCACCGAGAAGGCAGTTTCTCAAAATCTATTTTCGGCCGCTAAACGGTTGTTTTCATCAATCAGATTGGATGAATCGACAGTTGAGATTCCTCAACGCGAGGCATTGTTTCGGTTTTCAAATACGGGGTCTTTAGCCTCTGTAATATGATCTTTACACGCCTTTCCCCACTTGCTCCAGCACGCATGCGCACAGGCCAGCGCGCAGACTGGCTATTCTCCGGCTCACATTCTCTGCGCTACGATCGGATTGTTACTGACGAATGACGACGACAATATTCTCGGCACGAACAACGATCGTAGCGCAGAGAATGTGCCTTCTCGGTGCCCCGATCACCGTCATTACATGGATATACTGGCTCACGCTGGATTTTAAATTTCTTCTACAGGCCTCCGAACTACACAAAAGTGATCTCGGTGAGTCAAACTTCTTATAATATGTCGTAAATAAGGTCCAGGTTGTCAAAAACGAGCATTGCCCTTTAAGATACCTTGATGAACATGGGTTAGGGTAAAATACCTTGATGAACATGGGTTAGGGTAAAATACACTATATTGCCAAAAGTATTCGCTCATCTGCCTTTACACGCATATGAACTTAAGTGACATCCCATTCTTAATTCATAGGGTTTAATATGACGTCGGCCCACCCTTTGCAGCTATAACAGCTTCAACTCCTCTGGGAAGGCTTTCCACAAGGTTTAGGAGTGTGTTTATGGGAACTTTTGACCATTCTTCCAGAAGCGCATTTCTGAGGTCAGACACTGATGTTGGACGAGAAGGCCTGGCTCGCAGTCTCCGCTCTAATTCATCCCAAAGGTGTTCTATCGGGTTGAGGTCAGGACTCTGTGCAGGCCAGTCAAGTTCTTCCACACCAAACTCGCTCATCCATGTCTTTATCGACCTTGCTTTGTGCACTGGTGCACAGTCATGTTGGAACAGGAAGGGGCCATCCCCAAACTGTTCCCACAAAGTTGGGAGCATGGAATTGTCCAGTATCACTTGGTATGCTGAAGCATTCAGAGTTCCTTTCACTGGAACTTAGGGGCCAAGCCCAGCTCCTGAAAAACAACCCCACACCATAATTCCCCCTCCACCAAACTTCACACTTGGCACAATGCAGTCAGACAAGTACCGTTCTCCTGGCAACCGCCAAACCCAGACTCGTCCATCAGATTGCCAGATGGAGAAGCGTGATTCGTCACTCCAGAGAACGCGTCTCCACTGCTCTAGAGTCCAGTGGCGGCGTGCTTTACACCACTGCATCCGACGCTTTGCATTGCACTTGGTGACTTGGCTTGGATGCAGCTGCTCGGCCATGGAAACCCATTCCATGAAGCTCTCTACGCACTGTTCTTGAGCAAATCTGAAGGCCATATGAAGTTTGGAGGTCTGTAGCGATTGACTCTACAGAAAGTTGGCGACCTCTGCGCACTATGCGCCTCAGCATCCGCTGACCCCGCTCTGTCATCTGTTGGATGGGTAAGTGAATACTTTTGGCAATATAGTGTACCTTGATGAACATGGGTAAAATACCTTGATTAATATGGCTTAGGGTTGAATAGCGTGGGTTAGGGTTAAATATCTGGAATGGCACTGTGTTTGGCTGAGAGGGAGGGAGAACTCACCATAGAGCCTCAATGTAAAAACCCCCATAGAGCTGCATGGTGCATTGGCAACGCACAGAAAGTTCCAGACCATTAATTACCTGAGCGATAATCACAGTGCACGTACAGAACATCCAGAGGGGAAGCAGTGTTCGGAAATCGCTCCTTTTTCACTATATAGGGCGTCAGCCATTTTGTTTGTAGTGTCCGAATTCTCCACAGAATTTTCGTTCCCTATATAGTCCACTATTTATTACCCACAATTCACCTTGATTTGCAGGGAACAGTGCATGTACCCTACATTTTCACCGTTCCCTAGGTAGTTCACTACATGGTGAACCCTATATAGGGAATAGGGAGTGAGGGAACGAGGGAGCGATTCCGAACACAGCTGAAGAGTGCAGGACAGGGGAGGAGAGTGGCTGAGAGTGACCGGAGGGGAAGGGAAACGGTAAAACCCACAGAGAAAAGAGCAAGATGGAGGGCAAGAGGAGGAGTGAACCACATGGGCTGGCGGGCAGAGGGAGAGAGGAGGAGAGAGGAAGAGGAGGAGAGGGAAAGAGGAGAGAGGAAGAGGAGGAGAAGCGAGGATGAAGACGTAGCAGCTGGGTCCCTCAGCTGGTGGGAAAGAGAGGGGAGAGCGACTGGTCTCTCTATACGCCAAGTGACGGAGGTTGCGCAACCACGGGGAGGGGGGGTAATGTAAGCCTCGTGAGACCGTCCTAATCTTGTCCTCGTGAGACCGTCCTAATCTGGTCCTCGTGAGACCGTCCTGATCTGGTCCTCGTGAGACCGTCCTGATCTGGTCCTCGTGAGGCCGTCCTGATCTGGTCCTCGTGAGACCGTCCTGATCTGGTCCTCGTGAGACCGTCCTGATCTGGTCCTCGTGAGACCGTCCTGATCTGGTCCTCGTGAGACCGTCCTGATCTGGTCCTCGTGAGGCCGTCCTGATCTGGTCCTCGTGAGGCCGTCCTGATCTGGTCCTCGTGAGACCGTCCTGATCTGGTCCTCGTGAGACCGTCCTGATCTGGCGAGCCCAGATTCCGTTTCTCTCACAACTCGGTCCGGCAGAACGGAAAACGGTCTAGCCAATCAGCGCTCTAACGGTCTAGCCAATCAGCGCTCTAAGAGGAAATGCAAACAGCTACGCTTTGGTGTGACGCCAGCGAGGAACATGTGAAGTCTAGAGCGTGATAGACCTGCTATTTTCCAAACATTTTCCAACAGATGGTACTACCGCAAGCCTCCCTCTTAAGCAATGTACTTAGCTCAAAAAACATTGTAAGTTGCTTTGGATAAAATTGTCTGCTTAATGACCAAGTACTCACACAGTACTCACCCTTAGTTCTTGATGATTTTTTCTTTGGGTCCGCTGTAATAAAAGACAAAAGGGAAATTGCATACTGTATGTGGCACCTCTCTCAATCTGCATGGCGTTCTACTGCCCCAGACTGCCCCAGACTGTCCCAGACTGCCCCAGACTGTCCCAGACTGTCCCAGCCTGCCACAGACTGTCCCAGCCTGCCCCAGACTGTTCCAGACTTCCCCAGACTTCCCCAGACTTCCCCAGACTTCCCCAGACTGTCCCAGACTTCCCCAGACTGCCCCAGACTTCCCCAGACTGTCCCAGACTGTCCCAGACTTCCCCAGACTGCCCCAGACTGTCCTAGACTGCCCCAGACTGCCACAGACTTCCCCAGACTTCCCCAGACTGTCCCAGACTTCCCCAGACTGTCCCAGACTGTCCCAGACTTCCCCAGACTGCCCCAGACTGTCCTAGACTGCCCCAGACTGCCACAGACTTCCCCAGACTTCCCCAGACTGTCCTAGACTGTCCCAGACTGTCCCTAGACGTGATTTGAATGCTGCGTCTGTTCATAGCTCTCACCTAGCCTGCCAATTTGTATATCTATTTTAGACCCAGCACTAAGCAATGAATAAATATCTGTAAATACCAAAAATATGAACCAGAGAAGTCATATAGGCTACCCTACAAGATCGTACAAGATCTTTATCTGAACACAGGAAGTGATGTCAATGTTGCTTCTATGCTTAGCTCTCGCCTAGATCGGCTATGTGTAGACCAAACACTAAACAATGAATTAAAGTCTATAAATACCAAAAATATTCACCAGAGAGATCATGTATCATAGGCTGTCCTACAGGAACCCCACTGAGCATGGCCTCAAGCTTAGCTCTCCCAGACCGGCTCTTTCACAGCTATCACATAGACTCACTCATGTCTGAGGCTCAATGTTGCTAAGACCAAAGGCATGTTCTTCTCTAAGACCACTGTGAAGCCTCCAAACGTGGATGTCCTTATTAAAGGAAAAAGGATTGACATCGTCACTGACATTACATATCTTGGCGTGATATTGGATTCCAATTTAAACATGTAAAAAAAAAAAGATTAAAACTATAAAGTACAATCTAGCGAACTTCAGACTTATTAGAAACTGTCTTTCTCTCGGTGCCGCCAAGATATTTATGCATGTTATGATCCTCTCCCACCTGTGATATTTATGCATGCTATGATCCTCTCCCACATGTGATATTTATGCATGCTATGATCCTCTCCCACCTGTGATATTTATGCATGCTATGATCCTCTCCCACCTGTGATATTTATGCATGCTATGATCCTCTCCCACATGTGATATTTATGCATGCTATGATCCTCTCCCACATGTGATATTTATGCATGCTATGATCCTCTCCCACATGTGATATTTATGCATGCTATGATCCTCTCCCACATGTGATATTTATGCATGCTATGATCCTCTCCCACATGTGATATTTATGCATGCTATGATCCTCTCCCACATGTGATATTTATGCATGCTATGATCCTCTCCCACCTGTGATATTTATGCATGCTATGATCCTCTCCCACATGTGATATTTATGCATGCTATGATCCTCTCCCACATGTGATATTTATGCATGCTATGATCCTCTCCCACATGTGATATTTATGCATGATGTCGTATTGCATCACATGTTGGGGGCGAGCTGGTGAAATAGTAACGCAACATCCGCAGTCCTTATACAAACTTTAAAAACTCTAGACAAAAAGCCGATGTACTTTCATCACTGTAGGATACTGGAGAAACACAACCTCTTGAGCTCTGAACATTTCACATCATTTTCAAACGTGTGTATGGTTTTCAAAATCCTAAATGGCTTGGCTCCTCCTCCATTATGTGACCTTGTGTGCACCCGTTCAGCAAACTCCATTAGGTCTTCTAGAATAGTCTCTACAAAAGACTGCAGTACACCATTCTGCCCAACTGTATTTGGGCGATCAGCCTTCTCTGTGAAAGCTACACATCAGTGGAATACCCAGTCTGAAGAAGTGAGAGGATGGAGCTCTGGGAGCACTTTAAATCCACACTGAAAAACATCTTAAAAGCTGGTCAGTCGTGAGCAGTCTCATTCAGAGCTACTGGCCTCTCTCTGACAAGCATACATCTGTGTTGTGTTGTATTTCCTGTGTTCTCATGTTGTTTTTATTCTGTATCGCTTGTGTTTAATGGACTCTGATCTGCCAAGGGGACTGCAGATGCAAATTAGCTAGAAGCTAGAATCTGGTACAGTGCATTATATGTTGTCATATTAGACTATGCGTAATGTATATGTTTTAACTGTACGCTGTCCCTTTTAAATACATAAATAAAAAAAATAGGGATGGAGCAATAACCTATATAATGATGAACTGCGACAGAATTTTATGATATTATCATTAAAACCGTGTTTGATTTCCGCGCTTTCAATAACGTACTATAACTACTGTGTCCAGCATCAACCAAAGTTAGCAACAGTCTCCATGACACATTATTTCAATTTTTATGCAAACAAAAAGTGCATAGTGCTGCTAATTTTATTTATGGTTTCCAATATAAAACTTGGTATATTTCAGTGTGTGTATCAGTAGTTTTAGAAAATGCTCAGCACATTTTATAATACCGTGATAATACTGATAACCGTGATAATTTTGCTCACTATAATAGTGATAGGACATGTTCATAACGTTACATCTCTATATAGACCTATTTTAGACCAAGCATAAAAGCATTATTACAATGGATAAACATCTGTAAATGGGTCAAAGACATGATGTGTAAATTTGGTGTTGCGAGGCCATCAATTTAACATAAGATAAATATGCATAAATGTAATATTAAATCAACTCTTACCAACTCTAACTCTGCCCCAGAAATATTTGTGTTGCAAAGAATTCAATTAAGGGAACTATTGAGCTCTAAAGTGTCAATGTCATTCAGTATAACTGTCCCGGTAAAATAAATAATAACAAAAGAGTTATTCAACTAAAGAAATTATAATTCAAAAAAATATTTTTAAACATTTGTTAGAAAATGTTATCTCCATGTTATGCACCTCGCCGGAAAGCAAATTCCTAGAATGTTGTAAAACTGCACGGCAAAAAACGGATTCTGATTCTGATTTGACCCGAATACCAAAAATATGCACCAGACTTCCTGTAGGCTATGTTACAAACGGGATCAATTATGTAACAAAAAGGGAGACACAAGTGCAACTAACCAATGATCAATCAAAATTTATTTTACAAAAATAATAAAAAATGTCCAAAATGTAATAAAATGTATTACATCAGTATGTAAGCAGTGCATGGATGAAAGAGTATGTGCATCATGATGGTAGCTGCCAAAACAATTAAAAGGTTTCCAAACAACAATGAAAAAGTGTGCCATGTGGCGAGAGTGGAAGCCAGGACTGAAAGGGCTTCTCACAGGCCTCCGTTGCTCTGACGACCTTCCTAGCCCCGCCCACCAATCCTGCAAGAGAGAGACTTGTCAGCAAAGCTAGACAACAATGGGTGGGGGGAGATGGTCGTCACAGCTAGCATACAAGATCATTATCAGAGCAGAAAAAGATTTCCTGTTGAGTCTATGGGTGCGTTAAGTAGCTGAGCGTTCAGTCAGCGATCAGTGATCAGAATTCACTTAACGGGTTGCTCAGTTAAACTCTAACTGATCTGCTCAGGGAGCAGTTTGGAACTATGATCTGTTTGAGCCAAACACCACGTCATAATCATCATCACAGAAATAAAAAAATAAAATAAAGATGGATGCCGAAAGGATGCTGGTACGCCTGTCGGATGGCAAAATAAATGCATCCATTTTTGTAACCGACGTATAAGTGAAGGTAAATAAAAAAACATTTAGGAGAGCTTTAAGTGTGTTTCTCGCCATTTGGACCCACGTTAGCTATGGTGGCAGAAAGACAACAGCTGGTGATTAAAGTTCTCGTCTCCTAGCAACTCAGAGCTGTAAGAAAAAAACGCTCAGCGCTCAGAGTGAGCATTCACTCATTGAACACTCAGTTACTCAGCCCAACGTAGGATGTGGTATTTTTGTGATTTGGCGCCCCCTATAGGTTCACTTTTGCACAACCGTCGTAAAATTGTTCAGCACAGCTGCACGCCTGCATTTGTGAAACCAGTCCCCAAACACCCACACAGACAACAGAAAACAGTTGATAGCTGGAATAAAAGGGCCTAGTTAGTATATATTCCTAGATATAATGTATGTGATAGTCTCAACTAATGTCGGTCTATTGACGGCCTCGTTGGCCCAACTTGCAACAGTACACACACACGTCTAGCATCCATCTCCAAATGTGGTAACTACAAATCATACAATGCTGCACTTCATGGCTCCTGACAATCCGTGTGGCCAACTAGTCATAAAATGCTGCACAATGCTCCTGACAATCCTATTGTGTGGCTAGCCAACTAGTGCTGCAATAAGTTACCTAACAAAACTAACTCAATTCCACATACATACCACACACTTTGTCAGATCGCCAACTCTAACTCAACTGTTACACTAGCAAGCAGCAAGTAGTCAGCATGCATCCTCAGTCATTCACGGCTAACACAGCCAGACATCAAGCAATTCTAACAACATAAGAGTCAGACTCATAGCCTTTCATTACACTTCGTCAGCACGCTAACTCGCTATCAACCAGTCTAAAAAAGTTACTACACTACCAGATTAAAGTTTAGCTAGGGAACATGGTGCCCCAAGCTAACTAGATTACATGCATCCTCATACATTCACAGCTAGCACAGCCGAACATCAAGCGACTTCAACATAAGACATAGCACGCTAGCTAGCCTATATAAGGCTAGCTAACAATAGTACAGTACTTACAGTACAAGTTCAACAGCAAAGAGGCAGCTCTGCGTCAGTCTTGCAGTCTTTCACTGTGAAGCTCCCGCCAGCGAGTAAAAGCCAGTTAGCTAGTTTGGCTTCTGGCTTGTTCTCTTTCTCTTTTTTGGGTCTGTCTCTTTCTGTGATGTTCCTCTCTGGTCTTTTCACCTCCACCATGATGTGTATAATACTGTGATTTGAGAATTTCTACTATTATTTTAGCAATAGCAATGAATAGAGGTTGGTGTGTGAAGTAATGCCGTAAAGCGTTATGGATTTTCCGCAAAAATAGCGGCCCGCTACACCAAACTTATTACTTCAAGAAGAAGCATTTTGGGGGAAATGAAAGAGGCAACTTTCTGCCTATTACAAGACAGTGTACCATCAAAATGATTTTGAAGCTATTATTTTAAGGTTAAAAAACAACATTGAGCCGCTTTAACGCACCCTATGCCTACAGTAGCTCTCATAGGAAAATTTGGTTAATGTGTAGCCCTGTGTTAGACTAAGCAATCTTTTTTTTTTTTTTTTTACAATGCATTAACATCTGCAAATATGAATAAATACCAAAAAAATATGCACCAGATAAGTCATGTAGACTAGTGTAGATGATTATCTGAGGTTATCAAGTGATTTCAATGTTGCGTCTATGCATAGCGCTCATATAGACCTGCTTTGTCATGAGGAGCGACTCTAGCCTAAATACCAGAGTGTGTTTGGGGTGTCAGGGTGGTTCTGGAGGTCTACACAGCAGGGCAAGCACCCAATCTGGGTCACAAATTACTGGAGCATGAAAAACATCTCCGCAACTAAATTACATTCGCTAGGCAGATTCAATCTGACATTGTTCACCAAAATAAAATCATCACCACATCAGCACTCTCTCTCTCTCTCTACTGTTCTCTCTATCTCTCTCTCTCTCACCGGGGTGACGTGAAACATGGCTTCCAAGAGGGTTACAAGACCTGGGGCCGAAATATTACCCAGCAAAACCTCCCATGCAAACTCCACTCAGGAAATCTGTGATGATTAGTGATGATTAGTGGTGATTAGTGGTGATTAGTGATGATTTGTGGTGATTAGTAGTGATTTGTGGTGATTTATGGTGATTTGTGGTGATTTATGGTGATTAGTGGTGATTTGTGGTGATTTGTGGTGATTTATGGTGATTAGTGGTGATTTATGGTGATTTGTGGTGATTTATGGTGATTAGTGGTGATTAGTGGTGTTATGCGGTGACCTTCTGGTGTTGCGTGTGAATTCTGAAGTGACACCGGCCTTGTTACAGACCCTGGCACTTAACCCGCAGGCACTCGGGAGTAAATAGAAAGATTCTTAGATAATGTACGGGTTTCTGTAAAGCTACATACCAGACATACTGTACATTCTTGTCAACTATGACCCACGGATGCATCTGAATAGACACAACTGCTCATACACATCAAACAATGACTGTAATCTTACTGTAGTGGGTGCTGTGAGATTGCAGCAGAGTGTGTATGTGTGTGTGTGCCTGCAAAAAAAACTAGGTGTCTGCATACAGTTTGTGCAAGCGTGTGTGTGTGTGTGTGTGTGTGTGTGTGTGTGTGTGTGTGTGTGTGTGAAAGAATGGTCATTGAAGGCAGAGCACCTGGGGACAATCAACAGGGATGACAAGACCCTTTTGGGGTACGCAGGAAGGGCGCCGAGAGACACGTTTTAAGGAGATTTATGTTCTTTTTGTAAATAAATCCTCCTGATGTTTCTAGATAAGAGGCTTGACTGCATGAGACCCAAGTAAAGTTAGAGAGTCCGGGGATGAGCCCAGAGTTACAAGAAATGCCCTCCGCCCCCCCGGCCACATCAGAGAAATACACAATAATGTCTATCCTTTTTCATTTCTACCACCCTTTCACTAGCCATGTTTCCATCCACTTGTCAATCGAATTGTGTGAGGATCGCTAAAAATATGAATGCGAATAAAGCCGGTGAACGTGCGTTTCCATCTAGAGCTTTAAATCGGATAAAGCATTTATCACAAAAGCCTTTTATCGAACAAGAGAAAATCCGATGAGATCGATAGTACAAACTTTTTGTTGATTTTCATGATTTTTAATCGAATTTTACTGTTTCCATAAGGCATTTTTAATTCGATATAACTTAATTCGCATAAAACGTGTGGATGGAAACATGGCTTCTCTCTCTCTCTCTCTATTTCTTCACCTCTGAGCAGTGGTCTGTGTGGGAGCAGCCCTGCTCCCTGACCTGATGTCATTAAGCTGCTCTACCTGAACACCATGAAACGCAAGAAACAGACCCGGCGATGACGGCATGAGGAGCTTTCCTGGTACTGTATCTACACCAGGGCATGTTGGGAGTCATGTCTTATTCTTTGACTGTGTGGTTGTAGCGTCGCGTCGAAACTTGAACGAGATGGAAAACGGTAAGTCACGTGCAATGATGACAACAGGTACCTTAGATTTTAGGCCAATAATCTCACGACATCCACCCATCAATCAACGCTATCCTTCTAATCTGTCTAAAGTTCTTAAAACCCGCCCACTTGTCAATGTTCCAATCAAATTCCTCTAAACATTATGTCCCACCCTCATAGCTTGTTTGCGTCGGAAATACGTCAAACTACGGAAGTTAGATGATCTCAAACATCCGCTTCAGTGCGAAGTGTTTTCTAAGATACAGTGGAATTTTTGAACATGATGTATAATATGTATGTATAAGATATGCACCATAGATTCTTTTTTAATGCACTGAGTGAACTGTACCAGGAGTCAGGTGACCCTGTTACTTAGCACAATGGGTTTCACCTGTCTAAAGAAAAGGGGTTAATTGTCTATCCCATTAGGGTCATGTGACCCTCAGATACCATATAAAAGTTGGTGTGGCTATGTTTATTCAGTTGTCTGATGTTTATTCAGTTGTCTGAGGAAGAGCGTTGTCGTTCGAAACGTCACATCTATATTTTTGGTCCATAAATAATCTTAATGGGATCTACAGTGTGCAGACTCTTACTTTCTTTGGTACATATGCTCTTTTAGTCCAGCACCTGCCTTATTAATTATTTTGGGATGTGCGCGACCCACTTCTGACCCGGTGTTAAATAACATCCCCTCCCTTAATGGTTCCAGGCCTGTTGCGCTCACGACTGTTGTCATGAAGGTCTTTGAGCGCCTAGTCTGCAATAACCTGGAGCCTATCACACTGGACCCTCATCAGTTAGGGTTAGGGCTAGGCCCTCACTCTATCACACTGGACCCTCATCAGTTAGGGTTAGGCCCTAACCCTAACCCTATCACACTGGGCCCTCATTAGTTAGGGTTAGGGCTAGGTCCTAACTCTATCACTCTGGATCCTCATCAGTTAGGGTTAGGGCTAGGCCCTAGCTCTATCACACTGGACCCTCATCAGTTAGGGTTAGGGCTAGGTCCTAGCTCTATCACTCTGGATCCTCATCAGTTAGGGTTAGGGCTAGGTCCTAACCCTATCACACTAGATCCTCCTCATCAGTTAGGGTTAGGGTTAGGCCTGGACCCTCATTAGTTAGGGTTAGGGTTAGGCCCTCACTGTATCACACTGGATCCTCATTAGTTAGGGTTAGGCCCTAACCCTATCACACTGGACCCTCATCAGTTAGGGTTAGGCCCTAACCCTATCACACTGGATCCTCATCAGTTCACCTACGGGGCAAACAGGGGAGTGGAAGATGCAGTGTCACTATGCACACACTTCATTCTCCAACACCTTGATGCTAAGTCCACATATGCCCGTGTTCTGTTCATTGATTTTAGCTCAGCTTTTAACACCGTTATCCCAGCCAAACGGTACAACTCTCTGCTGGCCATGGGTGTAAATACTGCACTGTGTCAATGGATCCTGAACTTCCTGTCCTAGGAGGAGGAAACAACGGGTCAGAATTCATAATAATATGTCACCAACCAGGGTTCTTAACATGGGCGCCCCACAAGGCTGTGTTCTGTCTCCTCTCCTATACTCTCTCTACACCAACAACTGTGTCCCATTCAACATCAGTCAAACTGTTCAAATGTGCGGATGATACCACCTTCATAGGTCTCGTCTCTAACAACGATGAGTCTGTTTACCGGGGTGAGGAAGAGCAGCTGGTGAGGAGGTGAGTCTGTTTACCGGGGTGAGGAAGAGCAGCTGGTGAGGAGGTGAGTCTGTTTACCGGGGTGAGGAAGAGCAGCTGGTGAGGAGGTGAGTCTGTTTACCGGGGTGAGGAAGAGCAGCTGGTGAGGAGGTGAGTCTGTTTACCGGGGTGAGGAAGAGCAGCTGGTGAGGAGGTGAGTCTGTTTACCGGGGTGAGGAAGAGCAGCTGGTGAGGTGGTGTGAGAACAACAACCTGGTCCTCAACACAGCTAAGACCAAGGAGCTTATAGTCCTCAACACAGCTAAGACCAAGGAGCTTATAGTCCTCAACACAGCTAAGACCAAGGAGCTTATAGTCCTCAACACAGCTAAGACCAAGGAGCTTATAGTCCTCAACACAGCTAAGACCAAGGAGCTTATAGTCCTCAACACAGCTAAGACCAAGGAGCTTATAGTCCTCAACACAGCTAAGACCAAGGAGCTTATAGTCCTCAACACAGCTAAGACCAAGGAGCTTATAGTCCTCAACACAGCTAAGACCAAGGAGCTTATAGTCCTCAACACAGCTAAGACCAAGGAGCTTATAGTCCTCAACACAGCTAAGACCAAGGAGCTTATAGTCCTCAACACAGCTAAAACCAAGGAGCTTATAGTCCTCAACACAGCTAAGACCAAGGAGCTTATAGTCCTCAACACAGCTAAGACCAAGGAGCTTATAGTCCTCAACACAGCTAAGACCAAGGAGCTTATAGTCCTCAACACAGCTAAGACCAAGGAGCTTATAGTCCTCAACACAGCTAAGACCAAGGAGCTTATAGTCCTCAACACAGCTAAGACCAAGGAGCTTATAGTCCTCAACACAGCTAAGACCAAGGAGTTTATAGTCCTCAACACAGCTAAGACCAAGGAGCTTATAGTCCTCAACACAGCTAAGACCAAGGAGCTTATAGTCCTCAACACAGCTAAGACCAAGGAGCTTATAGTCCTCAACACAGCTAAGACCAAGGAGCTTATAGTCCTCAACACAGCTAAAACCAAGGAGCTTATAGTCCTCAACACAGCTAAGACCAAGGAGCTTATAGTCCTCAACACAGCTAAGACCAAGGAGCTTATAGTCCTCAACACAGCTAAGACCAAGGAGCTTATAGTCCTCAACACAGCTAAGACCAAGGAGCTTATAGTCCTCAACACAGCTAAGACCAAGGAGCTTATAGTCCTCAACACAGCTAAGACCAAGGAGCTTATAGTCCTCAACACAGCTAAGACCAAGGAGCTTATAGTCCTCAACACAGCTAAGACCAAGGAGCTTATAGTCCTCAACACAGCTAAGACCAAGGAGCTTATAGTCCTCAACACAGCTAAGACCAAGGAGCTTATAGTCCTCAACACAGCTAAGACCAAGGAGCTTATAGTCCTCAACACAGCTAAGACCAAGGAGCTTATAGTCCTCAACACAGCTAAGACCAAGGAGCTTATAGTCCTCAACACAGCTAAGACCAAGGAGCTTATAGTCCTCAACACAACTAAGACCAAGGAGCTTATAGTCCTCAACACAGCTAAGACCAAGGAGCTTATAGTCCTCAACACAGCTAAGACCAAGGAGCTTATAGTCCTCAACACAGCTAAGACCAAGGAGCTTATAGTCCTCAACACAGCTAAGACCAAGGAGCTTATAGTCCTCAACACAGCTAAGACCAAGGAGCTTATAGTCCTCAACACAGCTAAGACCAAGGAGCTTATAGTCCTCAACACAGCTAAGACCAAGGAGCTTATAGTCCTCAACACAGCTAAGACCAAGGAGCTTATAGTCCTCAACACAGCTAAGACCAAGGAGCTTATAGTCCTCAACACAGCTAAGACCAAGGAGCTTATAGTCCTCAACACAGCTAAGACCAAGGAGCTTATAGTCCTCAACACAGCTAAGACCAAGGAGCTTATAGTCCTCAACACAGCTAAGACCAAGGAGCTTATAGTCCTCAACACAGCTAAGACCAAGGAGCTTATAGTCCTCAACACAGCTAAGACCAAGGAGCTTATAGTCCTCAACACGGCTAAGACCAAGGAGCTTATAGGGGACTTCAGGAAGAAGGCAGCCCTAACACCTCCACTCTCCATCAATGGGCAGGTTGTAGAGAGGGTCTCCTTCTTCCGGCTCCTAGGTGTCACCATTCACCAGTCCCTCTCATGGGACCTGAACACCCGTCCCTCTCATGGGACCTGAACACCAGTCCCTCTCAAGGGCCCTGAACACCAGTCCCTCTCATGGGACCTGAACACCAGTCCCTCTCCTGGGACCTGAACACCAGTCCCTCTCATGGGCCCTGAACACCAGTCCCTCTCATGGGCCCTGAACACCAGTCCCTCTCATGGGCCCTGAACACCAGTCCCTCTCATGGGACCTGAACACCAGTCCCTCTCATGGGCCCTGAACACCAGTCCCTCTCAAGGGACCTGAACACCAGTCCCTCTCATGGGACCTGAACACCAGTCCCTCTCATGGGACCTGAACACCAGTCCCTCTCATGGGCCCTGAACACCAGTCCCTCTCATGGGCCCTGAACACCAGTCCCTCTCATGGGCCCTGAACACCAGTCCCTCTCATGGGCCCTGAACACCAGTCCCTCTCATGGGACCTGAACACCAGTCCCTCTCATGGGACCTGAACACCAGTCCCTCTCATGGGACCTGAACACCAGTCCCTCTCATGGGACCTGAACACCAGTCCCTCTCATGGGACCTGAACACCAGTCCCTCTCATGGGACCTGAACACCAGTCTGATTATCAGCAAATGAAAATGTCGGGTCAGTCAGGAAGGCGTGACTCACTTCTATCGGGCCACCATAGAAAGCGTGCTCACAAAACGAATCTTGAATTGAATCTTGTATGACACTCTTCTCTCTCCTCTGTCTTTATCTCTCTGTCTTTCTCTTCTTCTTGTCCTCTTCTCTCTCTCGCTCTCTCTGGTGTTTCTGCTCAAGTTCTGGACCTGCTGGACCGAAGGCTGACCCCTGACCCCTGACCCTTGACACCTCAGAACAGGCCCTCAACAGCGGCTGTCTGTGATGTCGAGCCCAGCAGGGCGCCCTAGGGCTGCACAATTATTCGTGAATTAATCGAAATCGCGATTGTACCCTCCGCAATTAACTAATTGCAAAAGGCCGCAATTAATGTGATTAATAATTTTGCTTTGAATTGAGTGTGCTAGGACTACACGGACGAATCACAGGCGCTTATGCTGTCTGACCAATCACATGCGTTCCCGCTGAGTGCGCTGTGCGTAGCAATTTCACTGAGAAGACAGATAGCAGTAGGTCAAGACACAAGAGTACCTGCAGCCGTGAGTAGTGAAAAAATGAGCGAAAACTAGGTCAGTGAGTTAGTAGCAAGAAAGGGATTAACGTCCGTGATTTGGGAGCATTTTGATTAATTTATATTAAATATTAATCGCAATTATTAATCACAATTACCATTTTGAAGCAAATAATCGCAATTATCTTTTGTCATAATCGTGCAGACCTACCCTGCCCAAGTGAGTGAGCCCCCCCAACTCCCTTCCCAAACATGTAGCCTACAGAACACAGTCAACCCAGCCTCCAGATGAGAACACGCACACGCGTGACCCTCATGCTCTTCCTCCTCCATCTCTGCTCCTCTCTAACGCTGTGGTGTCTCGCTCTCCCTAGTCTTCCTCACCGGCAGCACTGCCATGAGCTGTAAAGTGTAATAGATACATTCAAATGAGTGTATTCTCTGCTCAAGACATTGTTATAGCAAATCTACACTGTGAATCCTGTCTTATAAAGTGAGCAGCTGTTCTCTGTTTATTTCCCCCTGACCCCTTCTCTCTCTAGGCCTTCTGGAACACTTTATGGCAGGAGACCTCATCAGGGGTCCCCTCCTCCCAGTTAACCTTTGATCCCTGTAAATGTTCACTTCTGCTGTTGACCCTCAGACCTAGCCTACTCACGGATAATTGGCTAGTGAAGTAGTTCCATATGCAGGTATGGTCACAACCACACTGTTTACAATGATCTGTTTTGATTAGAATCAGGGCTTTTGGTGAATTCTCCTTTCTCTCTGAGCCCGACTTTGCAAACTCGTAAACTATTTGGAATAAAAGTAACCAGCTTGGACTTGGAAAGATTAATCTTGGCATTGGCATTCTCACAATTCAAACAATGAGGCACTACTAGTCCTAGAGGATTAAGTAAGGATATCTGATCCTTGTCAACACACCACAGAAAGTCGATCCTTCGTCCTTACCTATGCACTGGAGCGTGGGATCAGTCCATTTGAGTTGACAAGCTCCTCCACATCCTTTCATGTTCCTTTCACACACGATGCGGTTGGAGGTCCCTGCCTTTCGCACATATCCATCCACACACTCGTAGCGACGTTTATCATTTTCCTTACAGGCTGCTGCCTGGCTGTCCGTGTGGCACGCCAGGGGCTTGGTGTTCTCCCTGACTGGTGGCTGTGGACAGTGGTCTTCCAGGCCCGCTGCGCCTAACCAGAACAGAGAACATGACAATGTCAGTGTACGCAATAGAAGAACCCTCTAAAAAAGGTTCCACATAGAACCCTTTTCAGGTTTGGAAAGGCATTACAAAATGTTTTATTTCCATTACTTTAAGACGCACAGTGTAGCCTACTTGCACTACACAATTCTAACAAAAACATGTGTGTCTGTCTGACAGGAAGCAGCTTGTGAAACTGGGTGAGCGCGTCTCTGACTCCAGGACCATGAGCACAGACCCCCCCCCCCCCCCCCCCCCCCCCCCAGGACCATGAGCACAGCCCCTCCCAGCCCCCCCCCCCCACCCCAAGGCTGTGTTCTTTCCCCTCTACTCTTCTCTCTGAACACCAACGGCTGCACCTCCAGACACCAGTCTGTTTTTTTATTTAACCATTGTTTAACCAGGTTTGTCCCATTGAGATCAAAGATCTCTTTTGCAAGGGAGACCTGGTCAAGAGAGGCAGCACATACCGTTTCATAGACACAAATACACAACATACAGATTCAAAACAGTAGAACTGACAATCAAGTAAATCAGTTAAAACATTTGCACTCATAAAGCCTGGATACAATCGGACTAATCATGGATTTGAATGTGTTCACAGACACCAGGCTTTGAAGTCTGAGCTCCAACTGTAGTTTAAACCATGAAGTTGGAGCAGAGAACCCAAAAGCCTTCCTTCCCAACTCTGTTCTGACACTGGGAACAGCAAAGTGCAGAAAGTCCTGAGAACGAAGGTTGTAGGATCCATTCTTCAGGACAAAAAGAGATGACGGATAAGATGGAGTCAATCCAAGAATAGCCTTGTAAATGAAGACATACCAGTGGCGAGCCGGCGAGCGTATAAGGATGGCCAATTTACTTTAGAATATAAGGCACAATTGTGAGTAAGTGCTCCACTGTGTGTTATGAATCTCAGGGCGCCATGATAAACACTATCCAACATGTGGAGGCAGTGAGCAGAGGCATTCATATATAACACGTCACATAGTCAATAACATTGAGTCTATCAAGCTCTTGAAGTTTGCGACGACACCACCCTCATATGACTCATCTCATCTCTATTAATACATAATACATTCATACACAAGGCCCCATTAATAAGGCCCCTGATTGGCCAGCCTTCACAGATGGGGGAATCAAGCCAAGCCCACTTTGTGCTTGTGGAGAGACACAGAATGGACCACATTATCGAGGCCTGTCCACTCCACAGACTAGAAGGGGGGCTGGTCGCCCTTCACACTGCAGACCAGGAGGCAACTGCTTGGCTAGAAGACTTTGCATTCGCTAAATAAATATGAATACATCCATGGGACAAACCCACGTGGGCCCCACCTGTCCATGCTGGCGGGGAAGGGACCCTGGGTTGCTTCCGGTTATCGCCTCTGCATAAAACACGCGCGCAGGTAATATGGCATGAAAAAATGTCACAAACACTGAAACTTTTCATGTTTCATCGTACGATTAAAGGGACATGTAGACTCATATCCTATATTCAAAAAAAAGTGAAGAGCTACTGATTGTTGTGGAATATCATATCATAAGCCTAGTTGACTTACCTGCCCTGGGTGCTAGTGAACAGACGATGACGAGGAAGAGAGGGAGACGCATGCCGTTCACCAAGGCTGCCTCCCAGCTGATTAGAGCTGATGTTAGCCAGAGAACACACTCAGATGTCTAACACATATCCCTGGAGAACACACTCAGATGTCTAACACATATCCCTGGAGAACACACTCAGATGTCTAACACATATCCCTGGGATCTCTCTGTGCTGCAGCATGAGCATGAGACGCTCCACAGCCATACTTGCCTCTGAGAGGGCTCCTCCCTCTGTGCCTTTCACTTTCACTATCCACGCTTTAATAACCTGCGCACAGTGTCACGAGGATCCCTGTGGGAACATTATGTTCTCCGGGTTCATGTTCTCCGGGTCCTATGTTCTCCGGGTCCTATGCTCTCCGGGTCCTATGTTCTCCGGGTCCTATGCTCTCCGGGTCCTATGTTCTCCGGGTCCTATGCTCTCCGGGTCCTATGCTCTCCGGGTCCTATGTTCTCCGGGTTCATGTTCTCCGGGTCCTATGTTCCCCGGGTCCTATGCTCTCCGGGTCCTATGTTCTCCGGGTCCTATGTTCTCCGGGTCCTATGCTCTCCGGGTCCTATGCTCTCCGGGTCCTATGCTCTCCGGGTCCTATGTTCTCCGGGTCCTATGTTCCCCCCGAAAAAGGGTCCTATGTTCCCCATGTCTTATATGTTCCCCCCGAAAAAGGGTTCTATGTTCCCCATGTCTTATATGTTTCCAGCGAAAAAGGGTTCTATGTTCCCCATGTCTTATATGTTCCCCCCGAAAAAGGGTCCTATGTTCCCCATGTCTTATATGTTCCCCCCGAAAAAGGGTCCTATGTTCCCCATGTCTTATATGTTTCCAGCGAAAAAGGGTTCTATGTTCCCCATGTCTTATATGTTTCCAGCGAAAAAGGGTTCTATGTTCCCCGGGTCCTATGTTTGAAATGGATTTGAACTGCAATACTTGACTTTTCACCAGCGCAACAGATCTGTGGATGAAGTAATAGCAAATTAGCAATACGCACCCCCCTCTACCGGTGGCTTCTTTAATGATGACTGTAGGAGCCATAATGTTTATTTTGTTTGTGTATGTTTATATTTGGTTTATTGTTTATGAACCTGCATAACTGCCTTTGTTGATTGTCTATTATTTTGTCATTGGGTTCCTCTAATTGTTGTGTGGGTGTGTCTACCTACAGGGTGTGGTTCTACCTCCATAACTGGAGGGAGGGCCTAGAACAGGTAGAGAGAGAGAGGGGGTTATTTGGCTCGGGATATTTATAATTTACTCTGTTGACCGTCATATTTACGTTTTCATTCATTTCTTTCAGTTTGTTTCATATTGTTCTCTTCCTCATAAGTTGAAGTGCTATTTAGTTTGAGTTAATAAAACCTTAAACGTCATTTTTCTCTGGACATGGATCTCTCAAACGAGTCAAACAGCAACGAGTCCATCTTAAGCCTCTCAGTATTGTCTTGTTTAGAAGTCGCTACAATAATGACAATTTAACATTACACCCTCCCGACCGCTAGGGGGAGGCAGAGAGAAAACCATCCTCTTCTTAGTTGTGGTGTCGTGTGTTCGTTTCCTCCCTCTGTAGTGATTTGTAGCCAGGCTAGCTAGTCTAGGTGCTAGAACTTAGAACCCAGGTTCCACATTTTGCTATTTTCATAAGGTATGTATATCTCAAAGGGTTTTGCTTTCTACTCTGAAATACACCCTATGTCTCTTTCGGGACAATGTTATGAAAGCACAATGTTAGCTAGCATGCTAGCAGGTAGCTTGCTTGCTAGGTAGCATGCTAACGTTAGCTAGCTGGATAGCACCAGACAGATCGATAGATGCCTATTAGATCATGTGTTTGTCTCATACTTGTTATGTCTGGGATATCTCTTTGGTTCTGGGGCAGTCACGTTAGCAGGGCATGACCAGAACAAGGCTTAATAGCTGTGATAGCTAGCTGGGGCTATGCTAGCTAACAATCATCATATAGCTATCTGCTAGCTAACAATCATGATATAGCTCTCTGCTAGCTAACAATCATGATATAGCTATCTGCTAGCTAACAATCATGATATAGCTATCTGCTAGCTAACAATCATGATATAGCTATCTGCTAGCTAACAATCATGATATAGCTCTCTGCTAGCTAACAATCATGATATAGCTCTCTGCTAGCTAACAATCATGATATAGCTATCTGCTAGCTAACAATCATGATATAGCTCTCTGCTAGCTAACTCATGATATAGCTCTCTGCTAGCTAACAATCATGATATAGCTCTCTGCTAGCTAACAATCATGATATAGCTAGCTGCGTGGCAAGCTGCTATTAAAGGTACCCTACGAAACATGAATCAATCAGTTCTTTGTTTATTTTCGAAATTCCTCGATTATATGGTTCCTTGTAAGGCAAGTTTATTTATAGAGCACATTTCAGCCACAGGGCAATTCAAGGTGCTTTACATGAGACATTAAAAGCATTCAAACAAAAAGCAAGACATTATAGACATTTAAAACAAAAGGCAGGACAAATTAAAAGCATTAAAACAAAAAGCAAGTCATTATAGACATTTAAAACAAAAAGCAGGACAAATAGAATACAGGAATAAAAGTGACAGTGCAGTTTACTGATAAACATAGCTCCTCTTAGAAAGCAGTGGCAAAAAGAAAAGTCTTCAGGCTTGTTTTAAAAGAACCAAGAGTTGCAGCAGACCTGCAGTTTTCTGGAAGTTTGTTCCAGATATGTGGAGCATAAAAACTGAACGCTGCTTCTCCATGTTTTGTTTTAACTCTGGGGACAGAAAGCAGACCTGTGCCAGACGACTAATAAGACTATTATACTATTAGACTATTGTAGTCTAATAAACACGTTGAATCACTTGAATGTCTTTCCTACCTTGTAATTTCTTCGCAAAATGATATTTAGCTAATGTTTCGAAAACAACAAAGATGTGTGAAACGTCACTATTATGTGCTCTATTGTGCGTATTATGTGCGTCACTATTATGTGCACTATTATGACGTAGTACGCGATTTTCGGGGACCACCTTCTCAAATTTGCTCTAGAGCGCTTACTAGTGGTCCAAAACTACATTGGGTACCTTTAACCTGCTCGCTCCATCTTGACAGGCAATCACCGATAACGACACATTTACACCCCGATCAACCATGTCGCTTTACGACGACTTGGGTGTCGCGAGTGACGCCAAGACCGAGGGCTGGTCCAAGAACTTCAAGCTGCTGCAGTCGCAGTTGAAAGTGAAGAAGGCAGCTTTGACCCAGGCAAAGGTAGCTCATCGTCCACATTGCATGGACGTCCAGTGATTGGGCTTCTGATCTGCCAATTAAGCACAACTCTCAGAGTGACATGGATACAGGAGGAAGATGGTGATGGTTTGTCGTGTGTGTGTGTGTGTGTGTGTGTGTTTGTGTGTGTGTGTGTGTGTGTATGCGTGTGTGTGTGTGTGTGTGTGTGTGTATGCGTGTTCTTCCTCAGACACAGCGGATGAAGCAGACGACTGTACTTGCTCCTGTCATTGACTTGAAGAGAGGAGGTTCCGGTGAGGAGAGACAGATCATTGACACGCCACCTCACATTGCTGCAGCACTGAAGGTGAAGGCTGCTTTTATGATTGTGTGTACTGTGTGTTTGCGAGAGAGATGTTACGTTCGTGTGTGTCAGTGTGTGTGTGTGTGTGTGTGCACGTGTGAGAGAGGAGAGAGATGTCCCTTTATATTAAGCCATTGTGTGTGTGTGTGTGTGTGTGTGTGTGTGTGTGTGCGCGAGCATGCGTGTGTGAGAGAGGAGAGATGTCCTTCCCTATGTTAGGCCTGTGTGTGTGTGTGTGTGCGTGTGCGCGAGAGTGAGTGAGATGCCCTCTCATGTGTCAATGCCCAAATATTTGTTTACTTTTTCTTGCTGTGTGAGTTTATTATTGAGCTCCTCCCCCTTCCTGTGTGTGTGCACGTAGCAGGATGTGGTGCCGGGAGGGTTCCCCTCCGGGGAGGTGCTGATCCCCCTGGCCGATGAGTACGACCCCATGTTCCCCAACGACTACGAGAAGGTGGTGAAGAGGCAACGTGAGGATCGTCAGAGACAGAGGGAGCAGGAACGACTGAAGGAGATAGAGGAGAGAGAGAAGTACGGGCTTTGTAGTGGAGAGAGAGAAGTCCATCCATCCATCCATCCATCCATCCATCCATCCATCCATCCATCACACACACACACACACACACACACACACACACACACACACACACACACACACACACACACACACACACACACACACACACACACACACACACACACAGCTCCAGCAGGGGGCCCCAGACATCCCTTTCCCTAGCAGCATCAACCAGCTCTGCCTGGGGAATCTGGACTATTCCAACTGTTTCAATTGATAGATCACAAGTCATTTGCAACTTGTAAAAGAGTGCAGGCTAAGGAGAATAAGGAGAAAAATGATCCTGTATTGATGACGTGTTTTCCTGTTACGTTTTCGTCGGGGACGCATCACCGTTTAGACGAAGACATGTGGTCTAATACGTCCCAGACCACCTCGGCAAGTGGTTTGAGGAAACGTTTGACAACGTTTTGATGGCCGTTTACACTTGTGTTTAGCGCTGTCCGCTTTCAATCCGATCGTCCAAAACTAATTTTAAACCCAGTCTAACCAGCGTCTATGTCTCCGTCGCTTGTTCCCCTCTCGCTGTGGGCGTGACCAGGAAGAGGAAAGACCGACACGAGGGAGGAGCCCCGAGCGGATTCTCACGCTTCCCGACGGCGGAGGGAGAATCGGACGAAGAGGAGGACTACGAGAAGGAGAGGAGGAAAAGAGGTGAGGGTGTGGCAGCACACACACACACACACACATATACACACACACACACACACACACACATATACACACACACACACACACACACTAGGGATGTGCGCAGCGACTATTTTCACTGCCGACTAGACGGTGGTTTTGAAACCAACAATACGACTAGTGTAACTTGTTTTTGTTTATTTGTATGGACCTGTGTAGGACTGACTTCGTTTGCTCGGCTGTCGATTGTTTGGTTGAAATGCTCTCGTCCGACCCAAGATTCTGTTGGTCAAGCAAACGCAAAGCTTCTACTTTTTTAGACAAAAATACATAACACAAAAATACATAACACAAAAATACATAACACAAAAATACATAACACTAATAAAATAGACGGGCAAAAGGGGAGTGTTTTGAATTGAGCTTTAATCTTCTTAAATCTTGTTGTTTTTGCTTGCTGCTCATTTATGATATGATATTATATGATATGATATGCTTTCTATAGACACACAATAGAGATGATTATGATATGATTATTACCTAGGTCTTCTATAGACACACAATAGAGATGATTATGATATGATTATTACCTAGGCCTTCTATAGACACACAATAGAGATGATTATGATATGATTATTACCTAGGCCTACTATAGCCACACAATAGAGATGATTATGATATGATTATTACCTAGGCCTTCTATAGACACACAATAGAGATGATTATGATATGATTATTACCTAGGCCTTCTATAGCCACACAATAGAGATGATTATGATATGATTATTACCTAGGCCTACTATAGCCACACAATAGAGATGATTATGATATGATTATTACCTAGGCCTTCTATAGACGCACAATAGAGATGATTATGATCAAATTAAATGATGTAATGGCAGTGCATGCAATTCAATGTATGTAGTTGGCCTGTAAATGGGATCATGTACAGATAGGCCTAGTCTGGCGCAAACTCAAGTTCAGTGGATTCGGGCCTACTGAGCCTATAAGCACGCCTGCATGAAAAGAGATAAATTACATCCTAATAAATAATAATAATAATATATACATTATTACATAATAATTATAATATAATATATTTAATATTAATAATCATAGTCATAATAATATACAATAAAGAATAACCTATGCTCAATTTAGTTTAGCTGACTAGTATTTCCTGAACGGCTAGCAGAAGCTGTGCCACATTGTTGGATAAACGACTATCTGCGCACATCCCTAACACACACACAGACACACACACAGACACACACACTCACAGACACACACACACACACAGACACACACACACACAGACACACAGACACACACTCAGCAATGGTGTGAGTAAAGAAAGGATGTCTGATCACTAAGACTCTCTTTCTCTCCCTCTCCCTCTCTCTCTCTCTTCCATATATCCCTCTCTCTC
>NC_140246.1:608149-618149 GCF_949987555.1 Borostomias antarcticus | reverse complement strand
GTAGAGATGTTAACTCTTTCAGTTCTTAACTAGTTCAGTCAGTAGAGATGTTAACTCTTTCAGTTCTTAACTAGTTCAGTCAGTAGAGATGTTAACTCTTTCAGTTCTTAACTAGTTCAGTCAGTAGAGATGTTAACTCAGTTCTTAACTAGTTCAGTCAGTAGAGATGTTAACTCTGTTCTTAACTAGTTCAGTCAGTAGAGATGTTAACTCTGTTCTTAACTAGTTCAGTCAGTAGAGATGTTAACTTGTTTAGTCAGTAGAGATGTTAACTCGTTTAGTCAGTAGAGATGTTAACTCTTTCAGTTCTTAACTAGTTCAGTCAGTAGAGATGTTATCTCTTTCAGTTCTTAACTAGTTCAGTCAGTAGAGATGTTAACTAGTTCAGTCAGTAGAGATGTTAACTCTTTCAGTTCTTAACTAGTTCAGTCAGTAGAGATGTTAACTCTTTCAGTTCTTAACTAGTTCAGTCAGTAGAGATGTTAACTCAGTTCTTAACTAGTTCAGTCAGTAGAGATGTTAACTCTTTCAGTTCTTAACTAGTTCAGTCAGTAGAGATGTTAACCCTTTCTGTTCTTAACTAGTTCAGTCAGAGATGTTGACCCCTGCTGTTCTCTTTGTCTCTAACCAGCCGACTCCTCCAAGAAGTCGGAGGCCAACCCGCTCACAGAGATCCTCAAGTGTCCCACCAAAGTGGTGCTGCTACGGGTGAGTGTGTGTGTGTGTGTGTGTGTGTGTGTGTGTGTGTGTGTGTGTGTGTGTGTGCGCGCGCGCATATCTGACGTGTGTGTGTGTGTGCGTATGCGTATCTGACGTGTGTGTGTGTGCGTATCTGACGTGTGTGTGTGTGTGTGTGCGTATCTGACCTGTGTGTGTGCGTATGCGTATCTGACGTGTGTGTGTGTGTGTGTGCGTATCTGACGTGTGTGTGTGTGCGTATCTGACGTGTGTGTGTGTGTGTGTGTGTGTGCGTATCTGACGTGTGTGTGTGTGTGTGTGTGTGGGTGTGTGTGTGCGTATCTGACGTGTGTGTGTGTGTGTGTGTGTGTGTGTGTGTGTGTTTGGCAGAACATGGTGGGCCGAGGAGAGGTGGATGAAGACCTGGAGGGAGAGACCAAGGAGGAGTGTGAGAAATACGGCAAGGTCACCAAGTGTGTCATCTTTGAGGTGAGGGTGACGCTGGGCTGGCCGGGTGTGGCCCTCGGGTGTGGCCCTCGGGTGTGGCCCTCGGGTGTGGCCCTCGTGTGTGGCCCTGGACTCCTGTTGCGTCGTCGTGACGCAGTGTTTCACACATCTGTGCTGTTCTGTTTCCCTCAGATTGCGCAGGTGATGGAAGAAGAAGCAGTCAGGATATTTCTCGAGTTTGAAAGGGTTGAGTCAGCCATCAAAGGTCAGTACTGCTGAGTGTGTGTGTGTGTGTGTGTGTTTGTGTGCATACTGTATGTGTGTTTGCGTGTGCGTTCATTTGCAAGAATATACTATTCACTGATGCAGTAGTAACATAGTAGTTTAACCTTTGAACCCTGGTGGTCCCCAGTCTCAGCAGCCTCTAGAGGACTTGGACGCCCAGCGTGCGTGCGTGCGTGTGTGTGTGTGTGTGTGTGTGTGTGTGTGTGTGTGTGTGTGTCTGTCCGCGTGTGCGTGTGTGTGCGCGTGTGTGTGCGCGTGTGTGTGTGTGTCTGTCCGCGTGTGCGTGCGCGTGTGTGCGTGTGCGTGTGCGTGTGTGTGTGTGTGTGTGTCTGTCCGCGTGTGCGTGTGTGTGCGCGTGTGTGTGCGCGTGTGTGTGTGTGTGTCTGTCCGCGTGTGCGTGCGCGTGTGTGCGTGTGCGTGTGCGTGTGCGTGTGCGTGTGCGTGTGTGTGTGTGTGTGTGTGTCCCAGTCTAAATGGGCTGTCCCAGTTCAGGAAGCAGCTGGGAGCTTCTCCCCCAGGTGTTGCATCACCCTGCAGCCCTCCTCTCCACGCTTACATCACTTCTCTAAAGGGGACATGGACCGCACACACACACACACACACACACACACACACACACCCCACTCACGTCATCTGATGGGTTTTCGATAAGGCGAACTCTCACATAAGCATCTCAGAATGAACACTGTCTGTCCTTCTTCAGTCCCTCAAAGAAAGGCACTAGCTGTGTGTGTGTCTGTGTGTGTGTGTGTGTTGTTTATTTGATCCTACTGTTTTGGTTTTTGTCATCATTACTACAAATTCCAGAGTGGTGATGGTGGATATCAGTTTAGAGAATTTGGTCTGTCAACACTTCAGATATCAACAACATGGCTTTGGATGACAGTGAGCTTGTTGACCCTCTCTCTCTCTCTCTCTCTGTCTCTCTCTCTCTCTCTCTCTCTGTTTCTCTCTCTGTATCTCTCTCTTTCTCTCTGTTTCTCTCTCTCTGTCTCTCTCTCTCTCTATATCTCTGTATCTCTGTCTCTCTGTCTCTCTGTCTCTATCTCTCTCTCTCTCTCTCTGTATCTCTCTCTGTATCTCTCTCTGTCTATCTCTCTCTCTCCCTCTCTCTCCCCCCTCACTCCCACCTTTCCTGTCAGTCTACACTGTCCTATATAATAATAATAAAGCGGAAATGCCCTCAAAAGATAATCTTTAAACAGCACACCAGTGTGAGCCGGGTCTGATGGACTCACCAGTGTGAGCCGGGTCTGATGGACTCACCAGTGTGAGCCGGGTCTGATGGACTCACCAGTGTGAGCCGGGTCTGATGGTGTCTCGTCCTCTCTTCTTCTCCCCAGCCGTGGTGGACCTGAACGGACGCTACTTCGGGGGCCGTGTGGTCAAGGCCTGCTTCTACAACCTGGACAAGTTCAGGGCTCTGGACCTGGGGGAGCAGGTGTGACAGGCCCCGCCCCCGACCCCTGACCCCCGGCGCCGTGACTTCTCCGCCCTCGGCGTTGGCGAAAACGGACTCTGCTGTTCTGTACACACGATACGGGCCCTGGACACACACACACACACACGCCACTAGTATTTCTCTGTGTATATAGCCTTTTATACTAGACTGTCATGCAGCAGTACAACATGTCTGTGTGTAGTGAAGACTCCCAGTAGTTTTTGTTATTGTTTGCATCAAGGTAAAGTCACCATCATCAGAACAGCCCCGGATATAACCAACAGTTACCCCGACCGACACCCCCGAAAGTCTGTCTTACAATGATTATCTAATGATATCTTGAATTCTGGAAATAAATGTTTTATTTTAAATGGAAGTCTGTCTCCTGTTGTCATGAATGACATGAGTTCTTCTCACCACCACGTCTTCTAGGGCAGTGCATAGTTTGATGTAACAGAGCCCCTTTCCGTCGCTGGGCTCTCTCCTTCCTAACTTAGCCCAGGATGGTGAGGGGGTACTGGGACGGTGACGTGGGAACCTGCTCCGCTCTTATGCAAGGAGAGAAGGGAGACCCAGGAGAGGAGCTAGATTAGAAAGGACTGGTCTCCTTGGATGTGTTTCATATGATTCACGTTGGAGCAGTGAGAAGGGTTTGCTCAGAAGGAGGGAGGGAGGGAGAGAGAGAGAGGGAGGGAGAGAGAGACTGCCACTCAAGCAGGTGGGAGAAAGCATGAGAAGAGGAGAGTGAAAAAAAGGAGAAAGGGGACATAGAGAGGGGGGTGTTTGTATTGGGCAGTGGTGTGAGACCAGGGTAGTGTGTTGGAGTCAGTTTAGGGCTGGGTTGAGGTGTGTGTGTGTGTGTGTGTGTGTGTGTGTGTGTCATGAGTCTAGCCTAAATACCAGAGTGTGCAGGCACCCAGTCTGGGTCACGAATTAGTGGACGGGCCTCCATAGAAAGCTCAGCTGGTCTTGGAACGGGCGTGTTGACCTGGATCAGAACCGAGACACTTCAGAGAGGATTCTCGGCAACAGAGATGTGGATTCTTCACTTTGATTTCATACTGTTTTGGCTCAGTAGGAGACCTGGTAATTTTTAAGCAAGATCTTAAAGCATACCTTTTTAATATTGTAATTGTAATTTAATTTGTATTCTGTTTTCATTTTTATAAATTCTATTTCATATTATCTTTGAATTATTTTCTAAAAAAAACAAAACAGTTCTCACTGTGTTTACATGTCTTTTATCCATCTCTTTTTATGTAATGCACAATGTGCTACATTGATTTGTATGAATGGTGCTATAGAAATAAAATGACATTGACATGAAAAATATCTATATCAATGGAGAATGTGTGTGCGTGCTTAGGGCTGAAGAAATCCCGGAGTGTTCCTCTAAGCGTCCTGTAGTCACGTCTGGCACGCAGCCGGTATTTAGAAACGCGTTTTTTTGGTCCTAATTTTTTTAATCCGGAAATGTAACGCAACAGTATGCTGACTAAATCAATGAGTACAGTTGACACATTTTCCGTTCTACCCCGTTGCGATGGGACTAGGCCTCTGTGTGACCTTTGCTTTTGCAATAGTTTAGGATAAATTACATTTTTAAAGATGAATATCCAGGCTATATTTGCTTGTTTTATACAACATTTTCTCAGTCTCTCTGTTTTTAAGCTAAGTTATGTCTGGCGTGGTGATTGATAGGGTTATATTGCCAGGTCAATGAGGAATGCATATTGCTATGCAATGCAATACGGATCGTAGGCCTATAGCCTACAGCATATTAGACCTACCAGATCTTTTTTGTATATTGTATTTGTCAATAAAGTTATTTAAAAATATATATATATAAAATATACAGTATATTTAGACCTATCTATCCGCCACCAGGTGGAGATGAGAGCCTGATCAGCTGAGTCTGGAACCGGGGCTTTCCGGCTCTGCCATTGGATGATAAGGTCCCGCACGCCTCTGTGGAACAGCCACGCGTCATCGCCACCGGTCACGTTGTTTCCTGCCGGTTTAAATAGAGGATCCGGGACGCGACCCGGTGGGTTATGTGCGGCAGCACTGCAAGCTGGAGACAAATAGAATAGAGAATAGAATAGAGAATAGAGAATAGAATAGGAGGACAACGCGTAAGACATTTTACACATCCAAGACGCAACGTTTCCAGTATCCTAATTGTTCTAGCTGACCCTTGACGGCATCCGTGGCTTTAATTGGATCGGATACACGAGTAAAACCCAAGTTCTGTTCGTCTTCACATCACCCGGGAGGAATGCCGAAGGAGCTGACCCAGAACCGGATCCAGAAGATCTGGGTTCCGTCTAAGGATGGCAAGCCGGCGGTCCCGAGGAGAGGTACGGTTCTGTTCTCTCTGAAAGGCAACTGCTCATTACATTTCTCTTCAATCTCAATCCTAATCCGGCGGTTTTGTGTTCAGAACACAGAGAGGATTACAATTTAAATTAAATTATTAAATCTATCCTGCTGTAGTCATGTCATGAGCAGGTGTCCGTTGTCGTTACCGTTTCATACAATCTCTTGCCCGTTGCCGTCTGAAACGGAACAGCGCGTGAATGCCTCTCCATCCCTTGTTCCTCTCTCTCTCTCTGTATCTCTCTCTGTCTCTCTCTCTCTGTTTCTCTCTCTGTCTCTCTCTCTCTCTCTCTCTGTCTCTCTCTCTCTGTTTCTCTCTCTGTATCTCTCTCTCTCTCTCTCTCTCTCTCTCTCTGTTTCTCTCTCTGTCTCTCTCTCTCTCTGTTTCTCTCTCTGTCTCTCTCTCTCTCTGTTTCTCTCTCTGTATCTCTCTCTTTCTCACGTGGATGCCTCTCCATCCCTTGCGCGTGGCGCGCGGAGGCCCGTTCAACATGCCCAAGTAGAAGCGCGAGCTACGTGACTGAGGCTGTGGTCTCCATAGCAACCAGTGAATAGGGTACCCCCCTCGTGGGTCGGTCGGTCGGTCGGTACAGGAGCTCCACTCGGCGGTGGAAGGAACCGGCGTGGGGAGGGGAGGGTGGAGGGGAGGGTGGAGGAGGGTGGAGGGGAGGGGAGGGTGGAGGAGGGTGGAGGAGGGTGGAGGGGAGGGTGGAGGGGGGAGGGTTGATTCGACAAGCCGGTGTGTGCCCGGAGAGCGCGAGCATCCCGGTGGTGCTGGGTTTTCTAAATGAGCCGAGTCGTCAGAGCGCCGGTGCCGCTTATTCGTGTAGCCTACGCAACGACAATATCCATCAGCTCTCTCTGAAGATGATGGAGGAATCCTGGTCCCCTTTATACCTGGCATTAAAATGTGCCTCGTATCCAGATTGTATTCTAGATCTGATTTAACCTGACTACGTTTACACCTGGTATGCTATTAACATCTGTCCCCAGTGTCCAAATTGAGATCGGATCGCTTTATCCAACCTCACATCGGTTTAACATTGCTTTGTATGTGGATTGAAAACACATTTGCGTTTACGATGTGGTCACATCACAATGCGTCCCATATCCGGAGGTGATTTGGCCGAGCGGATCTCAGTCCGTCTTCAGATTTGGCCGGTCGCATCCCAATCCGTCCTCTATGCGTTTTGGGGGCATTTACACCTGTACTTAATTGTCGTTTAGCACTTTCCCATTGACTATAGTGCATGATGACTACGGGTAGTTTGTGGGGAAAACCCACCATTGTGGAAAGTATTATTATTATTATTATTAGCTCGAAACACATCCTCTGTTTGGAACCTCCCTAACCCCCCCTGAACAAAACACTTCTCATTTCCCGGCATTGTCAGTGTGCATGCCTATCGAGACCCTCGCGTTCAGGAAGTAGAACTGCTTTTCAAATCTTTACTTTAGGCGAATACCAGTCAGTCAAAGGGGGCATGTTACTCATTTTACATTACCACAGTACCTCAAGATTCAGGGTATCAATGCGCTTTATTTGTCATGTGTACATAATAATTAAAGATGGTAGCGTACAATGAATGTGGTCTTCCAGAGCGCAGGCCTGTTCAGACATGTGGAATGAAGGCTAGGCTCGAGTTAGCATCAGCGCAGGATGAGCCCGTGGTCAAGGCTAGCCGCTACGCTAGCCCGTGGTCAAGGCTAGCCGCTACGCTAGCCCGTGGTCAAGGCTAGCCGCTACGCTAGCCCCCTGGAGAACCAGCCGGTCTCTGTCCCCAGTGACCACCGTTTAGCCTCTAATTGGATGAGCTGCTCTTGACACTGATTGGATGATGGAGGGAGGGTTGGATGGATGGATGGATGGAGGGATGGAGGGAGGGAGGGATGGATAGATGGAGAGAGGAGATTTGCAGAGGGAGAGGTGGCACGCAAATGACTGAAAGGAGCAAGTGTGGGATGAGAGAGGAGGAGGAGGAGGAGATGATGAAGGGAGGACACAGAGGATGGCATGGAGGAGGAGGAGGAGGAGGGAACGCAGTGAGCAGGAGAGGGAGGATGTGGTGCCCTTGCCTGTAGGCGAGTTTAGGCCTAATAGCTTGATCTTATTTATCTATTAATCAAGTAAAGGGGGATTAGACTAGGGCTTGGCAGAGAGAGAGAAAGACAGAGAGAAGCATGCATGGATGAATGAATGACATCTGTGTGGCCTTTCTGTCACTGAATAGAGTGGCGTTCCCAGTAATCGGTCCGGCGCGTATGAACGCACGTTTGCACACACAGCGGCTCTCAAACCCCGGCCCGTCGCATGTCCAGAGTCCCTCTGTCTGAGCTCAGTCACATATCTCCCATGAGTCACCCTGTCCATGCAAAGCCAGGCTCTCTTACTGTACACAGAGAGAGAGAAGAAGAAGCAGAATCGGACCGTTTTTGATTATATCTCTTCATGAGGCAGTGGCGCTCGCAAGTAATCCTCAGTATCATGCCTCGCTGACCTGCGTGCGTGCGTGCGTGTGTGTGTGCGTGTGTGTGTGTGTGCGTGCGTACAGAGATATGTACAGTGCACTAGCGCTGGGATGGGAGGTGGGCCACACAGGCAGGCAGCGATGCAGAAAAGTGAAAATGTCTGTGTTTGTCCACCATGGCACGCGCTGACTCAGCACACAGCTGGGCGTGGCTGCTGGGAAGAGGGGGGGGGGGGGTGCATTTCTCAGTGGGGCCCTGCTGACCTCAGTCTGGAGGCCCGGGTGGGGGTCTGGAGGGGCTCCAGCAGGGGGGAGACTGGGAGAGGCTGGGGGCTTTTTCTGCCTTGTTTCATGATTGGATGAGATCAAAGGGATGATATCCAGGTTCCTGGGGAGGACTCACAGGTGTATGTTAGTGCTCTATTCTGAATCTCTCTCTCTCTCTCTCTCTCTCTCTCTCTCCCTCTCCCTCTCCCCCTCTCTCTCTCCCTCACTCTCTCTCTCTCCCTCTCTCTCTCTCTCTCTCTCCCTCTCTCTCTCTCTCTCTCTCTCCCCTCTCTCTCTCTCTTTCCCTCTCTCTCTCCCTCTCTCTCTCTTTCCCTCTCTCTCTCCCTCTCTCTCTCCCTCTCTCTCTCCCTCCCTCTCTCTCTCTCCCTCTCTCTCTCTCTCTCTCTCTCCCTCTCTCTCTCTCTCTCTCTCTCTCTCCCTCTCTCTCTCTCTCAGGTGCGGGCCCCCACCTGGCTATCACCCCCACTGTTATAGTGATGGTGGGTCTACCGGCTCGGGGGAAGACCTACATCTCAAAGAAGCTCACTCGCTACCTCAACTGGATCGGCATGCCAACCAAAGGTAAACACACACACACACACACACGCAAACACATTATTAGACCACAAAAGCACAATACAATGTTTTTTGGGGACAAAATTTGAATGTAAACAGAACGGGTTGTTGACAAATGCAATGATGTTTCATTAGTTACCCTTAACCAAGATCATTATAGTTATCCACATCGTCATTTTTCCATCTACAGTACTTTGGGTTGTTGGGATTGTTTATCTGAGGTCTCATCCTACTGTTCTACCGCGCTCGCTGCTTGTTTTGGTTGGCAGTCACAGCATAAACCCTCCCAGAGCTTTGGGCGCGCGCTTCCAGAACATTCCGTTTACAGTTTGTACGTTTGCTTCTCCGCCGGCAGTCTTCAACGTGGGGGAGTATCGCAGAGAAGCCGTCAACTACTCCTCCTACGACTTCTTCAAGGCTGACAATGAGGGCGCTGTGAAGATCAGACAGTGAGTCACCCAGCCCCCCCCCCCCCTCCTCTACCCAGCATGCTCAGCTACTCATTTACACTCACTACTCCGGGTGTTGACACTCTGGATGTGAATATAACCAGGATGTGGTGTTTCTGTGTGCAGACAGTGTGCCTTAGCTGCTCTGAGAGATGTCCAGTCCTACCTGACCGAAGAGGGGGGGCAGGTGGCGGTGAGTACACATCCCAGCATGCACCTCTCCAGCACACCGGCCAATCACAGGCTCCTCCTGACACCGAGCATTGCCTCTGAAATGTTCAGGATTTCTCATAGCCAAAACACTTAAACATTACTTAAATAAATATATAGACCCTTCTCATTCCCCGTCCAGGTGTTTGACGCCACCAACACCACGCGCGACAGACGAGACATGATCCTGGACTTCAGCAAGGAGCACGGGTTCAAGGTCAGCGTTGCCCTCCTCCTCCTCCTCCTCCTCCTCCTCCTCCTCCTCCTCCTCCTGCCCCATTCTCAGTCTCAGACCCCTCTCTTTAACAGCTGTCACTTTACATTGAAATAGTTATTTATTTTCCTTTAAATGCTTCACTTATTACATGTTTGTTATTATTATTATTATTATTATTATTATTATTACGTACACTATGTATACTTCTTTTTCTGATGCTTCTGTATATAGTACTTTTTTCTTGTCACTGTTGCTGGAATCAATCAATCAATCAATCAATCAATCAAAGCTTTATTTGTATAGCCCATTTCATGCCCAGAGGCAACACAATGTGCTTTACAGAGAACAAGGGAGGTGGGCATACGACCCACTCTCTACATATTCCAGAGGGAAGCAAAAAAACAGTAATCACCCGGGGGCCAGATAAGTGAGCTGTAAAGGAACACCCAAATTCCGCCCCCAAGGGATTATTATCAGATCTGGTTACCGCCACTGCACACGCGCGGCGTCGTGATGCCAACTGGCGTGAGCCGAGGACACGGTGTCCTCGTGACTCAGGCGTCGTGCGGTGGAAAGGAATGAG
>NC_140246.1:595649-603149 GCF_949987555.1 Borostomias antarcticus | reverse complement strand
TAGCATCCTTCCCTCTGAAGCAGCCTTGGCGCCTGGCATTCCTATTGGCTGGTGTCAGAGCGCTGAACTAGAGTTGAACTCTTGGCTGGTTGTCACCGTGCCAACCCCCCTCACTCATTGTTCTGTCATCTCATCTCCGTTCGTGTTCTGTTCTCTCTCTCTCCCCCTCTCTTCCGTTCTCTCTTTTTCTCTCTCTCTCTCTCTCTCTCCGTTCCACTTTAAGACGTACCATCCTCCACTATCTGAAAGTGCTTCTGTTCTTATTTCAAAGGTAAAAGAGACGTACTGAGAGAGAGAGGGCTTGACTAGATGTTAGTGTGTGTGGTAGTTCTGTCGCCATGTGAGCAGTATGTAGCTAGTGAATTGTCCTGTGTGGGTGTGTGTCTTGTGAGTGAGTGTGTGTGTGTGTGTGTGGTAGTTCTGTCGCCATGTGAGCAGTGTGTAGCTAGTGAATTGTCCTGTGTGTGTGTGGGTGTCTTGTGAGCTCTGCAGGTAGAAAGTGTGGGAGAGATGCTATCAGCTCCGAGGGCGTTGGAATGTGCTCCATCATCACTTATTTCATTTAAAATGTGTGGTTTACATTTCCGGTGTTAAAAGTGAATGAACTACTAAGAGTAGGTGTCAGATGAGCGGGGGTATCCAGTGACGGGAGAATGAATTCAGCGAGGATGTATAACTTTAGAGAGGAAATGGAGCACAATGGACAGGATCTGGCCTCTCTGCACCCCTCTGTCTGTCTCATCGATGGTGGTGGTAGATTATATATATATATGGCCGTGGTCGTAGATATGCATGTGTTTGTCTCGTAGATTGTCGTGCTCATAGATGCGTAGTTGTGTAAATCGGGTTCCACACCTTGACTGTTTCCATTTTCCATTCCCTCAGAACCTGAAGAGGAAGTCCGAAAATCGGCAGCTCTGCCTATGAGATCGCACCGGCGCGCCCCCCGCCCCCCCTCTGACATCAGCAGGAGATGTCGCGATGATGTCATAGAAACCATTTTGTTCTTGTTTTGGTTTTATTTCTGGACGTCCCCAGAGAAAATGTCTGTTTTCTCTTCAGACACAAGCGTCTGGTATCGGCTGTGTTCCCAGTCTCTGAGAACGGGTGGGCGAGGATAGATCTGTACGTAGTACGACACTTCAGAGAGAGAGGGAGACCGAGAAAGACAAAGAAACATTCCGGTTCAAAGGATCAGTTTTCTACCTAGTTGAATACAAATGTACTACCTAATGCTGAATGAATGTTATGTACATAGCTGACTCACCTCCTGGAGCTGGTTCCTGTCTCCACAACCCCGGTCCCACTCCACAACTCAGCAGTCAGTGTCCTCAAAGGACACATTGTCCTGGCACTCGTCTTCGGAATTCTGATTAAATCATTCCATGCTTTTCAGAGCTATCCAATTTAAACTGGTTTGACTCGGCTCACCAACCATTTCAGCTCACGAAAGGGCATCGTTCAAGAACCCAACCAAAGAATAAGTTTGAACTTGTGTCAACTTTCATAGCAGGTACCTGCGGTTGCACTTTTTTGTTTTCCTCTTGCACTTCAAGAAAACATTTCCCATAAATATTTATATTTGTTTTATTTTTAAGCACTTGAAGTTGAGTACCAATTAGTACCAACACTTAAAAACAATGTTAAATTTACATATCTATGTGTTCATGTTCTCCAAAAGGAATGATTATTTTGCACAGCAAAGATGAGATTTAGATTTTGTCTTGTGTATATATGTAATTAGTTTGTTTACATGTTTCCATATAGACTTTTCTTTCATTGTTTTTCTCCGTTTCGTGAGGTAGGAAGGAGAGGATTATTGAGACCGGAGTGCCTGCCTAGTGCTTGTCCTCCAGACTGTTGCTCTGTTGCACACAGACATACAAGCTCCTGTCATTTCACACACTATATCTCACTTTAACTTTTCCCTTTCATGTAATTTCATAGATCTTTTTTTATCTTCTGCTTCTTGGGTGACTGGATTTCTGTATGCATGTCTGAATCACAGGGGAATTACTTTTTCCTTCAGATTAACCAGCTACTAACAAGTAAGAACTTGTATTTTTGTCATATGTTAATCGAGAATAGCCTTTGTAAATCGTTTGTGTCGGACTGAGAGGACTAGCAGGATGCTGAATGTGAAACAGACCACAGGAGTTCATGGGAACACTATTGAGAATGTTTTGGTGATTTAAAAATGAGGTGGGAAGTAAATGTAGATTACCTTTTATACAGGCTTGACTGAATCCTATCAAATGGAGAATTGTGTACTACTATGTAAAGTATCAATACTTTCGTTAATTTACTTCTGATACTTGAATTCAGTTGTATTTTTGTTGTAAGAAATGTTTTCTTAAACTATTTATTTATTTGTACGTAGTTTGTTTTGTTGACCGGTGTGTGAGAGAGAGCGGCTCTCTGTTCCGTACCCGAGGGCCATACCTGAGTATGACAGGGTCTTCTGAGAGGAGTATGAGATTATTCTTTCTTTTTTAAACTATTTTATTTATGTTATATTTTATTTATGGGTTTTCACATTTCCAGGAAGTATGGGATTATTCTGTTCTTCCTGGTAAAATAAACTTCCAGGAATATGAATGTTTTTTATTGTCTTGACTTCTTTTCACCGGACCACATCCTCCATAGAAAACCTATTCTATTCTACATTCCACACACACTTTGAGTGTATTTGGAACATTTCATAGCTAGTCCAGACCTGCTTTAAGGATGAGTCATAGTTATCCAACACCTACTACAATATCTCCTTGTCCCACACATCCAACTCTCTAACCAGGGCAGGGCGTGCATCACATCACGTACCTACTCGGGGTTTTCCAGGCTCAGAATGGGTCTTTGCGGGGTGATGCGCACGCAATTTTTAATTCTTTGCTGACTGAGCTCACTTTTCACAGTCGTGGGAAATCTCCCGACATGACACAAAATGGATATGAAGCCAAAATGTTTAAGATACTGATAACCCGTCTATTAATTATCTTGATTACTAGTGGTCCAAACCATGGACAATGCAAGAAAGAGGGATGGGCTGCACTTGAAACAAGCTATCAAACACATTTGGAGAGGATTTTAATTGCTATTTTTATTCTAAATTTTTAGCATTTTGGCACTGGTGATTTACCTTTGGCTCTGGCTAAAATCTCTTTGGGGGGCGCCAAAAAATCCTCCATGCAGGAAAACCCCTGCTACTGTATGTATAACCTCCTCCAGTTGATTAATTACGTTAAATCATATTTTTCTTCCTCCACAGACTAGTCAAGTAATTGCAGTTCTACCAAGATTTGGTGGTACAACTGATACAACTCACCATAGTGACCAGGCTTTATAAGGGCTCTGACTGGTCTCTCTGATCCTGTGGTCTCTCCTCTACCATGATTTTCAACCTTATAGAGATAGGCCTACAGCTGCTCTCTCTTCACTGTCCAGTCGTGTTCTGTTCCAATTCAAACAAAGTCGCCCAGAATACTGTGACACAATCATTAAGGTTTTTTTCATGCATCAGGTTTACACACACACACACACACACACACACACACACACACACACACCGTCATTGACCAAGCCTGGCAATGAAAATATTTCACCGAGAGTTTTTGAAGAGACACTGCTTCCCTTTCCAAGTGGGACACAAAGTAGCCCGTTGTGTGTCCAGACAGGCTGTAACAGGGGCTGCATAATCCATGACAGCGCTGCCCAGACCCGGACGCCCCATCCTCTCCTGTCTAGACAAGCAGACTGACCGGCAGACTAGTGTCTGTGCCCCACTTTCAGCTCTTCTGGGATGGATTAGCGTTAGCACGTAGCTTCCACCTCTGCCCAGTCAGTGTGGGATGGATTAGCATTAGCATGTAGCTTCCAGCTCTGCCCGGTCAGTGTGGGATGGATTAGCATTAGCATGTAGCTTCCACCTCTGCCCGGTCAGTGTGGGATGGATTAGCATTAGCATGTAGCTTCCACCTCTGCCCGGTCAGTGTGGGATGGATTAGCGTTAGCACATAGCTTCCTGACACTCTCACAGCAGGTCAATATGGCCACTACACACATGGTATGCTGTGCTACCCACTAACTAACTACTAGTAGTAGTAACCCGGTCACTGAGCACTAGACCATCCAGAGATATGCTAGAGAAAAGAAGTTGACCTACTGTACATGAAAAATAGATGCATGGTTTCATTGGAAAGAGAATAGCATCAGTGTCTGGTGCGTGTCAGCAAGGCAGAAGTAGTAGGACCCAAATGCAGATGGAGGCAGGCAGGGAAGGTTACGAGTTCAACAGGGTCGGCTACTAGGGGCTGCTACAGGGTCAATGGGCTGGTAGCCAATCTGGGGCTTGGACTGGTGTCTATCAGGGCTGGAGCCAACAGGACTGGGGCTAACAGGGCTGGAGCTAACAGGACTAGAGCTAACAGGACTGGAGCTAACAGGACTGAGGCTAACAGGGCTGGGGCTAACAGGACTGAGGCTAACAGGACTAGAGCTAACAGGACTAGAGCTAACAGGACTAGAGCTAACAGGACTGGGGCTAACAGGACTAGAGCTAACAGGACTAGAGCTAACAGGACTGGGGCTAACAGGACTAGAGCTAACAGGACTAGAGCTAACAGGACTGAGGCTAACAGGACTAGAGCTAACAGGACTGGGGCTAACAGGGCTAGAGCTAACAGGACTGGGGCTAACAGGACTGGGGCTAACCGGGCTAGAGCTAACAGGACTAGAGCTAACAGGACTGGGGCTAACAGGGCTAGAGCTAACAGGACTGGGGCTAACAGGACTGAGGCTAACAGGACTGGAGCTAACAGGACTGGGGCTAACAGGACTGGGGCTAACAGGACTGGAGCTAACAGGACTAGAGCTAACAGGACTGGGGCTAACAGGACTGGGGCTAACAGGACTGAGGCTAACAGGACTGGGGCTAACAGGACTGAGGCTAACAGGACTAGAGCTAACAGGACTGGGGCTAACAGGACTGGGGCTAACAGGACTAGAGCTAACAGGACTGGGGCTAACAGGACTAGAGCTAACAGGACTAGAGCTAAGAGGACTGGGGCTAACAGGACTGAGGCTAACAGGACTGGAGCTAACAGGACTGGGGCTAACAGGACTGGGGCTAACAGGACTGGGGCTAACAGGACTGAGGCTAACAGGACTGGGGCTAACAGGACTAGAGCTAACAGGACTGGGGCTAACAGGACTGGGGCTAACAGGGCTAGAGCTAACAGGACTAGAGCTAACAGGACTGGGGCTAACAGGACTGGGGCTAACAGGACTGGAGCTAAGAGGACTGGGGCTAACAGGACTGGGGCTAACAGGACTAGAGCTAACAGGACTAGAGCTAACAGGACTGGGGCTAACAGGGCTGGAGCTAACAGGACTGGGGCTAACAGGACTGGGGCTAACAGGGCTGGGGCTAACAGGGCTGGAGCTAACAGGACTAGAGCTAACAGGGCTAGAGCTAACAGGACTGGGGCTAACAGGGCTAGAGCTAACAGGACTGGAGCTAACAGGACTGGGGCTAACAGGACTGGAGCTAACAGGACTAGAGCTAACAGGACTAGAGCTAACAGGACTAGAGCTAACAGGACTGGAGCTAACAGGACTGGGGCTAACAGGACTGGGGCTAACAGGACTGGAGCTAACAGGGCTAGAGCTAACAGGACTGAGGCTAACAGGGCTAGAGCTAACAGGACTGGGGCTAAGAGGACTGGGGCTAACAGGACTAGAGCTAAGAGGACTGAGGCTAACAGGACTGAGGCTAACAGGGCTGGAGCTAACAGGACTGGGGCTAACAGGACTAGAGCTAACAGGACTGGGGCTAACAGGACTAGAGCTAACAGGACTGGGGCTAACAGGACTAGAGCTAACAGGACTGGAGCTAACAGGACTGAGGCTAACAGGACTGGGGCTAACAGGACTGAGGCTAACAGGACTGGGGCTAACAGGACTGGGGCTAACAGGACTGAGGCTAACAGGACTAGAGCTAACAGGACTGAGGCTAACAGGACTGAGGCTAACAGGACTGAGGCTAACCGGGCTAGAGCTAACCGGAGGGGGGGGGGACCTCGGGGGGTCAGCGAGGGCAGGGGAGAGGGGTCCAGAGGCTGGTCTGTCAGAACAGTAGAACAGTAGGGGGGTAACTGACCAGTCAGGGGGATGTTGATGGTGGGGTGGGGGGCATAATGGCTCATCTGGGTGGGGAGGGGGCTGTCCAAGGCGTGTCCTCAGGGTCAGTCTAATGCAGCTGTTGGCTGTTGTAGCAGTTTAGGAGCTTATAGCTTTATGGAAATATGACTATGACTGTGTATAACTTATGGTTATACCGCGGCTATCACAACTATGAAGGAAATGGATTTAACTACACTAAATCGACTCGTCTGGGGCACCACCCTTATGAAAAGGGAAACATATAGCCTATCAATAGTCTAACGTAATATCAATCTCAGTCTGAAAGGAAGTCTTTGACTCAATTAAGTAGGGCTGCCCCCCAATAGTCGACTTAACGTTAGTCGACGAGAAGAGTCCTAGTCGAGCAAGTTTCCATTAGTCGCTTAGTCGCAGAACGAAAAAAAACCTCAAAATCCGCTTGGGATAACAATGTCCAGGGCCCCGTATGTATAGACGGACTAGGCAATTGCCTAGAGCGGCACTTTGGCAAGGGTGGCAAAATGTGAGCCAACCAAGGGCCAATTTTTAATAAAAAAATAAAATAAATCTAGGCGCGTCAATGGTTGAGCCTGTGTGATTGACACCTGCCGCCCCCAGCTCTCCCGAGCCATGACTGAGGGAGAATGGAAGCATGTTTTGGTCCAAACGAGCACAATTATCTGGCAGCGACTACAAAATAAGAGACTATTGAAGAACCAAGCACTCCAAAAACAGAGGGGTTCGTTGTTTCAATATATTGATCCCACCGGGAGTAGCAAGGATGAGGCACCTTGTTCACAAGCAACCTTTTTGCGGAGTTGACTCCGCTGCGATGAAGACACGTCGCTTCTGAAAGGTGCCGCTTCTGAAAGGTAGGCTCATCATAGATATGAAGCTCATCTTCATTTGCTCTCTAGTCGTTTAAACTGCTTCACATTCATGCGTGTGTGTGTTTACGTACATGATAAAGTGTAGGACTGAGATTTACACTGGTATTATTTAGTTGGAGAATCTGCTGATATAATGTTCTTGCGCAAATGCGCACATTTGTGTGTGTGTGTTTGTTTTACGCACAGGTGCACTGGTATTTAGCCTGAGGAGCTGAAATTGGATTATTTGGAAAATAGATGTGCTGTTATCTCTGCTGTAAATAATTTGTAACCAGGTTATATTTATTATGCAGACATTGGTGTTATTTGTATGGATCCCGCATATTGCGTCATGCATACTGAAGCTAATATTGTTGACACCGAGCACCTATAAGGCATATGTATGGCATATTGGTGTTTGTGTATTGTTGCTGGTTTTCGCTCGTGTGTATGGTAAGGTTATATGTATAATAAT
>NC_140246.1:583673-590449 GCF_949987555.1 Borostomias antarcticus | reverse complement strand
AAACTAATCTGAAAATAATCTTTGCCAGACTGAAATGAAACTGAGTGACACAGTTCTTCCAGTGAATGAGTACACCCACACACACACACACACACACACACACACACACACACACACACACACACACGCACACACACACACACACACACACTAGTTACACACTGTCTGTGTCTGTTCATAAAAGCGCTATGGTCTAAGTGAGATGAGGAAAAGACACCTCATCCCTTCTCTCTCCCCTCAGTTAATCTTTAATTATAGAACTACAACCATCATATATACCAGCGCTTTAATTATAGAACTACAACTGTCATATATACCAGCGCTTTAATTATAGAACTACAACCGTCATATATACCAGCGCTTTAATTAGAGAACTACAACCGTCATATATACCAGCGCTTTAATTAGAGAACTACAACCGTCATATATACCAGCGCTTTAATTAGAGAACTACAACCGTCATATATACCAGCGCTTTAATTATAGAACTACAACTGTCATATATACCAGCGCTTTAATTAGAGAACTACAACCGTCATATATACCAGCGCTTTAATTAGTCCCATAGTCGGCATGGAAACAGCACCTCATTCGTTATGCGTCTCGCTTTATTAAGTCATATGTGACACGTGATCACATGATGAATCACACAACCACCTGACTTCTTAGAAGAAAATAGAAAACATTATTGATATGAAATGAAGCTCTTGAATGAAAAAACTATTAAACAGCTGCACTGTCTCTCAGAACACATCACACACACACACACACACACACAGACTGACACACAGACACACACACACACACACACACAGACTGACACACAGACACACACACACACACACACACAGACTGACACACAGACACACACACACACAGACTGACAAACAGACACACACAGACTGACAAACAGACACACACACACACACAGACTGACAAACAGACACACACACATACACACACACAGACTGACATACACACACATACACACACACAGACTGACACACACACAGACTGACAAACAGACACACACACACACAGACTGACAAACAGACACACACGCACACACACACTGACCCACAGACACACACACTCTGACCCTCACACACACACACACACACACACACACACACACACACACACACACACACACACACACACACACACACACACACACAGACGAGCGCACCTGTGTCCACGGCCTCCTTCATGTAGATGGCGCAGTAAGGGTTGAGCACCTCCTCGTGGTACGCCAGTCCAGGGTCCATCTCAAAGCTGGAGAACCCGATACGCAGGAACGGAGACATGTTCTGCTGGTTCCACGCCCCCCGACCCTCCGGCCAGAAACCCTCGAGGCGACCCTGGAATACAGGAAGCAACCCCCTCACAGCAGGGGGGAGTGTGGTGTGTTTACTGCCTGAAGAGATGTTGCTGTTCTCCTAGAGAGTCAATGTTGTTTTGAGAGAGCAGAGCCTCAGTCCCCCCCCCCCTCCCCCCCCCGGGCGGGCTGGCAGGGGGGGGGGGGGGGGCACAAAGACGAGGAGGAGGAAAGGGGGGAGGGCTCTTTGGCTCACAGAGAGAGTTCCGCCCTTGACAGATCACTACTCTGGTGCTGATAAAAGCCGTCCGTCACCCCGAGAACGGAAGGAGAGAGAGAGAGAGAGAGAGAGGGAGAGAGGGAGAGAGAGAGAGAGACGGACAGACAGAGAAAGACAGACAGACAGAAAGGGAATCCCCTATTATGAGTAACGATCGCCAGCAGCTTCTGCTCGACCAGTAAAAGGCTATTTACATTACATTAGTCATTTAACAAACGCTTTAATCCAAAGCGATTTATAATAATTGCATTTAACTTAAGTAGTCAGTGTACTACTACTCGCCAGAACTCACAAGTGCACCTCCTTTCTAGTGAAGAGCATAATCTAGTGTCAAAGCCAAAGTGCAAGAGTAGCAAAATATAGGCCCTACTCTGTTTACTGTATTTAATTCAGTCAACACAACAAACAAACAAACAACCAAACACACAAGCAACCCCTGACGTTTGTCTCTTGGGGGCACCAAACCCAAAAGCCTTAACGAGCGTCAATCACAACACAACTCCCTCATGGCCTACCTTAGGGGGGAGTTAACATCAGCACACGCCAAGAATGTGGCCCAAGTCCAGCCTGTGGCTCCAGTCACCAGCGTCCAGGGAAACAGCTAAGCTAACCGCTATCTCTCTGGTGCACCCAGCCCAGCCCAGCCCAGCCGCTGTAGCGTTAGCTGTGGTTAGCTCAGAGCTGATGGTGGAAGAACTGGTTGTCGGTGTGATATTTGAGGCCTGGCTGTGTGTCAGCGAGGGAGAGGAGACAGGGAGGAGACTATTAATAGAACGGTAACACTAAACGCTCATCAGGAATACTCTGAGGGCCCAGCCATCATCATCGTTACCCAGCGAGGGGCCCTCCCCCTAAACTACCCTCACACCCCCCTACCCTCACCCTCTCACTCCCCCTACTACTACCCTCACCCCCCCTACCCTCACCCTCTCACTCCCCCTACTACTACCCTCTCACTCCCCCTACTACTACCCTCATCCTCTCACTCCCCCTACTACTACCCTCACTCTCTCACTCCCCCTAAACTACCCTCAATCCCCCTACCACCATCCTCACCCACTAACTCACTCACTCACTCACTCACTCACTCACTCACTCACTCACTCACTCACACACACACACACACACACACACACACACACACACACACACACACACACACACACTCACTCACTCACTCACTCACTCACTCACACTGTCACTAACTCACTCACTCACTCACACACACACACACACACACACACACACACACACACACACAGAAAGACACACACACACACACAGAAAGAGAGAGAGAGACACACACACACACACACAGAAAGAGAGAGACACACACACGCTGACAGGTGTGATTAGTGCAGAAAGACCAACAGCCGAGCTTTGGTTACCAACGCAGCACAAGCTCACATTTTCATCCCTCCCTCCCTCCTCTACAGCCTGCGTTCTCTCACTCCATTCAAAGAAAAATAATATACACCATGGTCCCAAACACACACAACAAGAACACTCACACACACACACACACACACACACTCATAGATCACAATACCTTCTACGCTGTGATTGTCAAACCCGCGGCTGCTTCACTCTCCAGTCTCCTGAGCAGAGTGAGACCAGCTCAGAAATGGTAGAGAGGCACCGACGTATTACCAACATGATGAGGAGGACTTCCTGTGTTTGAATGACAGCGAGTTAACCACACTTCCTGTCCCCGAGCCGCTCTGTAAGATGTAACAAAAAAAACAACCTCCACAGACACGCCTGTAAACAAGGCGCTCCTAACTCGCTAGCTCCAGAAACACCCTCCACAGACACGCCTGTAAACAAGGCGCCCCTAACTCGCTAGCTCCAGAAACACCCTCCACAGACACGCCTGGAAACAAGGCGCTCCTAACTCGCTAGCTCCAGAAAAACCCTCCACAGACACGCCTGTAAACAAGGCGCCCCTAACTCGCTAGCTCCAGAAACACCCTCCACAGACACGCCTGTAAACAAGGCGCTCCTAACTCGCTAGCTCCAGAAACACCCTCCACAGACACGCCTGTAAACAAGGCGCTCCTAACTCGCTAGCTCCAGAAACACCCTCCACAGACACGCCTGTAAACAAGGCGCCCCTAACTCGCTAGCTCCAGAAACACCCTCCACAGACACGCCTGTAAACAAGGCGCTCCTAACTCGCTAGCTCCAGAAACACCCTCCACAGACACGCCTGTAAACAAGGCGCTCCTAACTCGCTAGCTCCAGAAACACCCTCCACAGACACGCCTGGAAACAAGGCTCTCTGAACTCGCTAGCTCCAGAAACACCCTCCACAGACACGCCTGTAAACAAGGCGCTCTGAACTCGCTAGCTCCAGAAACACCCTCCACAGACACGCCTGGAAACAAGGCGCTCCTAACTCGCTAGCTCCAGAAACACCCTCCACAGACACGCCTGTAAACAAGGCGCTCCTAACTCGCTAGCTCCAGAAACACCCTCCACAGACACGCCTGTAAACAAGGCGCTCTGAACTCGCTAGCTCCAGAAACACCCTCCACAGACACGCCTGTAAACAAGGCACTCTGAACTCGCTAGCTCCAGAAACACCCTCCACAGACACGCCTGTAAACAAGCTGCTCTGAACTCGCTAGCTCCAGAAACACCCTCCACAGACACGTCTGTAAACAAGGCGCTCCTAACTCGCTAGCTCCAGAAACACCCTCCACAGACACGCCTGTAACCAAGGCGCTCCTAACTCGCTAGCTCCAGAAAAACCCTCCACAGACACGCCTGTAAACAAGGCGCCCCTAACTCGCTAGCTCCAGAAACACCCTCCACAGACACGCCTGGAAACAAGGCGCTCCTAACTCGCTAGCTCCAGAAAAACCCTCCACAGACACGCCTGGAAACAAGGCGCTCCTAACTCGCTAGCTCCAGAAACACCCTCCACAGACACACCTGTAAACAAGGCGCTCCTAACTCGCTAGCTCCAGAAACACCCTCCACAGACACACCTGTAAACAAGGCGCTCCTAACTCGCTAGCTCCAGAAACACCCTCCACAGACACGCCTGTAAACAAGGCGCTCCTAACTCGCTAGCTCCAGAAACACCCTCCACAGACACGCCTGTAAACAAGGCGCTCCTAACTCGCTAGCTCCAGGAACACCCTCCACAGACACGCCTGTAAACAAGGCGCTCTGAACTCGCTAGCTCCAGAAACACCCTCCACAGACACGCCTGTAAACAAGGCGCTCCTAACTCGCTAGCTCCAGAAACACCCTCCACAGACACGCCTGGGAACAAGGCGCTCCTAACTCGCTAGCTCCAGAAAAACCCTCCACAGACACGCCTGGAAACAAGGCGCCCCTAACTCGCTAGCTCCAGAAACACCCTCCACAGACACGCCTGGAAACAAGGCGCTCCTAACTCGCTAGCTCCAGGAACAACAGCGCTAGCAGAACAGGACTAGAGTTCTGAGGTAACTTGGAGCAAGTGCATTAACACTGGAAACTATGTGTTGAGCTCAACACCAGATAAAGTGTGTTGACCTCAGTCGTTACTGCCCCTCCCCTCTCACCTGGTACCTCAGTCGTTACTGCCCCTCCCCTCTCACCTGGTACCTCAGTCGTTACTGCCCCTCCCCTCTCACCTGGTACCTCAGTCGTTACTGCCCCTCCCCTCTCATGGCGGTACCTCAGTCGTTACTGCCCCTCCCCTCTCATGGCGGTACCTCAGTCGTTACTGCCCCTCCCCTCTCATGCCGGTACCTCAGTCGTTACTGCCCCTCCCCTCTCATGGCGGTACCTCAGTCGTTACTGCACCTCCCCTCTCATGGCGGTACGTTAAGTGGCTCTTATTCCACAACACAGCGGCCATTGTTAATGTTACTCCACAATGTTGATCACAGATCAGCCAACCCTTCACGTTTAACTGAGTGTGACCTCTGGTGCGGTCTGATCATGTGATGCACGGCGTGGGGGGGGGGGGGGGGGGGGGGGGGGGTCAGAGGTGTGGGCGCTGGACCAGCCCTCAACAGGGGCTCTCAAATGTCAGTCAACTCTTTGATCCTGTCCCACCCCTCCTCTGACCACACACACACACACACCACGCACGCACACACCCACACACATGCACGCACACACACACACACACACGCACACACACACAGATGAGACGGAAGGTCAAACACAATGACCACTGTGATGAAGGTAGCCTTTCTCTGAACTCTTTTAGGAACCTTTCATCACAGTCAAAAGGGGGGAGACTCACAACAAACCCAAAGTGTGTGTGTGTGTGTGTGTGTGTGTGTGTGTGTGTGTGTGCACGTGTGTATGTATGTACAGTATGTGTGTGTTTTTTTATTTGTGTGTGTGTGTGTGCAGGTGAATATATGTGCGTGTGTAGTCACTGAAAGATGAGTTGTAGCAGATGAAAGGCAAGAAGAATAGTGTTAGTGTGTCTGTGCGTCTACAGATAGTCGGGCCTAACACGTGACAGGGCAGTTAAATACCCGGGGGGTGACAGAAACAGCCCCCTGTGACGTCATCAAGCGAACCCTGGAAGTGTGGTCATCTTGGCTTAAGTCCTCAAATTGCCTACAGAATTATAAGCTAATTCCTGGCTTGCTGGTTGTTCAGAAAGGTAGTAGAACGAGGATATTTGCAGAATGAAAAGAAAAAAAAAGAGTGTTTTATTTTCTCTCCCATAAAACTGTTTGATGCCTCGTGTCTACCTTCAATGTAAAAAACAAGCGAATTTAATTAGTGGTTTAGGATAAAGGTCGTTTAAAAATAAATGTATATTTCACACGTTTCAAAACGTATAGTTTCAAAAGAACACGCATCACGACTTTTCCAAAATGAAAATGTCTGATCAAAGGATGGTCTAGCCTTCATCATGAATCCAACAAAAGAGCATCCGAATATTTCACAAATAAAATACCCACAAAACTAGCCTAATATGTGAAGATAGGGTGTTTCGATGTTGTGAGCATTTCAAAGGGCCTCTCGTTCTGGCAGATATAAGAGTATATAAGAGATATAAGAGTTTCTAATACGCAACAACAACGAAACGCGCACCACTCATTTCATTTGGAGTGCCAGGGGCATGGAGCAGGTATGAGGTAGATTAGACCTGGTCCAGGTCTAGAGGTAGATATGCCTCCTCTCATCCGCCCCAAACATCTGTTCACATCAGCC
>NC_140246.1:563673-573673 GCF_949987555.1 Borostomias antarcticus | reverse complement strand
CACACACACACACACACATACACACACACATACATGCACACACACACACACACACACACACACACACACACACACACACACACACATGCACACACACACACGCACACAAACACACACACACACACACACACATTGGAAGGTATTACGGTAATAGAACATGGCGGCATGATTGAAGGCAGCCATTCGGCGGTCTTTAAACTTGTCACTGCGAACGTGATGATGAAACTTAATCCAACCCAAAACATGCATGTTTGGAACGGGCTGTTTGCAGATAGCTCAAGTGAATTGTTATGAATAGGTTAATTACTGTTATGAATGTTGTTATGTGTTATTAATTTTCTAATCTGCTCTCAGGAGAGGTAGGCCTCATGATTTCTGGAGAATCAAATTAATTTATTTTCACAAGTAAAGGTGAAATTGTGAAATTGTTCAGTCATCCACCCTAGTGTCTGGTCTCCGTGGTCTACTGTACATGTACCCTAGTGTCTGGTCTCCGTGGTCTACTGTACATGTACCCTAGCGTCTGGTCTCCGTGGTCTCTACTGTACATGTACCCTAGTGTCTGGTCTCTACTGTACATGTACCCTAGCGTCTGGTCTCCGTGGTCTACTGTACATGTACCCTAGCGTCTGGTCTCCGTGGTCTACTGTACATGTACCCTAGTGTCTGGTCTCCGTGGTCTACTGTACATGTACCCTAGTGTCTGGTCTCTACTGTACATGTACCCTAGTGTCTGGTCTCCGTGGTCTCTACTGTACATGTACCCTAGTGTCTGGTCTCTACTGTACATGTACCCTAGTGTCTGGTCTCCGTGGTCTCTACTGTACATGTACCCTAGTGTCTGGTCTCTACTGTTCATGTACCCTAGTGTCTGGTCTCTACTGTACATGTACCCTAGTGTCTGGTCTCTGTAACTAAGTAAGTAAGTAAGTAAGTAAGTAATCAAGCGAGTAAATAAGTAAACTTTATTTATGTGGCACTTTTCACAGTGAGGACTCATAGTGTGTGGTCCCTATAGTCTACATGTACCATAGTGTGTGGTCCCTATAGTCTACATGTACCATAGTGTGTGGTCCCTATAGTCTACATGTACCATAGTGTGTGGTCTCTATAGTCTACATGTACCATAGTGTGTGGTCCCTATAGTCTACATGTACCATAGTGTGTGGTCCCTATAGTCTACATGTACCATAGTGTGTGGTCTCTATAGTCTACATGTACCATAGTGTGTGGTCTCTATAGTCTACATGTACCATAGTGTGTGGTCTCTATAGTCTACATGTACCATAGTGTGTGGTCTCTATACATGTACCATAGTGTGTGGTCTCTATAGTCTTCATGTACCATAGTGTGTGTTCTCTATAGTCTACATGTACCATAGTGTGTGGTCTCTATAGTCTTCATGTACCATAGTGTGTGGTCTCTATAGTCTACATGTACCATAGTGTGTGGTCTCTATAGTCTTCATGTACCATAGTGTGTGGTCTCTATAGTCTTCATGTACCATAGTGTGTGGTCTCTATAGTCTACATGTACCATAGTGTGTGGTCTCTATAGTCTACATGTACCATAGTGTGTGGTCTATATAGTCTACATGTACCATAGTGTGTGGTCTCTATAGTCTACATGTACCATAGTGTGTGGTCTCTATAGTCTACATGTACCATAGTGTGTGGTCTCTATAGTCTACATGTACCATAGTGTGGTCTCTATAGTCTACATGTACCATAGTGTGTGGTCTCTATAGTCTACATGTACCATAGTGTGTGGTCTCTGTAGTCTACATGTACCATAGTGTGTGGTCTCTATAGTCTACATGTACCATAGTGTGTGGTCTCTATAGTCTACATGTACCATAGTGTGTGGTCTCTATAGTCTACATGTACCATAGTCTGTGGTCTCTGTGGTCTACGTACATGTACCATAGTGTGTGGTCTACATGTACCATAGTGTGTGGTTTACATGTACCATAGTGTGTGGTCTACATGTACCATAGTGTGTGGTCTACATGTACCATAGTGTGTGGTTTACATGTACCATAGTGTGTGGTTTACATGTACCATAGTGTGTGGTCCCTATAGTCTTCATGTACCATAGTGGGTCTCTGTGGTCTACATGTACCATAGTGTGTGGTCTTCATGTACCATAGTGTGTGGTCTCTGTGGTCTTTTTATCAGACCAAACATTTTTCTCATGTAATCTGATGTTTAATGATTTGATCCTTAATAAGATGCAACTGTGCTTCACATAAAACACAAATTAGTTAATTCACTAGAATGCAGGAAATTCATAATCTCATGGGGGAGGTCCCCCAGACCCCTGCTTCATGTGTGTCACCCAGGCATGGGGTCACTGGCAAGGTGTCCCTTATTTTCACACATTGAAGGTGACAATCCTAGATGGGGGGAGGAGGGGGGGGGGGTGTACCTGAATACATCCTAATTGGGCTCCTGTGTTTTAGTGGACCAGGTGTGTGAAACATCCAGTCGCAACGCCAGCAGCAGAGCAGGATTACACAGATCCAGTCGTCCGTCTGCCCTCGCTCGTACGAAGCCCTTAATTGAATGTTTGGTGTGTCTGAGTCGTGACTCCGTCCTGCCAGTCCTCATGTTGAACAACGGCAGAGGGGGAAAAAACACAGAGCAGACGTTTGATACGGGGTTGCTAGGCAACGGCGGGAGGTAGCAGTTGAACAGAGCAGCTTTTCAGAGTGACTCAATAGAACATGTCAAGAGTTGGGAGTGTGTGTGTGTGTGTGTGTGTGTGTGTGTGTGTGTGTGTGTGCTATTACATTTAATTCAACTGTACCAATACAGTCGAGATGGGTGAAGCAGGCTTCTCCTGCAGGGAAATTGAAAGGTGTGAATACTGGGTGCAGTACTTCACATTGAGTCACCTTCAGTACATGACTATATGAACCAGCTATTACTGTGATTGTGTTTGAGGTGCCTACAGGAGAAATAGAATTAGGTTTCTAATAAATCCCTTCTGTGATGCTGGAAGCAAATACTCAACATTTAACAGTTTCTAAAAGAACATGACACGTGTAGTGAAACAGACTCCAAATAATTACTTTAAAAATCAGTATAAATTTATTTTCTTATTATTTCTAGCAAAAATATCTGCACCACGTTTGCATAGATGGATACAAAATATTTTACAAGATTGTTTAAAGAGGGTTGAACATTTTTCTGTACAAAACAAAATACATTAGCATGTAAATTCACTTTCCCCCAAAATGACTATTTGATAGAAAGTGCAGTAAAACTGCAATCTCTAAAATAATCTAAATTAACTAATATTTTCTAAGTTAACTTAAATAAAAAATAACATATTAAAAATATAATTATTCAAATGAAGATAGGGGGAGTTTATTTAAATGGCTTGAACAACCTCATTATTATATGATCAATTTGACTTGTCTTTTATTTCAGAACCCAAATAAGATATATTATATCTATTAAATAAGATAAAGACTAATAATTCATATCACTGCCAATATATTATCTTAAATTCTCAACCAATTTTCTATTAGCATCAACAAATTTAACACAAAAAACTGAAACAAAGGAATACATTTGAGAAAAATCTCAATTAATAATAAGCCATTTATAAGTTAAACACAGTGGCACTCATCTTTCACAAATATTATGCTTAGAACATAAAAAGATATTTCAAAAATGAATGAATCCTCAGTTTGTCTATTCACAGATCTATAACTCACAGGGATTGACTGTGGTCTGTGTAGTGCTTTACAAGTCACAGTAAACTGAAGTCCATCCCAGACCCAGCACACAGCACTGTGGGAATCACCACTTCCTCTGATGTCACTTCCTTCACCGTGTGACATCATCAGAGTTCCGAATCACAGACTTCTACATTTTACCACCAGTACGTACTACAGCTGCCCCTAGAAAGTACATACTTTGCATGCAGTATGCATACAATTGGGACATACCACTTTCTTATAACATTACGCCTTGAAATTTGCCCACATCTGACGCAGTCCATAAAGACACATTCGTCCACAACTGTTGCAACTTGCAAAAGTGACGTTATTTCCGCTGTACAATAGATTATGAGTCAGAATAGCCAGAAAAATGTGCTGGCCTGCATACTGTACTGCAAAATACGCCTGGACGTAGCAGGACACCCTGGTATTGTGACATACTACCGTATGTATTGGGTCATACTACATCCTTTTTGGGCAAACTGTATAGTATAGAAGTATGCGATTCAGAACGCCGCCACAGTCTCACTCTCCTCCTCCTCCCATCCGCAATCCCATAATCCACCAGGAAAACTCGCACGGAATCCAAGAAGGAAAAAAAAAGTCTGGCGTCTCGAGAATTCCAAGTCCAGAATGTAGAACTGGAGATTCCTCTTCTACAGACGACCAAGGCCTCCGTTCCAAAATCCCACAATCCCCAACTCCACGCTGAAGGGAGGTGGAGCCTCCTCTTCCTCAGCCCACGCCAAAGCCACGCCCCTCCCAGGTGAAGGGGTTCCGGACGCCCCGGAGTCAGTTGGCGAACTGGCGATAGAAGGCCACCTTCACCCGCTCGATCTGGTGACACAGCTTGATGGCCGGGCCGAGCTTCAGGTCCATACACTCCTGGACCGTAGGGAGGGTCAGCAGCAGCAGGGCCTGACCATCTATGTCCTGGAGAGAGAGGGAGGGGGAGAGAGAGGGAGGGAGGGGGAGAGAGAGAGAGAGGGGGGGGGAGAGGGGGAGAGAGAGGGGGAGAGAGAGAGAGAGAGGGAGAGAGAGGGGGAGAGAGAGAGAGAGAGAGGGAGAGAGAGGGGGAGAGGGAGGGGGAGAGAGAGAGAGGGAGGGAGGGGGAGAGAGGGAGAGAGAGGGAGGGTAGAGAGAGAGACAGGGAGAGAAAGAGAGAGAGGGGGAGAGAGAGAGAGAGAGGGAGAGAGAGAGGGAGAGAGAGGGGGAGAGGGAGGGGGAGAGAGAGAGAGGGAGGGAGGGGGAGAGAGGGAGAGAGAGGGAGGGTAGAGAGAGAGACAGGGAGAGAAAGAGAGAGAGGGGGAGAGAGAGGGGGGTATAGAGAGAGACAGGGAGAGAAAGAGAGAGAGGGGGAGAGAGAGGGAGGGTAGAGAGAGAGACAAGGAGAGAAAGAGAGAGAGAGAGAGAGAGGGGGAGGGTGGGGGAAGCAACAGTGAGAGGGAGAGACAGAGAGAGAGAGACAGGGAGAAAAAGAGAGAGAAAGGGAGAGTTGTGAAGAAAGAGAGATAGGGAGAGAGAAAGAGAGATAGGGAGAGGGAGAGAGAGAGGGTGAGAAAGAGAGATAAAGCGAGAGTTCATAAAGACATTGTGTGTGTGTGTGTGTGCTAGCGAGCGTGCGTGTGTGTGTGTGTGTAGGTGTGTGTGTGTGTGTGTGCTAGCGAGCGTGCGTGTGTGTGTGTGTGTGTGTGTGTGTGCTGGCGAGCGTGCGTGTGTGTGTGTGTGTGTGCTAGCGAGCGTGTGTGTGTGTGTGTGCTAGCGAGCATGCCTACCTGTTCCTGGAAGATCTTGGCGAGGGAAGCACAGTCGGTGGAGGTGATGAAGCTGACCACGTCGCCCACGCTCCAGTCCAGAGGGTTCCTGTCCAGAACCAGCTGACCATCCTCCTCGCCGCACGCCACCTGAGAACGCCATGCCGCACAGCGTCAGGGGGTGTGTGTGTGTGTGTGTGTGCGCGTCTTGTATTGTCCCAAATCTTCTTGTATCCTGTTCTGTATCTTCCTAGCACTCTTAAAGTCACACTGAAACGGACGTTTGAGATCATCTAACTTCCCTAGTTTGACGTATTTCCGACGCAAACAAGCTATGAGGGTGGGACATATGTTTAGAGGAATTTGATTGGAACATTGACAAGTGGACGGGTTTTAAGAACTTTAGACAGATTCGATAGAAGGATGGCGTTGATTGACGGGTGGATGTCGTGAGATTATTGGCCTAAAATCTAAGGTACCTGTTGTCGTCATTGCACGTGACCTACTGTTTTCCAGGAAGTAAGAAATTATATTCTTTGATATAAGATTACAACAAAAGTAGAATTTAGTATTTTTTTTGGCATACATCGTTGAATAGGTGAACACTATGACCAATTATGTGAACCAAAATGGGACAGAATGCTTTTTCTTTTCAGTGCGACTTTAACACGTTCACTCTCTTTAACTTAGCTAATTGTTTATCTAGGTTGTGCACGAATAACCTTTTACATATCTGCTATTTTTAGTATATAAATTCTAAAATGTCTTTTTATATTATGTATTTTACCCGGCTTTAACACCTAGCCCAGGGACTGCAGCTGAAAATTAGCAACCCTGCAAATGCTGGCATATTAACATATTTATTTATTAGTTTTATTCACGCTTCATGTCTATCACGGTGGATTGGTATGCACTGTCCCTGCTCAAATAAACTCAATAAAGTAGTCAAGTCAAGTCAAGTCAAGTCAAGTCAAGTCAAGTCAAGTCAAGTCAAGTCAAGTCAAGTCAAGTCAAGTCAAGTCGTGTGTGTACGCGTGTTTCCCCCACCTGGAGGTCCTGTCTCTTGGGAGGCTGGTACTTGCTGGCCTGACTGTAGGACAGCGACCGCGTGCTCCTCCTCCGGCCCCCGGCCTCAGGACCCCCGGGGCTGCCCGTGGACGCGCCCGCGCTGGCTCTGCGCAGGGCGGCGGCGCGGCGAGGGCGGGAGGACGTGTCGGCGGGGTCCTCGCGCGGTTCCGAGCTGGTGCCCTCCGAGCTGCCCGACTGCATCTCCTCGTCGTCGTCTTCGTCGTCGTCGTCACTGTCCTGGAAGAGGAGGAGGAGGGGTGTAGGGTCAGACGGAGAGGGAGAGAGAGAGAGAGAGAGAGAGAGATAGGGGGGGCATGGCTAGGAGAGAGAGAGAGAGAGAGAGAGAGAGATAGGGGGGGCATGGCTAGGAGAGAGAGAGAGAAAGAAAGAGATAGAGAGAGATGGAGGGAGGGACAAAGAGAGAGAGAGAGGGAGAGAGAGAGAGAGAGATAGGGGGGGCATGGCTAGGAGAGAGAGAGAGAGGAGGGCCTGGCTAGGATAGAGAGAGAGAGAGATAGGGGGGGGGGCTGGCTAGGAGAGAGAGGGAGAAAGAAAGAGATAGAGAGAGATGGAGGGAGGGACAAAGAGAGAGAGAGAGGGAGAAAGAGAGATGTGTCTGGCCAGGAGAGAGTATGAGAGAGAGAGAGAGAGAGGGGGGGGGGGGGGGGCTGGCCAGGAGAGAAAGAGAGAGAGAGAGAGAGAGAGAGGGGGGGGGGGGGCTGGCCAGGAGAGAGGGAGAGAGAGAAGGAGAGAGAGAGAGAGAGAGAGAGAGAGAGAGAGAGAGAGAGAGAGAGATGGACAGAGCGGTACCTGTGGTGACCCCGCGGGCGTGTGGTCCACCGCCGACGAGCGGCGCTTCTTCTGGACGAAGATGGACTTCCTCTTCTTCCGGCGCCGGGCGGGCTTGGTCACCTCCCCCTCCATAGGCTCCTCCCCCGCGCCCGGCCGGCCCAGCTTCCGCTTCTTACCGTAGTAGTACGCTAGGAACACACACACCGTTATATCACACACACACACACACACACACACACACAAGCACACACACACGCACGCACACACACACACACAAGCACAGACACACACACACACGCACAAGCACACACACACACACGCACACACACAGACACACACACACACACAAGCACACACACACGCACGCACACACACACACACACACACACACACACACACACACACACACACACACACACACACACACTCTTACTGTATTTGGTCTTGGTCTGCACAGAGCAGTTCTCTGAGCACTTGTCTGAGACGGCGACGGGGCTGAAGAGGTTGGGGCAGCACTGCAGCTTCACACACACACTACGACAGAACTCTGGGATCTGCTCCGACACACGCACCACACACAGGGAGGAGCGGTACGTCTTCCCCTTATACCTGAGAGAGAGGAGGGGGGGAGGGGAGGAGGGGAGGGGGGAGAGAGAGAGGAGGGGGGAGGGGGGAGAGGGGAGGAGGGGGGAGGGGGGAGAGAGGAGGGGGGAGGAGAGAGAGGAGGAGAGAGGAAGAGGAGGAGAGGAGAGGAAGAGGAGAGAGAGAGGAGAGGACAGGAGGGAAGGGGACAGAGAGAGGAGGGGAGGGGAGGGATGATAGAGAGAGGAGAGGAGAGAGGAGAGGAGAGGAGGGAAGGGGGCAGAGAGAGGAGGGGAGGGAGGATAGAGAGAGGAGAGAGGAGAGGAGAGGAGGGAAGGGGGCAGAGAGAGGAGGGGAGGGGAGGGAGGATAGAGAGAGGAGAGGAGAGAGAGATGAGAGGAGAGAGAGAGAGGAGAGGAGAGGAGGGAAGGGGGCAGAGAGAGGAGAGGAGGGGAGGGAGGATAGAGAGAGGAGAGGAGAGAGAGAGATGAGAGGAGAGAGAGAGATGAGAGGAGAGGAGAGAGAGAGATGAGAGGAGGGAAGGGGGCAGAGAGAGGAGGGGAGGGAGGATAGAGAGAGGAGAGGAGAGGAGGGAAGGGGGCAGAGAGAGGAGGGGAGGGAGGATAGAGAGAGGAGAGGAGAGGAGAGAGAGAGATGAGAGGAGAGGAGGGAAAGGAGAAAAGTCACCACCAATCACCACCCCCGGGCCCACAGAGCAGAACGGTTCTAGTTGTAAGCTTCATCATATTAGTGATGTAATGAAATGCCACAGTTTTATAACCATCTCTCTAGAACGTTATATGGACAGTTCCCGGTGTGATGTGCAGAAAATATTTTGTGTATGGGGGGTGGGGATGGGGGGGGACAGGTGGTATCTCGGTGTGATGCGGTCTATAATGGTCCTGGTCTATCCTGGTCTATCCTGGTCCTGGTCTATCCTGGTCTATCCTGGTCTATAATGGTCCTGGTCTATCCTGGTCTATCCTGGTCCTGGTCTATCCTGGTCCTGGTCTATCCTGGTCTATCCTGGTCTATCCTGGTCTATCCAGGTCTCCTGGTCTATCCTGGTCTATCCTGGTCTATCCTGGTCTATCCTGGTCTATCCTGGTCTATCCTGGTCCTGGTCTATCCTGGTCTATCCTGGTCCTGGTCTATCCTGGTCTATCCTGGTCTATCCAGGTCTCCTGGTCTATCCTGGTCCTGGTCTATCCTGGTCCAGGTCTATCCTGGTCTATCCTGGTCTATCCTGGTCTATCCTGGTCCTGGTCTATCCTGGTCTATCCTGGTCCTGGTCTATCCTGGTCCTGGTCTATCCTGGTCCTGGTCTATCCTGGTCCTGGTCTATCCTGGTCTATCCTGGTCCTGGTCTATCCTGGTCCAGGTCTATCCTGGTCTATCCTGGTCCAGGTCTATCCTGGTCTATCCTGATCTATCCTGGTCCTGGTCTATCCTGGTCTATCCTGGTCTATCCTGGTCTATCCTGATCTATCCTGGTCCTGGTCTATCCTGGTCTATCCTGGTCCAGGTCTATCCTGGTCCTGGTCTATCCTGGTCTATCCTGGTCCTGGTCTATCCTGGTCTATCCTGGTCCTGGTCTATCCTGGTCCTGGTCTATCCTGGTCTATCCTGGTCCTGGTCTATCCTGGTCCTGGTCTATCCTGGTCTATCCTGGTCCTGGTCTATCCTGGTCTCCTGGTCTATCCTGGTCCAGGTCTATCCTGGTCTATCCTGGTCCAGGTCTATCCTGGTCTATCCTGGTCCTGGTCTATCCTGGTCTATCCTAGTCCTGGTCTATCCTGGTCTATCCTGGTCTATCCTGGTCCTGGTCTATCCTGGTCTATCCTGGTCCTGGTCTATCCTGGTCCTGGTCTATCCTGGTCTATCCTGGTCCTGGTCTATCCTGGTCTATCCTGGTCCAGGTCTATCCTGGTCTATCCTGGTCCAGGTCTATCCTGGTCCTGGTCTATCCTGGTCCTGGTCTATCCTGGTCCTGGTCTATCCTGGTCCAGGTCTATCCTGGTCTATCCTGGTCCTGGTCTATCCTGGTCTATCCTAGTCCTGGTCTATCCTGGTC
>NC_140246.1:541173-558673 GCF_949987555.1 Borostomias antarcticus | reverse complement strand
AGGAGGATGATGAAGAGGAGGATGATGGAGAGGAGGATGATGAAGAGGAGGATGATGGAGAGGAGGATGATGAAGAGGAGGATGATGGAGAGGAAGATGATGGAGAGGAGGATGATGAAGAGGAGGGAGGAGGAGTGTCGTACGTCGGGGAAGCAGGCGTCGGGGGCGGACTCTGTCCCACTCTGCTTCAGGTACTCCGCCCAATCGAAATCCTGGCTCTGGAAACCCCGGGGTCTCTCTAGACCAATCCCGTTCTTCAGACACCACTGGACGGGCAGGATGCCCAGCGAATCGGCATGGCACACCTGGGACAGGGGCGTGGCCTCGGGCGTGAGGTCGTCCAGCGTGACCTGGAAGTAGTGGTGGTTGAAGACCTGGAGGGAGACAGTATCAGTATCAGAACTCTACTTGAGTTTTACAAACAACGAGTCCTCTGGCCGTCCCCCACCTGAGGAAATCGAGGGGTGATAGTTTGACCCCGAGGGGTGTTAGTTTGACCCCTGTGCATTAGTGCACACGTTCCTTATGGGGAGGGGGGCACTTGCTTTATGGGGAGGGGGGCACTTGTCTTATGGGGAGGGGGGCACTTGCTTTATGGGGAGGGGGGCACTTGCTTTATGGGGAGGGGGGCACTTGCTTTATGGGGAGGGGGGCACTTGCTTTATGGGGAGGGGGGCACTTGTCTTATGGGGAGTGGGGCACTTGTCTTATGGGGAGGGGGGTACTTGTCTTATGGGGAGGGGGGTACTTGTCTTATGGGGAGGGGGGCACTTGCTTTATGGGGAGGGGGGCACTTGCTTTATGGGGAGGGGGGCACTTGCTTTATGGGGAGGGGGGCACTTGTCTTATGGGGAGTGGGGCACTTGTCTTATGGGGAGGGGGGCACTTGTCTTATGGGGAGGGGGGCACTTGTCTTATGGGGAGGGGGGTACTTGTCTTATGGGGAGGGGGGTACTTGTCTTATGGGGAGGGGGGGTACTTGTCTTATGGGGAGGGGGGTACTTGTCTTATGGGGAGGGGGGTACTTGTCTTATGGGGAGGGGGGTACTTGTCTTATGGGGAGGGGGGCACTTGTCTTATGGGGAGGGGGGTACTTGTCTTATGAGGAGTGGGGTACTTGTCTTATGGGGAGGGGGGCACTTGTCTTATGGGGAGGGGGGCACTTGTCTTATGGGGAGGGGGGTACTTGTTTTATGGGGAGGGGGGCACTTGTCTTATGGGGAGTGGGGCACTTGTCTTATGGGGAGGGGGGCACTTGTCTTATGGGGAGGGGGGCACTTGTCTTATGGGGAGGGGGGCACTTGTCTTATGGGGAGGGGGGCACTTGTCTTATGGGGAGGGGGGCACTTGTCTTATGGGGAGGGGGGCACTTGTCTTATGGGGAGGGGGGCACTTGTCTTATGGGGAGGGGGGTACTTGTCTTATGAGGAGGGGGGCACTTGTCTTATGGGGAGGGGGGCACTTGTCTTATGAGGAGGGGGGGTACTTGTCTTATGGGGAGGGGGGTACTTGTCTTATGGGGAGGGGGGCACTTGTCTTATGGGGAGGGGGGTACTTGTCTTATGGGGAGGGGGGCACTTGCCTTATGGGGAGGGGGGTACTTGTCTTATGGGGAGGGGGGTACTTGTCTTATGAGGAGGGGGGTACTTGTCTTATGGGGAGGGGGGTACTTGCCTTATGGGGAGGGGGGTACTTGTCTTATGAGGAGGGGGGTACTTGTCTTATGGGGAGGGGGGCACTTGCCACGATTAATTTTAATTTTAAAAGGACAGGCTATTGGACGGACACCCGTCATGTACAGAAGCATCTTAAGGACACCAGGAAGGAGGGTGGGCTGGCCACGCCCCCTGGTTACGCAGAGACGGCGGGGGTTCCGTCTGACGCACCTTGGTGACCGACACAGGGCAGACGATGAGAGGTTCCCATGGCGACAGCATCTCCAGTTTCATCCCTGTCTTGAAGGAGTGTTTGGACAAGTCCACGTGGTCCTGGAACCGGGCATACACACACACACACACACACACACACACACACACACACACACACACGCACGCACGCACACAGAAACAATATATAACACACTGTAATACTGCCATGATAATACTATGCCTGCATAATCAATGAGCAATGTTTATCTTGGGACCTACAGTACATTACATCAACCTTATCCATTTAAGAGAGCATGCTGTAAAAGTGAAAGGTGTGTGTGTGTGTGTGCATTCAGTGTCCCTGTATGAACCACACACACACACACACACACACCAGATAACAGCAGGGTGTGGGAAATAGAGATGTTTAGCTAACCATAAACCACCAAGACACTACGCAGAACCAATGCACAACCACACACACACACACACACACACACACACACACACACACACACACACACACACACACACACACACACACACACACACACACACACGCAGAACCAGCAGAGGAGCACAGGTGTCTGCATAAGTACATCTTGATGAGGCTTAGATCTTCCTCCTGTTCAGTTTACACAGTGCTGTTTGTACACACACACACAAACACGCGCACACACACACACATTCAGCTTCTTCTTGTGTGCGTGTTCGTTCATGTTTTGTATGTGTTTAGCATTGTGTTGAGTGTGTGTGTGTGTGTGTACAAGCAGCACACACACACACACACTCAACACAATGCAAAACGCATTCAAAACATGAACGAACACGCACACACACAGGGGCGTAATGCAACCCAAAAAAACGAGGGGGCACAAGATAGTAATGAATAATTAATAGCGCGCATAGCGCACGTGGAATTTTAGTGTTTTTTTGTGCATTTTTGCAGTATAAAATCAGGACACAGCACACTACCAGCTGCCACTCAAGTGGTGTGAAATTAAACTTACCGGTAGCGTTCTTTCAAGGACTTTCAAAAGGGAAAACAAATCAACTTTTTTTTACTCACTTGGCATTGGTCCGAAATGATATACTGTATACTGAGGTATGAAGTATTGAATCTGATCGACTGAATAGCCTAATATTTGGAGGACCTGTTCATCAGTTAAGGACAACCTTAATCTAAATGTATGCAAGCAGACCATGAAAACGTGTTTATCTGAGGCGAGGGGGGGGGGGGGGGCTTCCAGGTCCAGTGTTTATTTGGAAGAAATCAAATCTTTTTAGCTTTTTGAAAGAGGTTATGGTGGCTTTTCGAGGTGGTCTTTGACATAATTAAAATAATACATTCAGCTCAGTAGAGAAAATAATCATAGCTACGCATTGTAAAATGTAATGGTAAACAAACAATAACAGAAATGTAACAACAAACAAACAAAAAAACACACTTTTTTTTTTTTTGTGTGTTTGTTTGTTTGTTGGGCATGACGCTTCTGCACACACACACACACACACACAAACACACACAAAATTAACCCAACCCAGAAGAAGCTGAATGTGTGTGTGTGTGTGTGTGTGTGTGTGTCTCTCACCTTGAACATCTCTAGGGGTAGGGGGCCCTGCTCCGCCTCGGCCTGCGCCGCCTCGAGCTCCTCCCTCCACTGGGGGGCGCTGTCCAGACCCCGCAGCTCTGAGGACGACGCAGTAGAGTGGGGTTATCACAACCATCAACACAAACACAAATTAACACACGCACGCACGCACACACACACACACACACACACACACACACACGCGCACGTCAGGAAGAGGCTGTTTCCATGACTCCGTCATGTTGGCTTCAGCACTATGACCTCATAGACCGAGATGTTGAGTTGTAGCTTCCACAGAAGCCACGACGGTGTCGGTTCTTGAGAAAACGCCTCCCTCTTTCCACAGAACTGCACACACACACACACACACACACACACACACACACACGCTCCTGCCGTCGCAAACACACTCTCAACTTTGCAGGCAACACACACGTACAACGATGGAGGTAAACCTTGCATAGCTACACTGACCACAGCTGTTGTGTTATACAATGGCTGGTTTCAATGCACACACACGCACACACACACGCGCGCGCACACACACGCACACGCACGCACGCACACACACACACAATAAGCAATCCTCTTCCTCTACAGGAGTGAATATGACCTGATCCTTTGACAGCTGCTGTTACAGGATAAGCCGGTTTATGGAGAAAGGGGAGGGGCATGAACAGGAAGTGGATTGATGTGGGTTTGGAGGAAGTACGGTGTCTATCAGAGTGATACAGCGGGACATCCCTCTGGTTAACTGATGTTACTGATGCTCACACACACACACACACACACACACACACACACACACACACACACAGGTTGACATTGGCTCCAGTCATACAGAACTACAATCCCGCCCCCCTTGAGAACTACGTTTCCCAGGTCCGAGGGCCCCACCTGCCGGAGGGTCCATGGACAGGCCGTTCTCCCGGGCCCAGCCCATCGGGCGGAGCCGCACGTCCAGGTAGAACAGCCAGGTGTCGTGGGCGTCGTCGCGGAGGCCGACGTAGCGGAGGCGGAGCCTGCCTCCCACGTTCTGGGCCACGCGGGCGGCCCAGTAGAGGCAGGGGTCACAGAGGTCGCGCACCTCCATCAGAGATCCCTCAACGATGAGGTCCACCGTGTTCTTACCCCTCAGAGGCTGGGGGGGGGGGGGGGGGGTAGAGAGGGGGGGGGAGAGAGAGAGAGAGAGAGAGAGGGGGGGGGGGGCAGAGAGGGAGGGAGAGAGAGAGAGAGAGAGAGAGAGGGGGGGGGAGAGAGAGGGGGGGGGAGAGAGAGAGAGAGAGAGAGAGAGAGGGGGGGGGAGAGAGAGAGAGAGAGAGAGAGAGAGAGAGAGGGGGGGGGCAGAGAGAGAGAGAGGGAGAGAGGGGGGGGCAGAGAGAGAGAGAGAGAGAGAGAGAGGGAGAGAGAGAGGGGGGGGGAGAGAGAGAGAGAGAGAGAGAGAGGGGGGGGGGCAGAGAGAGAGAGAGGGAGAGAGGGGGGGGCAGAGAGAGAGAGAGAGGGCGAGAGAGAGGGGGGGCAGAGAGAAAGAGAGAGAAACAGAGAGAGAGAGAGAGAAACAGAGAGAGAGAGGGGGGGCAGAGAGGGAGAGAGAGAGAGAAACAGAGAGAGAGAACGGGAGAGAGGGATAGTAAGAAACAGAGAAACAGAGAGAGAAAAACAGAGAGAGGGAGAGAGAGAGAAAGACAGAAAGAGCGAGAGAAACAGAGAAGGAGAGAGAGAAACAGAGGGAGAGAGAGAAAGAAAGAAACAGAATGAGAGAGAGAGAGAGAGAGGGACATAGAGTGAGAGAGTAAATACCAATCCCTCAACATGAGTGCTTTCCCCCCCTATGAAAAGCAGAAGTGGTCTGATCCGTGATGAAGGCCCAGCTCAACACACAGAGACAGGCCTCACTGGAGCCTGAATGTGTCTGAATGTAGGTGAAAGCAGGTTTTAGCCTCACATATAGAACTGTCCACTCAGTTACCACTTATTAGGAGCACCTGCTTGGTGACGCAAACAGCCTGTTCCTCCAAACAGACAATCCCTTTTCAAGTCAATCATGTGGCTCAACAAATAAACCATGTAGAGATGGAGAAGTTTAGTTGTTTAGTTGTTTAGTTGTTCCACCAAACTGAATAAAAGCCCCTCATGGGGTTTTCACACACTACAGTTCCTCTAGAGTTTACAGGACGGTGAGATAACACAAAACATGTCCGCTGAGCGGCAGGTCTGTGAGTGAAAACAACTTGTTAATGAGAGGTGTTAATGAGAGGTGTTAATGAGAGGTGTTAATGAGAGGTGTTAATGAGAGATGTTAATGATAGGTGTTAATGAGAGATGTTAATGAGAGGTATTAATGATAGGTGTTAATGAGAGGTGTTAATGAGAGGTGTTAATGTGAGGTGTTAATGTGAGGTGTTAATGAGAGGTGTAAATGAGAGGTGTTAATGACATATGTTAATGATAGGTGTTAATGAGAGATGTTAATGAGAGGTGTTAATGATAGGTGTTAATGTGTGGTGTTAATGTGAGGTGTTAATGAGATGTGTTAATGAGAGGTGTTAATGATATATGTTAATGAGAGGTGTTAATGAGGGGTGTTAATGAGATGTGTTAATGAGAGATGTTAACGGAATGTGTTAATGAGAGGTGTTAATGAGAGGCGTCAATGAGAGATGCTAATGAGATATGTTAATGGAATATGTTAATGAGAGAGGCTGATGAGAGGTGTTAATGAAAGATGTTAATGAGAGATGTTCAGAGGAGAACGGCCAGACTGGTTCAAGCTAACAGAAAGGCCACAAGGCCTCAAACCTTTGTAGGTATGAGTTTAAATAGTTATTATAATAACAGTGGTTACTGCCCCCCTCCCCCATTTAGCTTTTTATATATATATATATGGTGGTTTATCTGTATTATCATATGTAATTGGTCTCTGTATATTTTGTTTTTTATCATTCACACTGTTTTTATTTACTCTAGGCTACGCTAGCGTGAGCTACGCTAGGCTAAGAGAGGTGACGTTGACACGTCCTTGCGTAGCAACGTGCGTCGTGCCAAAATTGTAAATTTACACGAGCCAAAGCGCTATTTCATGCGAACCGATAGGGGCGCTGACGCAAGGCGCTAACCCGTGCGCTCAGAGTGTAGCGAAAAACTAGCGCAGAGCCTGCGTTCACAGCCGCGTTAGCGTAAATGGTAAACGGACTACACTTATAAAGCGCTTTTCCACCTTAGCGGCACTCAAAGCGCTTTACAATGGCCTGTCATTCACCCATTCACACACACATTCACACACCAATGGCGGCAGCTGCCATGCAAGGTGCTAACCTGCTCATTGGGAGCAATTTGGGGTTAGGTGTCTTGATCAAGGACACTTCGACATGTGGACAGTCGGAGCTGGGATTCGAACCACTGACCCTTCGATCATTGAACGACCCGCTCTACCAACTGAGCTACAGCCGCGTTAGCGTAGCGCGCGTAGAGGATGAATCAGGCCTTGTTTCCTCTGTGACTCAGAGTTTTATTAGTGGAACACAGGGTTACTGTACGGACCTGCTGGGTAATTAGTCATCAAGCTATAATCTTATTGATCTCCTCTGAGGACACGCTGGACTGAGAATGATGATGATGATGATGATGATGAGGACAGGAGATGCACCTTGAAGCACAGTAGCATCGTCCTCCTGGGACTAACGGACGAAGTAGCCCATAACGCAAAGCTAATTGTTAATTAACTCATTAAAACCGTGATACCCATGATGACCTGTCTGTTCATTTTTACGGCTCATGTAAAAACTGTAAAATAAAGAAATAAAGGCGACTAATGCTCATAAAACAGCTGTTTACAACATTGGCGATGTGTGCATGAGGGCACCTTGTTGAATCCACGCCACGAAGGCCGTTCTGGAGGCTAAAGATACGCGTGCTTCATAAAGTGGCCACTGAGTGCACATACTGTAGTTACACTAAAAACTCCTTCCTTTGCATATGCATATGAGCAGACGCCTCCTCACCCCTTCCAGCAGGGTGGCCGGGGCGGTCCTAGAGCCTGTCAGATCCTGGATGAGGAACTCTGTCCAGTCCCTGTACTTCTCCTTAATGGCTAGGAGACAAAACAGAGAGAGGGGGAGAGAGAGAGAGGGAGGGAGGGAAGAGAGGGGAAGAGACAGAGATAGGGATAGAAAGAGAGGGAGGGGAAGAGAGAGGGAGGGAGAGGTAGAGAGAGAGAGGGTGGAGATTAAAAACCCAGTACTGTCCAAAATACACATTTCAATAATACAACAATACAGAATAAATGTTAGTGAGCACTATTGAGCAATTGAAATGTAGAGGGTTACACAAAACAAAGCCTCACACACACAGACACACAGACACACACACACACACACACAGCAGGTGTGCCAGTGCGCCCTCTCCAGAGCCAATCACACGGCAGCTTCCCTGCTCATCTACGTGAGACACGCTTGTTTATTCCACTTCCTGTTCCCACAGTGCGGCAGTGATGTATAATTCATGCTGAGTAACTATGGGTTTTGATTTGGCTTCGACTGCACACTGACTACCTGCACCCCCCACCCTACACACACACACACACACACACACACACACACACACACGCGCACACACACACACACACACACAGACGTGCATACACACACACACACACAAACACACACACGCACAAACACACACACACACACATACGTGCACATACACACACACGTGCACACACTCGCACACACACACGTGCACACACGTACACACACTCACGCGCGCGCACACACACACACACACACGCACACACACTGATGCAGACATGCTGTTGTCCTGAGTTTGCCAGTGACAGATCTGGAAGTTGTCTTCTTCAAAGGAAAATGAACAGACAAACCGACCCAGGTGAGACTCAGTGAGTCAGAGCTCAGTGAGTCAAAGCAGAAATGCTAGTGATCTATATTTACAGAGAAACCGGACCGCTAGGGCAGGAAGCCACATGTAACATGACGTACAGAACAGAACACAACAAAGCTGGGTCGCTGTGTGGTAACAGTGTGTGTTGTTATTGTAGTCAGGTGAGCAGAGTCTGGACAATGTACCTCATTCCTGAACGCATTTAAGAAAAAGTTAAGAAGAAATGTCTTCTTAACTCCACTTACGAAGTTCCCGGGACAATTCTGGCATTCCTGAACGGTTTCTTATCTGGGATTTGTTCTTATCTAAGAACAGGATTTAAGAACGTGGAAATGCAGGCGTAGGGAGGCCAGATTGGAGTGTGCCCGTTCGCAAGGGCTGCATTTATGAGAAATCCGAGGTGATTGTGTTCACATCAATTCTACAGACCTCCTTGGCTTGAATAATAATAATAAATACGAGTCATGAATCATCATTATAGTCATGATTATACAAGGCATCGTGATGTCCTAAAATAAATGAAAGCACACAAATGGCAGTGAATGAATAAATAAGCACTAAACTCAGTCACTACTCAGCACAACAGCACCTTATAGTCCATAGTCCTCAGAATGGACACGTACATTCTGTAAATAAACGTGAATATCCATCACTAAAATATATCATATGGGCCTACATAATATAGATGGGGCATATCAGGATCCACAAGTAGCCTACTCATGCATTTAACTAAACTGTACAATTTAATCATCTGCTCTCGGCACATCCCATCCCTTTCATGTAGGCTAGCCTATATATTTTGGATTTTGTCCATAATACCGTCTTGTTTTCTATTGTTATTTTGTATTGGTTTGTTTCACCTTGCTTAAGCTTAGTGTGCACGTTATAAGAGCCAGCGGAGAAACATCTCACTGCTCATTTTACTGGTATGTTGCGTGACGAATAAAACGTCGAATATACACGTGACCTTGAACATCAATCAACTTTTCCCGCGCTGTCTGGGGATTCTGTGCACACGACCCTGTAGTAAGGAGCTGGCAGGGCGTTTATGTATGCAAATTCAGGTGTACGAGAACGTGCATTCAACTTAAGAAGGGGAGCACAGCTGAGAACACTTTGGCGGTTTAGGAACACATTTCCACGCGTTCATGAATCCGGCGGGGATCTTTCTTAGGGTTGGTCTTACGAAGTTCGTAAGAAGACACTTAAGAAAATGTTCAGGAATGAGGTCCAATGTGTCCAAGATTGAAGGTTTTAACCAACCAAACTCAATCATTCCATCTGGCATCCAGGCAGCGATGCTCCTCTCAGTATATAACAAGGTCATGAAAAAATGGCCAAAACCGTGTCCCACATCTTCAATGGTTGCCATGTACAGATGTGGGAAGTTAGAAATGTCACATGCTGCAGCATTTCACCTTTGCGGTATTTGGCAGGGAAATCCCGTTGGAAATCTCGTGGGATTTCAGTCGGGTGTTATTTACATATATACAGCAGGCACGATGGAATAGTGGATCTGATATCTGTTCAAGCCTTCTACTGTGAAGCTGAGCATACTCAGTCTGACCTGATGAAGATGCACTGACATGGAAACGTATGAATGTGAATGAATGTTGGTGGTGGTCGGAGGGGCCGTAGGCGCTGGCAGCCACGCTTCTGTCAGTCTGCCCCAGGGCAGCTGTGGCTACAGATGTATCTGACCACCACCAGGATGACTGTTTGAATGAATACTGGACTCTGTAAAGCGCTCTGGGTTTCATGAAGGGCGCTATATAAATCCAACTTGATTGATTGATTGATTGATTGATGGAAACGTTGTCAGCCTACTGCACCTTAATAAAAGGCTCTAATAGCCGAGTGCTCCAGTGACTCCTCCCCCTACTTGGTTCCACTGATGTCCAGTGACTCCTCCCCCTACTTGGTTCCACTGATGTCCAGTGACTCCTCCCCCTACTTGGTACCACTGATGTCCAGTGACTCCTCCCCCTACTTGGTACCACTGATGTCCAGTGACTCCTCCCCCTACTTGGTCCCACTGATGTCCAGTGACTCCTCCCCCTACTTGGTCCCACTGATGTCCAGTGACTCCTCCCCCTACTTGGTACAACTGATGTCCCGCTCCTGAGAAGCACCGGTCAGCTGCTACTGTTGAAGCGTGTCCAGACCCCTGGTTCATGTTCAGTCAGTGTAGTGAGGAGGCAGGGGTCTCACACACCACAGCCAGGGGCGGACTGGCCATCGGGAGCACCAGGAGTTTTCCCGGTGGCCTGGCGCGCCAACTGGCCTGGCACGCGGTGAATGGCCTGCCCCCCCCATCAACAAATCGTGCAGCACCCCCCCGCTGTCAACAAAACTAAACTGAAAGTGTTCCATCTCACCGCGTCGGCTCGGCTCGTGGCCTGACTTGGACATGACTCCCGGCATGAAATATTCACCCAGTCCGGCCCTAACCACAGCTAATATGATGTTGTTATCAATGAAAGTCTTAGAGAGGTGTTCGTTCTGGAGGTCAGCTGTACTTTCCATTACAGCTTAGAGGAAGTCTTTCTGACCAAGGTGCTGAAATATCAACAGCTACTGTACCGTACAGCAGACCAGGTCACAACTAGACTACACGTGTAGAGGTTTAGTTTTTTATATTAGCAACCTCGGTCAGGTGCACAGGTTGGTTGTGAGGGGCCTTCCGAGGGCCGGCCTCGTCAGGAGAAGGGCCAAGTGGTTAACGAGGTACTGCTGGGTTTCATCCATTATTGGGAGCTGCTCAGGGTGGAGGAGGTTCTGTTCTCTAGCCATGCACTAGGCTGCTGTGTCAATTACATCTGTCATTGTCGTCATCGTGTGTTTACTGTATGTAACAATGTGAGGCCAACTAGGCCCTCCTGCTGACTGACTGACTGCTAACCTGAGGGCGTTGTTAGCGTGTTCAGTACTGGGTGTTCAGTACTGGGTGTTCAGTACTGGGTACCACACCACCGTGATGCACCTGAGCGATTTTGGGCTTCAGTGTCTCGTCTTGCTCTCCCTCCCGAGCTATGTGCCGTCACCAATGGCGGACTGGCCATTGGGACGTTCGGGACGAATGCCGATGGGCCGGTCCTCAAGTGGGCCGGCCTGGTTGCCCCCCCCCCCCCCCCCCCGTCAACAAATCGCACGTGCACGACAATCGGAATTGCCTTTACTCCCCCCCCCCCGCTCAACAACTTGCTGACAGTTTAGTATTCACAATCGGAAAGCCTGTTCGGTGGACCAACTGGAGCTACATTTCTGGTCTGAATTCTTTCCCCAGTCCGCCCCTGGCCGTCCCTAATATTAACATGCTTCTTTCTCTCCAATTAATACATTTTCCAGGATCAAAATAGTCGAATTGTCCTATTCGCCTTATTCACCTCAGCTGCCATATTGGTCAGTCTGACGTAATTGGGGATGCGGAAGTGCCCGTTGACTTCAATGTTAAAAGTTCGCTGTAAAAACACCACTTCAAGAACCAAAATAGTCAAAATAACAGGCTGAATACACTATCAGGGTTACAAACTCATCATTACCAGACTCTGATTGTTTTTCACTGCCGTTGTTTTGGCGTTTGTAAATACATGGAGGTGAATGAGCCATAGTGAGCCGCCAGCTGCATTCACTCCCATGTGTTTCCAAACGCCAAAACAACGTGAAATACTCTCTGGACCAAAGCGTGGTCTTCAGCCCTATTTTAATAATTGTGTTTTTTCCTGTCACACTATTTTCATTTCCTTACAACCACTGTACACACACACACACACACACACACACACACACACACACAGGCGAGGGCAGTGCTTCCGTTCTGTTGATCTCTAGCGAACCAAAATAGATAAACTATTTTTACAGATCCTGTCTAGATTACTGTAGTCATCAAGCCATTTAGAACAGCACTCAAAGCAGAGCAGAAAGCACGCAGTGGCTGTGACCTCTGAACTTCAATCTCCCTCCCTCTCCCTCCTTCCCTCTCTCCCTCCCTCTCTCTTCCTCTCTCCCTCCCTCCCTCTCTCTCCCTCCTTCCCTCTCTCCCTCCCTCTCTCTCTTCCTCTCTCCCTCCCTCTCTCTCCCTCCCTTTCTCCCTCTCCCTCTCCCTCCCTCTCTTCCTCTCTCCCTCCCTCTCTCTCCCTCCCTTTCTCCCTCTCCCTCCCTCTCTCTCTCTTCCTCTCTCCCTCCCTCTCTCTCCCTCCCTCCCTCCCTCTCCCTCCCTCTCTCTCTCTCCCTCCCTTCTTCCCTCTCTCCCTCCCTCTCTCTCTCTCTTCCTCTCTCCCTCCCTCTCTCTCCCTCCCTGCCTCTCCCTCTCTCCCCCTCTCTCCCTTTCCCTCCTTCCCTCTCCCTCCCTCCCTCTCTTCCTCTCCCTCTCTCCCTCTCTTCCTCTCCCTCTCTCCCTCTCTTCCTCTCCCTCCCTCCCTCTCTCCCTCTCCCTCCTTCCCTCTCCCTCCCTCCCTCTCTTCCTCTCCCTCCCTCCCTCCCTCTCTCCCTCTCTTCCTCTCCCTCCCTCCCTCTCTCCCTCTCTTTCTCTCCCTCCCTCCCTCTCCCTCCCTCCCTCTCTCCCTCTCTTTCTCTCCCTCCCTCCCTCCCTCCCTCTCCTTCGAAGAGTGCAGTTTATGCAGTTGGCATGGAAATAATAATCATCATCATATCTCTTCTCACTATCATGAGGGAAAAGCCTCATTTTCATTCAACAATAACTGCATGATTAACCTTGAGGAGACTCCTCTGTCTGTGTCTCTCTCGTTGTCTCTCTCTCTCTCTCTCTCCCCTCCCCTCCCTCCTCCCCCTCTCAGCTTGGCTAAGCAGGAGAGACCAGGCAAATATCTATCATGCAAAAAAGAGAGAGAAAAACAAACACACATTTACATATCCTGCAGGAACCCATTGTGAAGAACTGCAGTCAGATTCCAAGGTTCCCCTTGATAATGAAAGTGATTATTAAAGAATAATTCTGCTTGTTACAGCGCTTAGCTTTGTTTTTTGGCTCTGAACTCAGCAGTGCAACAGATTCTAATCAGGGCTAATGGGACTGAATTAGTCATCACACAGTCTATTCATTATGTCAGTGGCGGGGGTGCGACACAGAGAGACTCCTCATCCAACTTCGCCAGGGCTGTTGTTTAAAGGAGAGCAAAGGGACAAATTAGCCTGGTGGCTAAATCGGGCATGTTTACGTTTGATTTTTAAAAGCTCGTTAACATTCGCTGCCCTGTGCTATTTAAAAAAAAAAATACATATTACAAATCTTACAAACTACAATAACGGAGGAGGAAGCTGGCTTTTCGCGGAATAATCACTGAGCAACGATATAAAAATCACGAATCAAGCAATCACGTCGATTGAATAGGGATTCCGTAGATGCGGTGTCACCGTGTCACTGTGTCCACACGCCTCCCTGCTGTAATAGGGTCAATCACGCATGGGCTGGTTTATGAGGGGGGAGGACGGGGGGGGGGGGGGGGGGGTGATGTTAAACATTAACGTTTTTATAGGTGTTCAGATGGGGAGATGAGGCTGTATCAAGAGGAGGCGTGAGATATGAATTAGCTCATCGTTGTGTGTGTGCCAGACGCAATTAAGCTCTGAGAATGTACTGTCCTCCAGGGGAGGGTGCCTGTACGTGTGTGTGTGTGTGTGTGTGTGTGTGTGTGTGTGTGTGTGTGTGTGTGTGTGTGTGTGTGTAGTATACTGTATGTGTACATTAGTGAGTGGGGGTTTCCAATGAAATTTTTGATGATCACATGTGTGGTGATCTCACACACACACACGCGCGCGCACGCACACACACACACGTCTCCAAGCTTGTGTAAATCTTGTGGTGAAGGTGTGTGTGGAGGGGGTTCTGGGTAATTTGGGTATCAAATCCTCTCTGCTCACAAGGAGGAGCCTTCCTGACTGTTCAGGATTCACTCTGCACACACACACACACACGCACACACACACACGCACGCACACGCACGCACACGAACGCACACACACACACACACACACGCACTGCGGAGAGGCAGGTTGGAGTCTCCTCTCTGGAAGGTGCTGGCAGGAAGTAAGAATGTATTATGCAAATGAGCTCCGCACGGCTCCGAGGACAGCCCTGTGATCGTCACGTGACCCGAACGTGTGACAACCCGAAAAAGGTCTCGGCAGCAACACATGCAGCACACACCGGGGCTGTGGTGGAAAACGTTCACTGTTCACTAGTGCTTATGTAGTGTTTGTCATATGGTGAATAGGGAACGCAGCTTGGCTCGGTAGGCAACACCCCGCCATAACAACCATGGAGGTAATGGATCCCCATGCTAACATCCTGGCACCGGGGAGGTGGGCGCATGTGTGTTGTAGCTACGATGCCGGCGAGCAACACAACCGGCGTCTAAACCCTCCTATAAGAGAAGAGAGATCAAAACAGACAGACAACGAACATGCACAGCAAGAGGCGGCTCAGTAGAAGTCAATTCTGATGTCACTTCCTGTTGACAGAATGGAAGGGGAGGAGGAAGAGGAGGCAGGGGCAACAGGAAGCGCACATGCGTCTCAGAGGCACAACGTTAGCTCTATGCTGCTGTGCGCTAGCCAGTAGCCAGGCAGTCAGGCAGGAAGTGAGTCACGTGGGTTAGTCCCAATAGGACAGGAAGTGAGTCACGTGGGTGAGTTCTATTAGGACAGGAAGTGAGTCAGGTGGGTGGGTCCTATTAGGACAGGAAGTGAGTCAGGTGGTTTAGTCCAGATAGGACAGGAAGTGAGTCACGTGGGTGGGTCCAGACAGGACAGGAAGTGAGTCAGGTGGTTTAGTCCAGACAGGACAGGAAGTGAGTCAGGTGGTTTAGTCCAGACAGGACAGGAAGTGAGTCAGGGGGTTTAGTCCAGACAGGACAGGAAGTGAGTCAGGTGGTTTAGTCCAGACAGGACAGGAAGTGAGTCAGGTGGTTTAGTCCAGATAGGACAGGAAGTGAGTCAGGTGGTTTAGTCCAGACAGGACAGGAAGTGAGTTCAGGAGGGTTAGTCAGAGAGTCTGATAGGACTGCTTACCTTTTCTTAGGTAAACGTTATCTGAGAAACAAAAAGAAATAGAGGTGACTGTAACACAGAAAGACGTTCCCTCAAACAGTCTCTCTCCCTCTCTGACACACAGACACACACTTCCCCTGATACAAGAGCCTTGAACAGGACAGTCACAATAAACAGGGAAGCTCAAACGGGAATCACATTTAAAGTCAGCGTGACCTCAGAACACAAATCCTAATCTGCCGGTGCAGAGCAATAAGCAAACCCCGTAAATAAACACCAAGACGAAGAGACCAGCACCTAAAGCCTTAGATTTCCATATAATTAATATGTTAATTAGTTCATGTAAATGCAAGAATGGGAAACAAAAATGAACTATCACTGATATTTTCCGTATATTTTGTTGGAGGTGCTGGGTATTTGGTTTAAGGGGTTTGGTCTGTACCAGAACGTTTAGGCAGAGGCAGTAATAACAAGTAATATTGACCATTTGCACTCATACACACATGCATAGGTGAATACAGTATAATATTGCAATAGCCATATAAGCAACCATTTGATCCCTCAGGTGTAATCTAACCCTTTGGACATGCATATTAAACGATACAGACTCCAAAAGATTCCCACCCTTAAAGGAGAATGTTCTTTTTCGACAACCTGGACCTTATTTACGGCATATTATAAGACGCTTGACTCACCGAGATCACTTTGGTGTAATTCGGAGGCCTGTAGAAGAAATTTAAAATCCAGCGCGAGCCAGTATATCCATGTAGCCTACAGACGGAGAATAGCCAGTCTGCGCGCTGTGCGCATGCGTGCTGGAGCAAGTGGGGAAGCTTTATTTGTTTCTAAAGAAGTTTCTAAAGAAAATCCAGCGCGAGCCAAGTATATCCATGTAATGGCGGCGGACGGGGCACCGAGAATGCAGCTTCTAAAAAATCAATTTTCTGCTGCGAAACAGTTGTTTTCATCAATCTGTTTTTATGAATCGATAGTTGTGCTTCCCCCAAAGCGAGGGCTTGTTGTGGTTTTCAAATATGTGTTTTTTAGCCTCTGTAATATGATCTTTAGAAACGTCTTTAGAAACAATTAAAGCTTCCCCACTTGCTCCAGCACGCATGCGCACAGCGCGCAGACTGGCTATTCTCCGTCTGTAGGCTACATGGATATACTTGGCTCGCGCTGGATTTTAAATTTCTTCTACAGGCCTCCGAATTACACCAAAGTTATCTCAGTGAGTCAAGCGTCTTATAATATGCCTTTAAAAGTGGCACATTTGCTCAAAATAATGTAATATTTTCTGTAAATCTACCACGCAAGAACATGGAAAAAAAGAACATGATGGCTGTATAGAAGTTTCTGCATCATCATCGTCATCATCGTCATCATCACAAATGTTAAGGAACCTATTAAGGAATGGACTGAGTGAAGTGTGCCTTTAAAACGTCTGCCTGTTGTGTGAGAAACAGTGTGGATGGATGCTCAGGTCTGGCCTGAGTCTCACCAGATCAACTCTGACACACACAGGGGTTTTCCTGGCTCAGAATGGCTCTTTGGGGGGTGATGTGCACACAATTTTTTTGGGGGGGAGAACCTCAGTTTTATGGCGAATAGCCTACCAGCAAATACAGGCCTGTATTCTTCACTGTCGTTCTGACTGAGCTCACTTTTCACAGTCGTGGGAAATCTTCCGACATGACACAAAATGGATATGAAGTCAAAATGTTTAAGATACTGATAACCTGTCTATTAATTATCTCTGTTACTAGTGGTCCAAACATGGACTGGTGATTTTCCGTTGGCTCTGGCTAAAATCTCTTTGGGGAGCGCCAGAAACCCCTCTATCCAGGAAAAACCCTGCATACAGTAGGCTCTCTTGCATACTTAACCAGCTGGACTGGCCAAGAGGCACAGTCATTGGTGTGTGTGTGTGTGTGTGTGTGTGTGTGTGTGTGTACTTTGATGTATGTTTGTGTGTGTTGTGATTTGTTTTGATGTGTGTGTATGTGTTGTTGTGATGTGTTTTGAGTGTGTATGTGTGTGTGTGTGTGTGTTGTGATGTGTTTTGAGTGTGTATGTATGTGTGTGTGTGTGTGTGTGTTGTGATATGTTTTGAGGTGTGTGTGTGCATGTGTGCGC
>NC_140246.1:515816-533316 GCF_949987555.1 Borostomias antarcticus | reverse complement strand
GGAGGAGTTCAAAAACAGTTCAGCGGAGCTTTAGGGGACATATCTGAAGAGGTTGTGTTCTTGGCTCTAGCGGCCATGTTGGCAGATGAATTTGTGGTAACCCACAAGCAGGTATTTGTGCCTCCCTGTACGGGCAACGACACCGCCGCGCATGCTCTAGTTATAGAGGCTCTGGTTATAGAGGCTCAGACCACCGCTGTGCATGCTCTGGTTATAGAGGCTCTGGTTATAGAGGCTCTGATTATACATGCTCTGGTTATAGAGGCTCTGGTTATACATTCTCTGGTTATAGAGACTCTGGTTATAGAGGCTCTGGTTATAGAGGCTCTGGTTATAGAGGCTCAGACCACCGCTGTGAATGCTCTGGTTATAGAGGCTCTGGTTATAGAGGCTCTGGTTATAGAGGCTCTGGTTATACATGCTCTGGTTATAGAGGCTCTGGTTATACATTCTCTGGTTATAGAGACTCTGGTTATAGAGGCTCTGGTTATAGAGGCTCTGGTTATAGAGGCTCTGGTTATAGAGGCTCTGGTTATACATGCTCTGGTTATAGAGGCTCTGGTTATACATGCTCTGGTTATAGAGACTCTGGTTATAGAGGCTCTGGTTATACATGCTCTGGTTATAGAGGCTCTGGTTATAGAGGCTCTGGTTATAGAGGCTCAGACCACCGCTGTGAATGCTCTGGTTATAGAGGCTCTGGTTATAGAGGCTCTGGTTAAAGAGGCTCTGGTTATAGAGGCTCTGGTTATAGAGGCTCTGGTTATACATGCTCTGGTTATAGAGGCTCTGGTTATAGAGACTCTGGTTATAGAGGCTCTGGTTATAGAGGCTCTGGTTATAGAGGCTCTGGTTATAGAGGCTCAGACCACCGCTGTGCATGCTCTGGTTATAGAGGCTCTGGTTATAGAGGCTCTGGTTATACATGCTCTGGTTATAGAGGCTCTGGTTATACATGCTCTGGTTATAGAGACTCTGGTTATACATGCTCTGGTTATAGAGGCTCTGGTTATAGAGGCTCTGGTTATAGAGGCTCAGACCACTGCGGTGAGTCCCAAGTGCTGGACGCAGGAGCGGGAGTGTCTCTATTGTCCTGTATTGGTGGGCCGCGGTAGGGACGATTCTGTGTTGGGCCACAGTGGGCCGCGGTAGGGACGTATTGTTTTGGGCCACGGTGGGCCGCGGTAGGAACGTATTGTTTTGGGCCACGGTGGGCCGCGGTAGGGACGTATTGTTTTGGGCCACGGTGGGCCGCGGTAGGGACGTATTGTTTTGGGCCACGGTGGGCCGCGGTAGGGACGTATTGTGTGCAAGCGTGACTCTTCGCAGCCTGTTAGTGAGTGTAGGGGCTTGTTGTTATGGGTGGGGGTGTTATGGCTACTGTCTCCCTTCTGTTTCTCCCCTCACTCTCATTTCAACGCGTCCGTGATTAGCGGATCGATCCAATCGTCGTGAACTTAACTTCTTGACACCACTCATTCTGTGCAGCTGTGCTGATCCAGTTCAATCAGCCGTCTCTTTGTCTGCTGAATAACCCAACCTGTTCTCTGCCTCGCAGCTCCTGTGCTGTTTGTTTGGTGTGTGGGCTCGGCATACAACCAACGTTACTTTAGGTTACTTTTGTTAGGCCTTTTGTTGATTCATGTAGTAGTTGCGTCATCCTTTTCTATTGCGTGTTAGTCTTATCTTTTGTTATGCCTAGACTGTATAGGGCGTCTTGTTACCTCTGCCCCAGCGGCAGCGCAGGGTGAGGGGTAATGTTTTCGGTGACGTTTGTGTGTTTGTCTGTTGGCAGGATTACGCAAAAACGACTGAACCGATTTTCACGAAACTCGGTGGAAGGGTGCAGCATGTTCCAACTTAGAAACCATTTTTTGGAACCATGTTTTGTTGGATAGGAAGCTTTTGGATTAGGTAGAATATCTTTAATGTGCTCTTTTCTTTGGAACCGTTCTTACTCCCCTGGTTCCTAGTGGAGTAGGTTTTAGTATGCAATACATTTTTTATATATATATATATGATTTCTTTTGGTTCTCCTGTTGACTGCGTTACCACCTAATTACCCCTGACACACCACGCCCTCTAGGGGGCGTAACACCGGGTCACTCACGTGTTTGAAAGCCGTGTGGGGGGCAGCGGTGGCTCCCGTCTCTTCCATGTACTCCTCCCAGTTGAAGTCCGCCTCTTCCTCCATGGAATCTGATTGGAGGAAATCCTTGTCAGTCATCGATGACTCTACAGCCAACTGTGACATCATCGCATGAAATCTCTAGTGACAACAGCTACATTACATTACAGTCATTTAGCAGACGCTTTTATCCAAAGTGGCTAACAATAATTGCATTTAACGTAGGAAAAGCCAATGTACTACTACTGGCCAGAACTCACAAGTGCATCTCCTACAGTATATAAAACAAGTGACTAAGAGCATAATCTAGTGCTGAAGGCAAAGTGCAAGAAAAGCAATCTAAAATATAATAGGTGCTTAAGAGGGAGGATCGTTGTAGTATTTCTTGAAGAGATTTTCTTCAAGGTTTTGCGACGAAAGATGGGCAGTGACTCTGCTGTCCTGACATCAGTGGGCGGTTCATTCCACCACTGCGGGGCCAGGACAGAGAAGAGCCGTGACCGTGTCGATCGACCGCAGGAGCCTCGGAGTGACGGGGCAACCAGTCGCCCTGAGGTAGCAGAGTGTAGCTGTCGGGAGGGGGTGTAGGGGTTGACCATGGCCTGGAGGTAGGAGGGGGTGTAGGGTTTGACCATGGCCTGGAGGTAGGAGGGGGTGTAGGGTTTGACCATGGCCTGGAGGTAGGAGGGGGTGTAGGGGTTGACCATGGCCTGGAGGTAGGAGGGGGTGTAGGGGTTGACCATGGCCTGGAGGTAGGAGGGGGTGTAGGGGTTGACCATGGCCTGGAGGTAGGAGGGGGTTTAGGGGTTGACCATGGCCTGGAGGGAGGAGGGGGTGTAGGGGTTGACCATGGCCTGGAGGTAGGAGGGGGCTGTTCCTATCATTGCCCTGTAGGTTAGCGCCAGAGTTCTAACTGGATGCGAGCCGCTACAGGGAGCCAGTGTAGAGAACGGAGGAGGGAAGTTGTGTGGGAGAACTTGGGGTGGTTGAACACCAGGCGATCAGCAGCTTTCTGGACAAGTTCCAGGGGGTTAATGGCTGACGCCGGGGCCCCAGCAAGGAGGGAGTTGCAGTAGTCCAGGCGGGAGATGACCAGGGCCTGGATGAGCACCTGCGCCGTTTCATCAGTGAGGAAAGGGCGAATCCTCCTGATGTTGTAGAGCATGAATCTGCAGGAGCGTGTGACGGATGTGACATGTGATATACGACAGTTAGTCATCCAAGGTCACACCCAGAATCCTCGCAGTCCGAGTCGGGGTCACCCCTGTGTCTTCAACGGTGATGGCCAGGTCCCGGTGCGGACAGCCCTTCCCCGGGAGGAACAGCAGCTCAGTCTTGTCCAGATTGAGCTTGAGGTGATGTGTCGTCATCCACTCTGAGATGTCAGCCAAGCACCCAGCAAGGCGTGTCTCCACTTGTGTATCAGCTACATTATAGAAAATCTAATCTGCCATCGTGAAACTTTTATGCAAGCTCAACTCGAACACTAACAAAGGATTCATGCATACATAATTCTGTGATTATACAGGAAAAACAATGTTGTCTTTTCAAATTCCAAAATTGGGTCACTTGAAAATGTATCTGGTCTCTTGAGTGTGTGTGAGTGTGTGCGAGTGTGTGTGTTTCTAGGTGTGTGTGTGTGTGTGTGTGTGTGTTCAGTCTTATGTAATGCCACTAATGTTTCTCTCAAGGTGAGAATTGCTCAGATTCCCAGTGGGACACCGATACTTGGGAGGTATAATGTGTCTGCACGTGTGTGTGTGTGTGTGTGTGTGTGTGTGTGTGAGAGAGAGAGAGAGAGAGAGAGAGAGAGAGAGAAAGAGAGAGAGAAAAAGAGAGAGAAAAGGAGAGCGAGAAAGAGAGAAGGAGAGAGAGAGAGAGAGAGAGAGAAAGAGAGAGGGAGAGAGAAAAAGAGAGAGAGAGAGAGAGAGAGAGAGAGAGAGAGAGAGAGAGAGAGAGAAAGAGAGAGAGAGAGAGAGAGAGAGAGTGGTTTTCCCTCTCCAGGCTGTGTCTCAGGGGACCGTCCTGTGTGAATGGACCGGGTCTGGACCTGTTCTAAGGAGAGGACAGGGACCTGTTGTTGTGATTAAACGCTGGGTTCTGAATAGAACAGAAAAAGACCACTATATGGAACCATCTGCAGGGGGAAAAACTGAAAACAGAAAGGTTCCAGATAGAATCCTTTTCAGCTCACTACGGTACTGTTTGGAACCCTGAAAGGTTCTTTCTGACCTGAAAAAGGTTCCATATAGAACTTTACAGACCTGAAAGAGTTCTATATGGAACATGTTTCTATTGTTTTAAATGGTTCTAAGTAGCACCCTATTGATTTGAGAGTGTGGAATGTGCTGGACTTGTACTTCTCCCTTCCACAGAGCGGCGGTTGGACCAAAACAGACAACATAGCTTCCACTATTCCAGGAAATCTTGTGACTCTTGTGTCAGATTCTGAAAATAAAACTTTCAAACTACTCCCAAACAGTAGAATTAACTGTGGGGAAATTTCCAAGAACATTTCTTATAATTGTTCCTTTCCTTTCTCGACTGCCCATGACACACAGTTTCTGTTTGCGTAATTTTGTAAATTTTTTTGGTTGCTTTTTGAGTTCCTGTGTTTACTGGTTCCTGTGTTTACCGGTCTGGTAATGTGATAGTGGGATGATGGTTATCTGATAGGGAGACGTTAGCTTCAAACAGGGAAGTACGCTCAGGTGAGACACTTTCCCTTTGAGACTGAAGTGGCTGGCCAGGTAAGTGGATGAGTCTCATGAGGAGAATGTAGGTAAAAATAAATAAATAAATAAATAAATAAAACGCACCTGAGTGAACCTCTTCCGCTTTCCCATTGGTCGGACTGTGGGACTTGGCGGCGCTGAGGGCCAATGGCCCGTCTTGATCGTGGGTCTGCATCCCGCCTTCTCCGGTCCTGGTGACCTGTACCCTTTGACCTGTGCTCTGTCAGTCTTCTGACTCCTCCCCCGTCACTGCATCTCCCTCACCACACACTGAAAGAGAGGAGAAGATGGGAGAATTTAAAATTAATATCACTAGAGACTGTTTCAGTCAAACAATCATCACACGTTCACGCCTTTTTAATAAGCAGAGCCAGAGAAGCTTTTAATCCAAGGATATCTCGTTAAAAATGAGGCATTCAAATCAACTCACAATCTCAGCAGTGATATCAACAGTGATTTAGGAGTGATAGTGCCACGCAAGTCTCCGCCCATGTGATGACTCGTCCGCTCCCTTACCAGAATAGACGGCCAAGTACAGTACCTCCCAAAAAATGGATGAAACATCGGTGATGGAATATTTTGCGCTACACCGTTGCCTTGTTTACAAAAATAGATCATATCTTTTTTCCGTGATCATGAAAATATTTTTAAGAGATCAATATTATCCCAGAACAGTATTCTGAATGTTAGTCAATTTAGCCAAGTTTTCCCCAAACACAATACGTCTCTAGAACTACAACCCTACACATTCAAATCAATTCAAGTCACATCTGGCAGTTTTAATGTTGAATGAGGAACGCCAGAAAGGAAAAGACATAGATACTTCCCCAGCTGTGGTTGTGTTCTTACTCTATCTGCATGGACAATTCCCTCATTTGCCCTACTGGGTGCGCGTGTCCCTCTCTCGTCACACAGTGACCCAAACACACAACCCCACTGCGTAAATAGCAAGCTGAGATAATTTGACTCACATGACGCTGTCGTCTGCTTCACTACCCCCCTGGCCTCTCCCCACTCTGCTAAAGACTTCAGACTTCTTCAAGGACTAGACGACTCTCACATATACAGACTAAAGACTTCTTCAAGGACTAGACTACTCTCATATACAGACTACAGACTTCTTCAAGGACTAGACGACTCTCACACATCTGACTGCACAAGCACTCCGCATGTAAATGAGTTTGATGATCAGTTCAGACATGTTCAGACCAAAATGCTCTCAGTCCAACATGAATACATTTTCTATCTTCTATCTCTTCCCCCCCCCCCCCCCAACATCCAGGGCACTTCCAACAGATTGCAGGGATCACTTATTTTAAGTAACAAGCATTTTCATCAGTCATTAAATATTTATCACTCCTCCGTAACAGTAAGGAATCAGAAAACTCTTCAAACCTTTTATAGGTTATATGTGTGTTTGAATTAGTAAGTGTGTTTTAATGAATAACATTAAAGCATTCATTAGCATGTGTAGAGGAATGTAATGGTTTATTAATGAAAGACAAAGATGTATTTTGAGAAATGGACCACAACTATCGCTAAAAGGGTTTTGTGGTTGTCTCTGGAGGACATAACCCCTTAGAGAACCCTTTTTTGGTTCCACATAGAACCTTTTAGTAGTGGAATGGTTCCAGGCTAAACCTTTGAATGATTAAAATGGTTCTGAACCAGAAAAAGATTCTCACGGGAGTCCATTCCACAGAAGGCTACAGGTTCCGTCCAAGATATCATAAAAGCTAACTCTCGGTATTTGCAACCCCTAAATCTTCTTTATGATTGAATAGTGGCTGCATATTACTGTCAGATAAGGGTCAGAACATCCCAGTGCACAGCACTCCGGCAGGCTGAGTACCCAGATTGGAACCCAGGGATTAGCCTGATCTCCGGGTTAATCTGGGATGCATCTCTGGCCCTCCACACTCAGGTTGAGAGGGGTCTATTGATTAGCAGTCACGAGCCAGAGGGCGCCGCGTGCTGCTTCCCCTGCTGCTCCCTAAACCTGCACCAAAGGATTTAATGCGGAATTAAGAGATTAGCAAACACAATTTGGGCTGCGGGGATTCAGTCTTTATCTCCGACCATCCATGATTCCATCTTTCATAACCTGAAAGCACACACTGTACTGAGGGTGTCAGACGAGGAGAACAAAACCCTCTACGTTCATTTCACTTCTAATCCCGTTGTTCGATTCAAAAAGGGCTCCCGATAAAAGGAAAGCACACACTGGAACATACCGTAGATCCCCCCTGCTCTGACGCGGTCTCTCCTCAGGAGAGAGAGAACAGCTGCCTGAGGGAGAGACCAGAAAGCACCGAGGCCAGGGGGAGGTATCCTCAATAAGCAGCTGCAGGGAGACCCTTCAGACAAAGCAGTATTCCGACAACATCTCACCACAGGGGAGATGCCAGGAGTTACTGCCACCAGGTTGGGCGATGGGTCGGTAGTCAGCCCAGGGGATTGAGAAAAGATCACTGACCGCAAAGATCACTGGTTCCAGACCAGGACGGGCCACTTGACTAATTATTGCCTGCCATTGTGCCCTGGAGCAAGGCAGCCTACTTAACCCCAACAATAGCTCAAAACTTTGTAAGTCGCTTTGCGTAAAAGTGTAAATAACCAAATTATTAACTGTGGTCCAAAACAATCAACAGAATAACTTAGCCCTGCTCTGTCTCTATCCACACCTGTGCCCCAAGAGTGCCTCTCTTGAAGGAGATTGGATAGGTCTAGGGTAGCCAACACCCTAAATCTAGCAACTTTATAAACGCCTCAAATTGTGTGTCCTGGCCGGTAGCACCGTGACATTGGGCTCTCAGTATCTCCCAGGAGCCAGTGTCCTGTGAGTCGGGTGAGAGGTAAAGGCGAACAGCGATGATGAATGAGGAGGCTTCATCCGTGTCTCTATGGGCGAGGAACGAATTTGGCAGAACTGTAGAGAATCTCTCTCTCTCTCTCTCGTGCTACACACAGGCCTGACACGGTGAGTATGTATCTGTATTCACAGGGTCATTTACATACAATGAAATCCTGTTATCAAAAACAGTGATGCGCGCTCTGGTGGCGCACGTGAATTAATTACATCAGCACATATAGGCCAATTGGGAGTCATAATTTATCTACACGCATATCAGCAATAGACAACATATTACTGAGACTGATCTGATGCTTTCTTTCAGTTTGGAAGGTACTGCCTGAGCCCCTCTCCTATGCGTGCTTCTTACGAATCTCAATAGGTCCTCGTTCAACCCCACTTGAACTGAGGTGGGTAGAAGCAGCCCAACGCATGGTTTAGGCATGTAAGAATCATTGCTCAATCCGCAACATGGGTTTTTATTTATACTCATCATAGAGCCGAATTTAATCCCGGGGAGGGAGGAATCCTCCTCGGGAATAATACAAAGCTAAACCCTGGATTTGCAGACCGCCCGCAAAAAATATAATAATTAAATGGGATACGCGCGGTTTAACCCAATTATTAACTTCACAAGACAAATTTGGCATAACGTCGGATTGAAAAAAAACGAACTCGTGTAATTTTATTATCAGAGTGACGTGTAGGGCTGTATCGTGATGAATAATGAAAATTAATAAAAGCACCTCAAGACACAGACCGCTTTCGAGGCACTTTGAATAACGATCATAATGGTTTTTAGATCCAAACTGGAAATGTTGATAAAGTGAAACAGGAAACGTTGCACACGAGAGATTAGGCCCAGGGCTGAGCTGCCGTGCTCCCTGCCTGCATGTCTGTCATGTCTTGGCCCTCCACTGATGTAGCCTACTTTGCACACGCAAAAGTATTGCAGCGGAAAAAAACTCGAGCAGCGCTGATAAACGCTCACTTTAAATTTAATTGATTAGAGGTCGTTCATGTGCATCAAAAGAAACAGAAAGTGACCTATTATCTACCATCATTTTATTTTTTCCTCATTCAAAGATTTTACATGCAGTTTTTACACACCATAACCCGCCATGTTGAAGATGCTTGGACATTTTTGGCAATGTCCGGTATTTTCCGATGCCCTTACGCACCCAAGTGTGGAAAAACACATGACACACCTACAAGAATGAAATAAAAATAGGAAACTTCTAATCGAATATGGTGTTGTTGAACTTTCTCTTATCACACGGAATATGTAAATTGCACGGTTTTGAATGGAAAGAACAGTAAAAACGGACATCTGGGTGGAGCAAGATGACATTTAGAAGGCGAAATTAAATGTGTTTTTCCACACACAACGCAGGTATTAAAATACATGTTTATGTAACCAATTCATTTCTGTACTATTCTGCACTAACAGCTATCATAAGAAAAAACTATGGCAACGTTATCGAAAGTGCCACGAAGCAACGTCCCCACCGCGAGTGACAGTTGTAATTACGCACGTAAAACACTTTGAACAACTTGGCTCATGAATGCAGTAGTCTAGTCTATCTGTTTGGAGAGAAACAGCCTCCGAGCACTTCAAGGTTTTGGCCAGGAAAAAAACTCTATCGGAGGTTATTTCGTCGAGGGAACGACGACTCTGAATTCGGAGCCAACCTTCACGCATAAGGAACCACCGGACGGACACCTGCCCTACCTTAATGAAGTTTTTTTCGCGTCTAATTTGCGAGCCCCGTTTTCGTCCTGTAGAACCCGAGCGAGAGACGTCTTTCAGCTGCCGCACTCGGCCAAATCCTCGTTCCAATATGGCATCTTCCATCTGCGCATGTCCACAAATCTTCAGATTATTTTCAAGCCAACTCCTTCATTGACCTTTAGTGCAGTTGCAAAATTTGTTCTAGCCAATTATAAATAGAAAGCCGAAGTCCCCACCCCCAGACTCCTGATTTGCCATGGCCGAACACGCGCATGAATATTGACGCCAGTGTGGCGTTACAAAACGTCACATAAGCTTTACTGTAGAATACTCTAGAACATTCTCAGGCTACTGTCATGCAACAACATAACAAGAGTATAAAATACATCATTTCAAATGAATTGAGAGGTTGTCTTATAGTGTGTACGATGGAAAATCATGATCACTTTTATACCGTTTCAACCAAAAAGGTCCAAATGTCTCTCCAATCGTCTTCCCACCCATCAAATTAAACCCGGCGTTTCAACCACACTCATGTTTTATGTTAATATTATTATGGTATATAAAATACATTTATATAATATAATCATAAATGTGAGTGTTCCCCCGCTTTTTAATGCCTTATAGTGGGCAAATGGCATAGGCTCATCTTATCTTACACAGAAATATCCTTTTTTAGGCTATCCGGAGCTGTTGTGGGCTAACTTAATAGGCCTACACCAGAATAATGCTCCTATTACTCCAGATGATTCATATGATTATCATCAGTTTAGGCCAATGACAACTGAAAGAGCACTTGGAAATGAAACCGCATAGGCTCTGTTTCAAAGTGAATCTGAAACTCTTGTTTTCTCCATGTGTTTGCCTGTATTGTGAATGGACTGGTTTTGAACTGACTGAAAACATGAAGGCTAAATCAGCACGTTACCAAAGTAGATATATATAACATGGAGGCTATAAAGTGATAGCCTATAAATGTATTTTGTTATATGGAATAATGAAAGGATATATTTATAGGCTTTTTGAGTCACACGAAACGTATTCATAGGTCTATGTGTAAGCTAGTCTTTTCAATAGACTAATTTCCAAAATGTTCCCCCTAAATTTCAGATTTTTCTTTTTGATATGGAGTTCATTTGTCACTGTAACCTTCAATTCAAAGATAGGGACCATCATTCACAAGCGTTGCAAAGCAGCTCGTAGGTAAGTCAACACTATCCTCTAGTGGTCGACGAGGGCGTGTGGACACACATTCATCACTGCAGTCTCCAAGCAGCTCTTTTGAACTCTTGACATTAATACCGTTTTAGATCAGTAAACATGTCATGTTGAATTTGTAAAGTAATCGACTTTAGCCTATGCTACGTTTGTAAGATCAATACAAGTGAGCAATAGCCTATCCCTTTGCCTTTATGCTCACGCCTCTAATTCAAATAACTTTTAAATCAACAAATTATAATTTAAACATTAGATTATTCGTCTCACAATGTGTCAGAAATGTAGACTATTAGGCCAGTGTAGGTAGGCGGGTTTTTGGTCACAGGAACGAGAACCTGCCCTAGAGGTCAGACGTCCATACATTTCCCTGACCTCCTGACTCTTATTCATTTTACAGTCACAATACACCCGGATGTGACCACGGCCTCTGCTCATCAGCTTCGTTTAGTTTCCAAAACGTTCTCGACCTCCCTGTCACCGAAATGTAGCTAACTTAGTTTCACAGTCTAAAAGGGACCCAATGGACACGCACCCTCGGATCTCGCCTGTTCCGTTTCCAGGGCTATAACCCGGTCCATAGCCCGGTCCAGAGGGTAAGAGACGTGTCCTCTTGAACGCGACAGCGAGGTGCCTTTAACAGATGGTCCGGTGGCGCGCGGTGTTAATCTGCCCGTGGAGAGGCTTTACCGGGAGAAGGGATTATCCCCACGTGCGACGCACGCACAGGCAAGTGCCCTTCAACGAGCCCATTCGGAGGAACAGTGGTATTTCCGAATCCACAATGAAATCAAAGTAATCCACATTAAAACAAAGCATATTCCCCTTATTCAAGATTCAATCACATAAGACAAACACAAGTTTATAGACATACAATGGACGGGGATTTACGCACAGGAACAAGCAGCAACCACCGAATAGACCACTGTAGCCTAAAGCGTGTCTATCTGTAAACTATTGTTAGAACGACGCATAAGCAAATACTTCCATCTCAAAAGATGGTTGCTGCAATTAATGATTTCCTAAAGTGATCCGTCCCCAATGGGCCTACCCTTAACGCCCATGTTGTCTTTAGGCTACCTAGGCCTATCCACAATTGAAAGATAGGCGAATTGAATGCGGTATAGCGTTCTTTCTAATCTGCATTTGACAAAGTCATTAGATGTGGACTAGAGCATCATTTCCTGTCCTTCTTTGGGTACCTGGCCCCCCCGCTGCGCAGACACAATGAACACAAAGAGAGGGGGGTTTCACGCGGATCAAAGGAATTCAGCAGGAGGTGACGTCAGAAGCCAGTGTTGTTGTTGTGAATCTGGATGTTGGAGAGGCAGTGGACCACTCTTACCGACTCACGCTTAAGTTTACGAATTTACGTTTTTATCAGACACTTTAAGGCTACAGGGGATAAACAGGCGACCTTTGTTTTGAAACAAATGATTTGTTTCTCCTTCTCAAGGAAACGAATTCATCCTCTTGGCCAAGTCGGAGACGGAGAGGACGCGCAGCTTTTTGTCTGCCGAGGGCTTGTTTTGAAACTCTAGCCTACATGGACATGTACGGGTACGACGGGGTTTCTCTGGTCAAGCGGCTCTTTCTAGGTCGAGGGTCCGAGATATCGAACATGTCCGACATCATTAAGGCAAATCCACACGGGTGCGACAACGGCGCGCTGACGGACAGATTCGGCGTGTTAATTCAGGGGCTGCTCGCTATTGTAGCCTTCAGCACACTGATGCGTGAGTATTCACAAAGTTTTGCTTACTTTACTTACTTTACTATCAGTGAGGTTTAGCCTACTTGTCCAGTTTCTGAGTTATGTTATGAACCGCATCATATTTGAAGGGGACCGCCCGAGTCCACGTGGATGTTTGTTTTTTGTGTCTTGTTCCTGGGTTGGTTTCAGGCTGATTAAGATTTCAAAAAGTGATTTATTTGTTACGTAGCCTACATATCATAGGCTACGTAATGTGCAGTGAAATGTTCTAGCTCCTAGCTTTTAAGTGTGCTTAATAAGTAGCCTTGGCTATGTAGTAAAACAGTAAATGAATAGCCCACACACAAAAAAATCAAAATATAGCTATGCAAGAATGGTAGCCTATGAACTGTAGCCTACGATGTAGGCTACACTGATGCATTTAATATTAATAATGATACGGATATATGAGTTTAACAGTCGAGTTTAATAGATAAGTATATAGGAGGATGATCTGGTATTGTTGAAAGCCAGAGCAAGCGTTGGCAGTGTCCTTGTTCAGGATCCGGATGGCCTCGGGGTCGAAGCGCCTCTCGGGGTCGGCCTCCTGGATGTATAGGCTACCTTCACCCCTAACCTTAACAGAGAACCGAGTTCATAATCCGGGTAGCTGGGGTCCGTCAAGGATCTCCTGGCCTTGGTCTTGCACCGCCTGGGGTAGATATCCTGGAGGTGTAGGAGTGCCCCCCCCCCTCCTCGTGGTGAGCTCCGCTGACCGTACCACACCATTCGGTCCTGTGTGGTGCTCCTCCCATGCTAGGAAGGGACGCTCAGCCAGGATGCTCTCAGTGTGCATGTGTAGAAACTCTGAAGTATCTGGGGGGACAATGTAGTTCCTCAGGCGTCTGAGGCGATCGTAGTCTCTTCCATAACTTCCTCACCACAGTGTCACCACAGCTTGTGGCCCATGTCAGGTCCTTGGTGATCTGGGCACCAAGATACTTGAGGGTGTCTACCCTCTCTACTGGGGTCCCATTCATGTTTAGATGACTGTATGCAGGGTTTTTCCTGCATAGAGTTTGTTGTTTTTTTGCGCTCCCCAAAGAGATTTTAGCCAGAGCCAAAGGAAAATCACCAGTGCCAAAATGCTAAAAATTGAGAATAAAAATATCAATTCAAATCCTCTCCAAATGTGTTTGATAGCTTGTTTCAAGTGCAGCCCATCCCTCTTTCTTGCATTGTCCATGGTTTGGACCACTAGTAATCGAGATAATTAATAGACAGGTTATCAGTATCTTAAACATTTTGGCTTCATATCCATTTTGTGTCATGTCGGGAGATTTCCAGCGACTGTGAAAAGTGAGCTCAGTCAGAACGACAGCAAAGAATATAGGCCTATATATGCTGGTAGGCTATTCGTCATAAAATGGAGGTTTCCCCCCAAAATGGTGTACCCATCAGCCCCCAAAGACCCATTCTGAGCCAGGAAAGACCCTGCTGTACTGTAGGTGCTGTCCTGCTTCCTGATAGTGCACTAGCGTCTTCTTTGTCTTGCTGACGAACTGTTCAGGTGGAGGTGGTTGTCCTGACGCCCCTAGCCTAACCAGGCCCTCCACCTCCTCCAGGTAGGCCTTCCCATCGTCGCTGGAGATCAGGGCTGCGTTTCCAAGAGGCATCGTAGCGCTACGTTCATCGTAAGCTACGGCGTTCATCGTAGCGCTACGTTCATCGTAAGCTACGTTCATCGTAAGCTACGGCGTTCATCCTAGAGCTACGTTCATCGTAGTGCTACGATGAACGTAGCGGTACGATGCCTCTGGGAAACGCAGCCCTGGCCTACCACAGCTGTGTCGTCAGCAAACTTGACTATGGAGCTGGAATCAAGAGTGGCCTTGCGGTCGTGTGTGTACTACAGTGAGTACAGCAGTGGGGACAAGACACAGCCCTGGGACGCACCAGTGTTGAGGATAAGGGACCAGTGTTGAGGATGAGGGACCAGTGTTGAGGATGAGGGACCAGTGTTGAGGATGAGGGACCGGTGTTGAGGATGAGGGACCGGTGTTGCGGATGAGGGACCAGTGTTGAGGATGAGGGACCAGTGTTGAGGATGAGGGACCAGTGTTGAGGATAAGGGACCAGTGTTGAGGATGAGGGACCAGTGTTGAGGATAAGGGACCAGTGTTGAGGATGAGGGACCAGTGTTGAGGATGAGGGACCAGTGTTGAGGATGAGGGACCAGTGTTGAGGATGAGGGACCAGTGTTGAGGATAAGGGACCAGTGTTGAGGATGAGGGACCAGTGTTGAGGATGAGGGACCAGTGTTGAGGATGAGGGACCAGTGTTGAGGATGAGGGACCAGTGTTGAGGATGAGGGACCAGTGTGGAGGATGAGGGACCAGTGTTGAGGATGATGGACCAGTGTGGAGGATGAGGGACCAGTGTTGAGGATAAGGGACTTGTGCCTAGCTTCGTCATGCCTACCCTGTCTGTCTGCATCTGTCTGTCTTAGTCTTTGTTGATCTGTCTCTCTGCATGCTTATACCGTATTTTTTATTTTATTTTATGCGTGTTTTATTGTGTCAATGTTGTCCTGTGTTTACATATTACTTGTGCTACTGTTGTCTATGATCTCTGTCCTAAGTCTAATGTCTGTAAATGTTGTCTCAAGTGTGGATCCCTCTGTTTTGTGTTTAAGTCTAATGTCTGTAAATGTTGTCTCAAGTGTGGATCCCTCTGTTTTATGTGTTAAAATGTGCTGTATGTTTCTGTCCTGCTTTGCTTGTTTGGCCTTGTTGTGTTTATACTTTGCTGTATGTTTTTAATTGTCACTATTGTTTTGACGCCCGGGGGCCGACCAAGGACAGCGTCAGCGATCTGTTCTTCTGCGTGTTTTTCGTGCGTTCATGTTTTCTTGCTGTGAGGTGACGGTTTGACAGCAACATCGGTTCGAGTTCATCAGGTGTTGAGTAGTGGTGAGGGGTGTTGAGTAGTGTTGAGTAGTGGTGAGGGGTGTTGAGTAGTGTTGAGTAGTGGTGAGGGGTGTTGAGTAGTGGTGAGGGGTGTTAGTTTGGGGATGGCGCTAACCATGAGCTCCTAATGGGGGCTGTACTTAGGGTTTGTTTTTTAACCCTTTCGATACGACCACGTCACCGGCAACATTTTAAAAATATCTAACAAATATTTAATAATATTTAAAAAATATCTAAAAAATCAAAAAAAATCCTCACTCCAACACTTGCTGAAAGCTGAGAAACTGCGCTTTCTATTATTATAGGGAAAATCCAATTAATATTCAAAATGTTGTCACTGTACTTTCAGGGTTAAAAGGGTTAAGGGTCTGGGGAGGTTGGGATGTGGGTATAGGGATGAGGGTATAGGGATGAGGGTATAGGGATGAGTGAAATCTCTGCTATATAACTTTTTTGTATTCCTTCTATGTATGTAACTTTCCTACTGTGTACTATTTGCCCCACTATTTTAAGACTGTATATTTATTTGCCCAGGGACTGCGGGTGGAAATTAGCTGTTTTAGCTTTAACCTTGTACAGTGCATCTCTCCCTATTCTATAGGGTAAATGTCTACTGTACCTTGTCCCTGTCTTAAAAATCAATAAAAATCAATCAATCAATCTAACAGCGCTTGACAGAACAGTCCCGCCTGCTCCAGGCAAGCGCCTGTGTTTGTTGACCAATAGGAGTCGTCGTTACAGAGTTCTCATTCTTCATGATCTTCCTGGCGGACTGGTTATTACAAATTAGACTGTTTGACATTCAAGTTTACAACAAACAGAATTGACTCATCGCCAAGATCTACAGCACAATGAAAACAAGCATCTTCTGCATTCAGCCTAAAACCCAATGAGCTAAAGCTTCGCCAAAACGCCCCGCCCACCGCCCAGAAAAATAAACAACGCCACATTGACATACACAAGCATCCAGTAATGAAGTGTACGTTGCTAACTCCGACTTTGACAGGGAGGTCCAGGGGCCACCGGAGTGGGTTTTTCTCCCAGGAGGGATGCATCTCGGACAGGGATCAGACTACGAATGTGAAGGGAAGATCGATGAGTCAGCGACCTCCTCCGTGTTACTTATTAGCCGAAAGATCAATATTTAGGCAGCTGAATGTACGTGCGTGCCTGCATGAGTGTGTGTGTACTCGTCTGTGTGTGTGTGTGTGCTACTATGCATGCATGGCGGATGCCTTGCTGACCCCCCCGCCCCCCTCCCCCCCCAATGCTTGTGTTAATGGTTAGCTTACATTATTAATGTGCTTCTGAGTACCAAGAGTCCACCCAGCCAAGCATTGCGCTGGTATGCAGAGATACTGACTGTAAACACCAGCCCCCCCTCCATCCTCTCAATCTCAAAGGCCCGCCATCTTTGTTTAGAAACCTCTTCCTTCTTTGCTATTTTGAGGAACTTCCTTCCATTGAATGGCCACACTGACCCCACCCAAACCATCCGAAAGGTCTTGCAACACAAGAAATTCTGATAATCTCAGTCTGGAAGAAATGCTTTGACCTAATTTCACCCCCACATTTGACCTACTGACCAAAGGATCATCCAGCAGCCCGACCCAGGCCACCTCGATGTGGGGCGTCTCCAGTTCTGTTTACGCGTGCTGTTGGGACGGTGCTTTCTGACCTGGAAAGGGTTCTATCCAGAACCTTTTTTCAGAGGGTTCTTCTATTTGTTACTTAAGCAATTGACCACGAGAGGCAGTGGGTTACAGGGGATTTTACCACAGCTACGGGGCGACAGCGACTGCCTCGAGTGGTCAATTGCTTTTCTACAACGGTTACTACATATATATATTCACAAAAAACACTCAGTAGTAACATTCAATCATTTATTTACCGATCATTCTTATCATTTTAGTATTTACAAAATCTTACGCGATAGGCTATAGTTCTGAATTAAATGGTTGCCAGGCAACATAGGCTATCTCGCCTATGTGGGTTGGCCTTGTTCACATAAACCATAAGGCATAATCCGGGTGGTTCACGTTTATTTGAATATTTCCAGCCATGGTGCAGTTATTAAAACAGTTCTCCAGAGCACTCGTTTTTGCTGGTAGGGGTGTGGAAGTGTTGGGGTCGGACTGATGAGTGCGTTATTGTAATAGGATACGAAAAAGGCGAGG
>NC_140246.1:495765-505765 GCF_949987555.1 Borostomias antarcticus | reverse complement strand
GCCATTTTGGAGAAATCTTCGTAGGCGATCCCGTCCACACTCCTTCCTTTCATCCGGCCCTGCACAGGACAGGAAACAGGTCAGCGACCGGCCAATCACGCTGAGCACACCTGGGTCACATGACTATTTGAGATACACTGAGGCTGCGTTCCGAATCGCATACTACCCTACTATATAGTATGCCAAAACAGGATGTAGTATGTCCCAATACATAGTATGCCACATGCAGTATGGCAAAAATACCAGGATGTCCTACTACATCCGGTCGTATTTTGCAGTATGCAAGCCAGCAGGCTTTTCTGGCTATTCTGACCCACAATCCTGTGCGCAGCGGAAATGTGCGTCACATGAGCGAGTCGTGACAGCTGTAGACGAATGTCGCGTTATGGACAGCGATGGATGTGGTCAAATTTCAAGGCACAATGTTATGACAAGGTAGTATGTCCCAATTGGATGCCTACTGCTTGCAAAGTACGTACTTTCTAAGGGCAGCTGTAGTAGGTACTGGTAGTAAGAAGTAGAAGTATGCGATTCAGAACGCAGCCTGATTTACTTTAGCGAGTGTGCCTGGAGTGTCAGATGGGCGGGGTTTGCATGTTTAGGAACAGACTTAGTTCCGTCGTGCCAGACAGGAGCAATCGCGCCCGGAAAAGTAAATGAAAGCATTTCAAATAGTATTTGGACCCAGATCTGTTACTGAGTAGCATTCACACAACAGGGGTCACCAGGGGTCACCAGAAGAAGATCCCATGAACTATTCTACGCTAAACTCGTCCAGCACCAGCTGACGCAGACACCGGATGGTTCTCCCCGCGGGGATACTGACGGACCCCCCGTCCGGCCCTTACCGAGTCCAGCGTGAGAGTGGCGCTGAACTTCCTCTCGTCTATGGAGTCCAGAAGGGCCTCTGTGTCCCGGTACTGCCCGTTCAGAACCAGCACACGTTTACCTGCAGGACACGGAGCTCGTGAGATTAACGGCAACAGATCACAGGTAATTCCAGGGAGATTGTGGATGAAGAAAACACAGACATCCAAAACCAAACATGAACGAATACGATAGGGATTATGAGTGGACTTGTAACTATGGTGACAGGCTCCAGATGATGGAGTGTCCTTGTAGCTATGGTGACAGGTTACCAGGCGCAGGGATGACGGTCTCCAGGTGGCTCTGGTCCAGCTTCAGTTTGTCCCCAGAGTCGATCATCTTCACCACAGCTGTGTATTTATCCTGCACCTCCTACAGCACAGGGCACACAACGGTTACACACACACACACACACACACACACACACACACACACACACACACACACACACACAGAATACACACAACTGCTACACACACACACACACATACACAGAATACACACAACGGTTACACACACACAGAATACACACAACGGTCACACACACACACAGACAGAATACACACAACTGTTACACACACACACACACACACACACACACACACACACACACACACACACACACAGAATACACACAACTGTTACACACACATGCACACACTCACAATACACGCACACACAATACACAGACACACACAACTGTTAAACACACACACGCATGCACACATGAACACATGCGCGTACGCACATAAACACAAACGAGCGCGTGCGCCCACACACACACACACACACACACACACACACACACACACACACACACACACACACACACACACACACACACACACACAAACACACACACACACACACTCTTTCTAACCCATTCCTGAAACGTAACGTTGTGTATTCTGCTCTACCTTGATGACCCCCTTCTTCTTCAGGTACTTCTCTCCCAGCCTCTTAGTGATGATCTTCACCACGATGCCCGGCTGCAGCCAGCTGTCCACCCTGAAGGACCTCCTCTTCTGCTCCTCCATCTGAAACACACACCACACACACCCTTCAGCCAGCTGTCCACCCTGAAGGACCTCCTCTTCTGCTCCTCCATCTGAAACACACACCACACACACCCTTCAGCTCCTCCATCTGAAACACACGCCACACACACCCTTCAGCTCCTCCATCTGAAACACACACGCCACACACACCCTTCAGCTCCTCCATCTGAAACACACACGCCACACACACCCTTCAGCTCCTCCATCTGAAACACACATGCCACACACACCCTTCAGCCAGCTGTCCACCCTGAAGGACTTCCTCTTCTGCTCCTCCATCTGAAACACACACGCCACACACACCCTTCAGCTCCTCCATCTGAAACACACACGCCACACACACCCTTCAGCTCCTCCATCTGAAACACACACGCCACACACACCCTTCAGCTCCTCCATCTGAAACACACACGCCACACACACCCTTCAGCTCCTCCATCTGAAACACACACGCCACACACACCCTTCAGCTCCTCCATCTGGAACACACACGCCACACACACCCTTCAGCTCCTCCATCTGAAACACACACGCCACACACACCCTTCAGCCTCGCACACACACCCTTCAGCCTCGCACACACACCCTTCAGCCTCGCACACACACCCTTCAGCCTCGCACACACACCCTTCAGCCTCACACACACACCCTTCAGCCTCGTTCACACTGGAGAAGACCAGCTATGCTTCACATGTAGATGCACAACATGGTTTACATTAGAGCTATACTGTGTCGTGTGTGAATATGAGCTACAGTTTGTCTCGCACAGTAAACAAGACTTTACAGTAGCTGCAAGGAGAGAGAGAGAGAGAGAGAGAGAGAGAGAGAGAGAGAGAGAAGCAACAGGTCTCATACACTGCTCAAAGAAATGAAGGGAACACTTGAATCATCAGTCATCACGGATCTTGATAAATGAAATATTCAAGTTGAAAATCTTTATTGATTACATTGTGTAATTCGTCGAGAACAGAATGACAATCAGTCATCAATTCAATGGAAACCAAAATCCTTAACCCATTGGCTGGATTTGATGATTAAGTGTACCCTTATTTTTTAAAGCACTGATTATATATATATAAAGCCTAAAAACGCTACCTGCATGATCTCATCCAGGGCAGATTTCTTCTTTTTGTCTCTGGACTCTGAGCCGGATGGCACATCCTTCCTCTTCCCCGAGGCTGCTGCTACCTTCAGGGCACTAGGACCCAGGGCAGCGCTGAGGGAGAGAAGCACTAGGTCAGACCGAGAGGAAGGCTTAGTTCCAAACCACAAACTTCTACTTCTACAGCTGCCCTCAAGTACAGTACGTACTTTAAATGCAGCATGCATACTAATAGGATATACTAGCCTACCTCAAACTATATCCCAGAATGCATTTCTCACCAGGCGGCAGCAATAGCAGAGATTTTAAAGCAGGCTAAAAGCTGTTGTAATATTTGTCTCTCAATGGTTAATATATCACTTTATTAGGTTTTTATATTTTTTCAGGCGAGAAAATAACCATGTATATTGCCAATAGTCGGTCTGTTTATCCAAATATATCAGTTCCTCTTCTGTTAAATAATAGGAAAACTGAACTTGTTCATCTGAAGCTACGACCTCTGAACCCTCCGTCGTGTCTGGATGGTGATGGGTCAAATAACCAACAAGCTCAACGCTTCTTTGGGAAGGAACACCTCCATCTGTGCCATTTCGGCGGCTAAGCAGATGTGACAAAGGTTCCGCTGCAGAGGATTGTGGGTCGGAATAGCCAGAAAAAGTATGTTGGCTTTCATACTGCAAAACGCCACCAAATGTAGCAGGTCATCCTGATACTTTTGGCATACTGCACTTGGCATACTATGCATTAGGACATAGAAATCTTTTTTGGTATACTATATAGTATGGAAGTATGCGATTCGGAGTGCAACCTAGAACACCCAGGGGTGAAAGGTCACGAGGTCACCTCACCTTGCTTTGGAGGGGCCTGCTGCAGAGGAACACGCCCCCTTGGCAAGATTGAATGCAACTGAAATACAGGTGAGAAAAAAAGACCATCAGCGTACAGGGGACACAAGTGTGTGTGTGTTGTAACAAGTTTGTGTGTGTTGTAACAAGTGTGTGTGTGTTGTAACAAGTGTGTGTGTGTTGTAACAAGTGTGTGTGTGTTGTAGCCCGCAGGCTGTGTGTGATTGAGCATAAAGGCAGGACAGCGAGGAATCACAGGAACAGGAAGTAAGCAGGAACAGGAACAAGAAGTAAGCAGGAACAGGAAGTAAGCAGGAACAGGAAGCAAGCCTACCTTTCTCCTCTTCGCTCTCTCGCTTCAACTCAGTGAAAACCGGCTCTTCCTGGAAAACAAAAAATAAAAGAGATTGCCGTTATTGTTCTCAAACTAGCTCATAAACAGACGTTGTCTTTTAGAAATACAGTGGCCCAAATCCACAAAGAACTCACTCACGCTCACTCATTAATACCAGAGATAATGCCAGTGGAGACTAGTGTACTACAGCCTCCTGGGCTGAGGGGGGCGCTCACTCATTAATACCAGAGATAATGCCAGTGGGGACTAGTGTAGTACACCCTCCTGGGCTGAGGGGGGCGCTCACTCATTAATACCAGAGATAATGCCAGTGGAGACTAGTGTACTACAGCCTCCTGGGCTGAGGGGGGCGCTCACTCACCTCCGGCTCCTTGCCCTCGCGGCCGCGGCGGACCTGCTCCTCGATGAACTTGGCGCTGCGCTCCTCGTCGTCCAGGTCCTGCTTCTTCTTCTTCTCCAGCTCCTCCTGGCGCCGGATGGTCTCCGGGTCGCGGTCGATGTACTGGACGTACCAGCCTTTAGGGGTCTCGTCCACCTTACAGTAGCCTGGGGGCACAGAGGAACAGTATGGGTGACCAGCCAAACACACACACACACACACACGCACGCACGTACGCACACACACACACACACACACACACAAACCTTACAGTAGCCTGGGAGCACAGCGGAAAAGTATGGGTGACCAGCCAAACACACACACACACATGCGCACACACACACGCACACACACACACAGACCTTACAGTAGATTGGGGGGCAACACGCAGCAGTAGGAGTGACCATACACACACCTTACAGTAGCCTGGGAGTACAATACAGCAGGATGAGTGACCAAACACACACGCACGCACGCACGCACGCACGCACGCACGCACACACACACACACACACACACACACACACACACACACACACACACACACACACACACACACACACACACACACACACACACACACCTTCTTTCCCCAGCCACTTGGTGAAGTCTGTGAGAGTCTCCCACTGCGTGGAGTTCATATGGACATGCTCCCGGTCACTGATGTACTCGTTATACACAATATTGTTGTGCACTCGCTTCGTCCCTAGAGAGAGAAAAAAGGATTGAGAGGAGAGACGAGAGAGAGACAAGAGAGAGAGAGAGAACGAGAGAGAGAGAGAGAGAGAGAGAGAGAGAGGAGAGTGAGAACGAGAGACCATCATCATCATCATCAACCATCATCACTGGTTGTCAGTCACTGGCTGGATACAGTTGGGAGAAATCCATGCTTACCAAAGCGTCTTCTGATCAGCTCCAGAAAATCACTCTTGAACTCCCTAAGCAGAGATGAAAAAACTGTTTTTAAGGACCAGGTGAAGAGGCTAAAGTCTGATAGTCATGATGGTGTTGAAAGCGCCGGACTCACTCTGAGAAGTAGTCCATGAACTGGTTTGGGTCCTCGGAAGCCAGCAGGAGCTGTCTCTGGTGGGACTCGGACATGCAGTGACATTTGAAGCCATTCTGGGGACAAGAGGGATCGGATAACTGAGTATCTGCTGGTATCCATGCTATATCCAGAAACATGGTGGACTAGACTGACAACCACATGTTTCCATGGCATAGCAGTTGATAAAATCAAAGTTACTTATCTTGAAAGCTTTGATTGATTGATTGATTGATTGATTAATTGATCTTGAAAGGTAACCGTGTACACGTTAACCACTCACCTCGTCTCGACATTGCTTCTGACACATCTGACAATACCATCTCAACTTCTGGAGACCTTTAGCTTTAATCCTATTGCCGATCGCTTTCGGACTGAGAAAATCAGCTTTCCCCATCTTAAAACAATGATTGTTAACTTACAAAATAAGATAAAAACCCGTATAAATAGAGCTAGAAACCACAACCGCGTTTCATTTGTTGTTGTGCTCTTTCCTGTGTCCACGCCGAGCCTTCCCTGTGCACTTCGTCATAGTATCGCGTGATCATTGAAAGACCGCGAGATTCCGTCGACGCGTGATCATCGAAAGACCGCGAGATTTCCATCGACGCGTGGTCTACGGACGCGTGCTCATTGAAAGACCGCGAGATTTCATTGACAACCCGTTGCCTTTTTCACTCGCGCATGCGCAGTCGTGCATGTCTGACCTTCACAGAAGCAACCATGTTCGCCAGGACCAGCGCGTTGGTTTTCCTCCCACAATGGTAACGTCTTCATTTCAAAATAACACATATTTCACAACACAAACGTGTAACACCAACAAATATTAAGTATTAAGTGTAGAGATTAGTAATTAATCGCAAGGCCGTGCTAACCTGTAGGCCGCAAGCTAGCATGCTAACCTTAGCTAGCCCACCTGACATTAGCATGCTTGCGTGTCATTGCGCTTGAACACCCAACGTCTTCTGTTTGACTGTGTGTGTGTGTGTGTGTGTGTGTGTGTGTAACAGTTGTGTGTATTCTGTGTGTGTGTGTGTAACCGTTGTGTGTTTTCTGTGTGTATTGTGTGTGTGTGTGTGTATTGTGTGTGTGTGTGTGTATTGTGTGTGTGTGTGTATTGTGTGTGTGAGTGTGTATTCTGTGTGTGTGTGTGTGTAACCGTTGTGTGTATTCTGTGTGTGTGTGTGTGTAACCGTTGTGTGTTTTCTGTGTGTATTGTGTGTGTGTGTGTGTGTGTATTGTGTGTGTGTGTATTCTGTGTGTGTGTGTGTGTAACCGTTGTGTGTATTCTGTGTGTGTGTGTGTAACCGTTGTGTGTTTTCTGTGTGTATTGTGTGTGTGTGTGTGTATTGTGTGTGTGTCTTCTGTAAAGCATCATAAGAGCATTCAGCACATATTAATGTCTCACGACCGTTTTCTAAGCAGATCAGATTGTTTGTAAGCTAGTTAATGTTAATCTTACATAGGTTGACGTTAGCTAGCTAGCTTTCCCCACATAAAATAAAACTTTTTAAGTTTTATTTGTTTTAAGTTAAAATTAACATTAACCAATTAACGTTAATTGGTTAATTACCAATTGGTTAATTAACCAATCCATTAACCACACAGTTAAAAATAAAACAAATAAAACTTAGTAACTGAACCATTAACCACGCAGTCAGTTACTTTTAACGTTACACTGATGGTTTTAAACGGGGAGGGCATGTCTCTTGAGGTTTGTCTGGTTATCTTTGCTCATGCATTGATTGGGTTCTCTCTGGTTGCAGTGGGCAGGTCAGGAACATGGCCACCTTGAAGGACAGTAAGTATTCAACATGTTCACTCTTTCTATTTTAATAGCGATAACAGAGCACAAATGGTAAATGGACTGCACTTATATAGCGCTTTTCCACCTTAGTGGCACTCAAAGCGCTTTACAATGGCCTCTCATTCACCCATTCACACACACACTCACACACCAATGACCTCTCATTCACCCATTCACACACATTCACACACCAATGTCCTCTCATTCACCCATTCACACACACACACACACCAATGGCCTCTCATTCACCCATTCACACACACATTCACACACCAATGGCCTCTCATTCACCCATTCATACACACATTCACACACCAATGTCCTCTCATTCACCCATTCACACACACATTCACACACCAATGGCGGTAGCTGCCATGCAAGGTGCTAACCTGCTCATTGGGAGCAATTTGGGGTTAGGTCTCTTACTCAAGGACACTTCCACATGTGGACAGTCAGAGCTGGGATTCGAACCACTGACCCTTCGATCACTGAACGACCCGCTCTACCAACTGAGCTACAGCCGCCCCCAACACATTAGCAACTAAAAAATGTAGGGAGCTGCACAGTTGCTCTGTGGACTGTAGCCTCGTTGTTAAAAGGTGTTTTCATCTTTGCTCTTCAGTCACCATCCGGTTGAAGTCCATCAAGAACATCCAGAAGATCACCAAGTCCATGAAGATGGTGGCCGCCGCCAAGTACGCGCGCGCTGAGAGAGCGCTGAAGCCGGCGCGCGTCTACGGCACCGGCGCCCTCGGTACGACACTGAGTTCTCCACCGACTGAAATTCAGCGGGATGGATAAGGTCGGAAGGTTCTCCGACATAAACGTGCAGAACCCTCAGACCGATTGCTGTTCCGTGTTCCAAGCCCGTCATTCCAAGCCAGTGCGGTGCTATATGACAGCTATTGCCACTGAGAGACCTGCTGTGAAGTATCTTGTGTAGAGGTTCTGTTTTCTGTGTCATATCCACTTAAAGGGGCAGTGTGCTATTTTGGATATTTAGCCCTATTTGTGGTCTGTCTACCATGAACGTTCCAGTATTGAGCTAGCTGCAGTTTTTATGCAGGCTCTCACTGGGCTACAATGACTTCCAAATAGGACTCAATATACAAAATGGCACACTACCCCTTTAACTATTACTTTTAGGTGTGTATGTTGAGGTTTGTCTTCCAAGCATTGTAATTTAAAGACTGTGTGTGTGTGTGTGTGTGTGTGTGTGTGTGTGTGTGTGTGTGTGTGTGTGTGTGTGTGTGTGTGTGTGTGTGTGTGTGTGTGTGTGTGTTCTGCAGCCCTGTACGAGAAGGCCGACATCAAAGCCCCGGAGGACAAGGGCGGGAAGCACCTGATCATCGGCGTCTCGTCAGACCGTGGCCTCTGTGGTGGCGTCCACTCCAACGTGGGCAAGGCCATCAAGAGCCAGATCGCCTCCATGACCACCGCTGGCAAGGAGGTGATGGTGATCAACGTGGGGGACAAGCTACGGGCCATCCTGAACAAGTAAGCACACAATAACCTCCATCCATCCATCTTCATCCGCTTATCCGGGGTCGGGTCGCGGAGGCAGCAGCTCCAGCAGGGGGCCCCAGACATCCCTTTCCCTAGCAGCATCAATCAGCTCTGCCTGGGGAATCTTTAGCCGCTCACAGGCCAGTGCGGAGATGTAGTCCTACCTACCTTCCTCTTTATTTTCACCCAGGCTCGGGTGGTAAAAGGATAGCTGAGATGTCTCTTAAGTGAGCATGTACATGGAACCGCGTAGCCTACATAATGTAGACAGAAAGGAAAACAATTTTCTCATTAAAAACAATAAATTGTGTATAACATGGCTAGAAAATGGGTTTGATGCCCACAGAAACGGTCTGAACTTAAGAGTCAGAGTTCACCCACCTTGACATGTCAGATGGTTAGCATTGGCAATAACAATCCCTGGTACCTTCTGATGCATTGATATCTGTTGAACCCTTTATCGGGCAGTTCAACTGGACGGTTGAGGTTTTAACTGGCTCAATTTACAGTAGCGCTGGGTATCGAGTCGAATTTCAAGAATCGATTCGATTCCGATTCACAAGGTTCAGAATCGATTATCTCGATTCGATATCGATTCGGTTAGTGTTACTAAAACCTGTTTTTCTTAGCTGTAACCTTAATTACATGGCTGCCAAGTTATGCAACACATCAATACTAGGGCTGGGTATCGATACTGATTTCCATGAATGAATGAATGAATCATTGAATGAATGAACTATTCATACCTTCATTTATTCATTCATTCATTAAATAAAAGATCGATTTTGGGATTCATGAATCGATTCTGAATCATTTGCTTCAGAAACCCAGCCCTAATTTACAGCCTGTCACACCTGTACCAGTATCTACCTTCGAAGAACTGCTGTATAGATGTAGGTCTGTTCACAGTGGGGATCATACTCCTTCAAACCACACCTCTTTTCCCTGGACTAGGGTTGCACATTTCAAGGAATTTCATTAATCAATAACTGTTAACCTTAACAAACGATAGTCGATTAATTGATAAGAACGCCTC
>NC_140246.1:478265-490765 GCF_949987555.1 Borostomias antarcticus | reverse complement strand
GGGTGTGTAGGTGTGTGGGTGTGTGGGTGTGTAGGTGTGTGGGTGTGTGGGTGTGTGGGTGTGTAGGTGTGTGGGTGTGTGGGTGTGTAGGTGTGTGGGTGTGTGGGTGTGTGGGTGTGTAGGTGTGTGGGTGTGTAGGTGTGTGTGTGCGTGCTTGCGCCTGGCACACGCGTGTCTATGGTCCCTTAAAACGCTAGCTTCTGATCATTTGAGTCGTCTTAAGCCCTTTTTTCATAAGGTTTTCAAGTTAACGCCTAAATCAACATAAATTTGAGCATTAACACCGGGTTCTCATGAACAGAGCGATTCTAGCAAGTTCACCCTGTTCATGTGCATTTTAATAACTCGTTTTCCATCAACCGTGTAGCGAATGGAATACAAAATATGACCTATTGGACATGCGCCAATCTATCGAGGTGAACGTCTTTCGTACGCAGGAGAAGTCATTTCGCGCAAACTATAGATGCGTTCTGAGCGTGGGTAACCTCCGTATATCGCTCCAACCTTGTTCCATCACATGAATGTGGAGTCAACTCTGGCTAATCCCCCTTTAGTGAGCATGGATCGATGGACTTCTTCTAGCACCAATCATGTCACAGTAGCTTTTAGATGCACATCTATTCTATTCTATCTATTTTGAGGGAATTAACTTCTTAATGGAAAAAGGGCTATAGTCAGGTGCTCTGAAAGGATCTACGTGGTAGGATGCTATCGGATGACAGAAAGCTTGGCCTACATTTATCAGGTCTGTCATGGTGTGTTTAGGGTGCGGTGTGTTTGGCGGCATCTAGTGGTGAGGTTGCAGATTGCCAACTGAATACAATAAACGGACTTGGCAGAAATGGAAGACGATATGGAGTATAAGATGTTTTAATTAGTATATAGTTAGTGTATACTCCTTTCCATGGAGGCGGCCATCTTGCACCATGTAATAGTATTCAGTTGGTTGCAATACTTGTGGTATTCCTCGACAGGACGATATGGAGTATAAGATGTTTTAATTAGTATATAATTGGTGTATACTCCTTTCCATGGAGGCCGCCATCTTGCACCATGTAATAGTATTCAGTTGGTTGCAATACTTGTGGTATTCCTCGACAGAACTGTACTAAAACCTCTCCAAAGTTACACTGGCTCAGATTACTAGCGTCTAACTTGGCACAGGTACTGATCATACATTGGGATAATGATTCCTAGCTCATGTGGGCTATTATCTCATGTTTCCAAGCTGACTTTTTGTGGTCACTCTAGAGCTCACTCTAAAAGCCGTTTATTTTTATTTTTAGGCGATATATTTTTAGATTTAGATTTTTTTTGAAAGTATTCTAGCTCTATTTGCTCTGACACAGTAACACCTATTTTGATTCTGACACTTCTGCAGTCTCCTCACTGTTAGATATCATTTAATACCAGGATTATTATGGTGGTGGTTGTGGAGATGTTTCAAGATTATTATAGTGGTGGTTCTGGAGATGTTCTATATTCATCAAGATTATTATAGTGGTGGTTCTGGAGATGTTCTATATCCATCGTGGGCGTGTCGTTTTGAGCAGGAAAACTGAGAAATAGGCTTCAGAGAGAAATTCAGAATGAGCACTAATGTCCTAATCAATTTCTATCGCTATAAGAGCATTCTAACCGCTTCCATCAATGTTTGTTTTGGCAACTTGACTTCTCAAAATGTAAAATGTCTATAAAGAATAGTCCCTATGTCCCAGTGCATTATGGGTGCTGCTCCTCCATGTTGAAAGGACATGTCTCTACTCAGCAGAGCTCTGAACAGAGCTGAGAACACAGGGAAGCATCTAGCTGATCTGTTTCTATCCTCTCCCTCTGAACAGAGCTGAGAACACAGGGAAGCATCTAGCTGATCTGTTTCTATCCTCTCTCCCTCTGAACAGAGCTGAGAACACAGGGAAGCATCTAGCTGATCTGTTTCTATCCTCTCTCTGAACAGAGCTGAGAACACAGGGAAGCATCTAGCTGATCTGTTTCTATCCTCTCCCTCTGAACAGAGCTGAGAACACAGGGAAGCATCTAGCTGATCTGTTTCTATCCTCTCTCCCTCTGGAAGACTGGATCAGTCCAGAAGAGCAGCTAGACGCCCTTCACCTGATACATATTACCCCAGTGCTGTAGGATTATATTATACTATTATATAGTAGCCCCTCACCTGATACATATTACCCCAGTGCTGTACCATTATATTATACTATTATATAGTAGCCCTTCACCTGATACATATTACCCCAGTGCTGTAGGATTATATTATACTATTATATAGTAGCCCCTCACCTGATACATATTACCCCAGTGCTGAAGGATTATATTATACTATTATATAGTAGCCCTTCACCTGATACATATTACCCCAGTGATGTACCATTATATTATACTATTATATAGTATCCCTTCACCTGATACATATTACCCCAGTGCTGTACCATTATATTATACTATTATATAGTAGCCCTTCACCTGATACATATTACCCCAGTGCTGTACCATTATATTATACTATTATATAGTAGCCCTTCACCTGATACATATTACCCCAGTGCTGTACCATTATATTATACTATTATATAGTAGCCCTTCACCTGATACATATTACCCCAGTGCTGTAGGATTATATTATACTATTATATAGTATCCCTTCACCTGATACATATTACCCCAGTGTTGTAGGATTATATTATACTATTATATAGTAGCCCTTCACCTGATACATATTACCCCAGTGCTGTACCATTATATTATACTATTATATAGTCGCCCTTCACCTGATACATATTACCCCAGTGTTGTAAGATTATATTATACTATTATATAGTAGCCCTTCACCTGATACATATTACCCCAGTGCTGTAGGATTATATTATACTATTATATAGTAGCCCTTCACCTGATACATATTACCCCAGTGCTGTACCATTATATTATACTATTATATAGTAGCCCTTCACCTGATACATATTACCCCAGTGCTGAAGGATTATATTATACTATTATATAGTAGCCCTTCACCTGATACATATTACCCCAGTGCTGAAGGATTATATTATACTATTATATAGTAGCCCTTCACCTGATACATATTACCCCAGTGCTGTAGGATTATATTATACTATTATATAGTAGCCCTTCACCTGATACATATTACCCCAGTGCTGAAGGATTATATTATACTATTATATAGTAGCCCCTCACCTGATACATATTACCCCAGTGCTGTAGGATTATATTATACTATTATATAGTAGCCCTTCACCTGATACATATTACCCCAGTGCTGTAGGATTATATTATACTATTATATAGTAGCCCTTCACCTGATACATATTACCCCAGTGCTGTAGGATTATATTATACTATTATATAGTAGCCCTTCACCTGATACATATTACCCCAGTGCTGAAGGATTTTATTATACTATTATATAGTAGCCCTTCACCTGATACATATTACCCCAGTGCTGTACCATTATATTATACTATTATATAGTAGCCCTTCACCTGATACATATTACCCCAGTGCTGAAGGATTATATTATACTATTATATAGTAGCCCTTCACCTGATACATATTACCCCAGTGCTGTAGGATTATATTATACTATTATATAGTAGCCCTTCACCTGATACATATTACCCCAGTGCTGTACCATTGTATTATACTATTATATAGTAGCCCTTCACCTGATACATATTACCCCAGTGCTGTACCATTATATTATACTATTATATAGTAGCCCTTCACCTGATAAATATTACCCCAGTGCTGTACCATTATATTATACTATTATATAGTAGCCCTTCACCTGATACATATTACCCCAGTGCTGTAGGATTATATTATACTATTATATAGTAGCCCCTCACCTGATACATATTACCCCAGTGCTGTAGGATTATATTATACTATTATATAGTAGCCCTTCACCTGATACATATTACCCCAGTGCTGTACCATTATATTATACTATTATATAGTAGCCCTTCACCTGATACATATTACCCCAGTGCTGTAGGATTATATTATACTATTATATAGTAGCCCCTCACCTGATACATATTACCCCAGTGCTGTAGGATTATATTATACTATTATATAGTAGCCCTTCACCTGATACATATTACCCCAGTGCTGTACCATTATATTATACTATTATATAGTAGCCCTTCACCTGATACATATTACCCCAGTGCTGTACCATTATATTATACTATTATATAGTAGCCCCTCACCTGATACATATTACCCCAGTGCTGTACCATTATATTATACTATTATATAGTAGCCCTTCACCTGATACATATTACCCCAGTGCTGTACCATTATATTATACTATTATATAGTAGCCCTTCACCTGATACATATTACCCCAGTGCTGTACCATTATATTATACTATTATATAGTAGCCCTTCACCTGATACATATTACCCCAGTGCTGTAGGATTATATTATACTATTATATAGTAGCCCTTCACCTGATACATATTACCCCAGTGCTGTACCATTATATTATACTATTATATAGTAGCCCTTCACCTGATACATATTACCCCAGTGCTGTACCATTATATTATACTATTATATAGTAGCCCCTCACCTGATACATATTACCCCAGTGCTGTAGGATTATATTATACTATTATATAGTAGCCCTTCACCTGATACATATTACCCCAGTGCTGTAGGATTATATTATACTATTATATAGTAGCCCTTCACCTGATACATATTACCCCAGTGCTGTAGGATTATATTATACTATTATATAGTAGCCCTTCACCTGATACATATTACCCCAGTGCTGTACCATTATATTATACTATTATATAGTAGCCCCTCACCTGATACATATTACCCCAGTGCTGTACCATTATATTATACTATTATATAGTAGCCCCTCACCTGATACATATTACCCCAGTGCTGTACCATTATATTATACTATTATATAGTAGCTCTTCACCTGATACATATTACCCCAGTGCTGTAGGATTATATTATACTATTATATAGTAGCCCTTCACCTGATACATATTACCCCAGTGCTGTAGGATTATATTATACTATTATATAGTAGCCCTTCACCTGATACATATTACCCCAGTGCTGGACAGCTTTGAATGATCACTAATATAATGATATAATGACCTAATGTTGAATGACCAGTAATAAAATGATATGACTAATTTAATGACCATAATATTGCAAGGATATGTTTGAATTTATCATGTACAGGTGCATCTCCGAAAATTAGAATATTGTGGAAAGTTAATTATTTTCCGTAATTTAATTAAAAAAGTGAAACTTTCATATTATAGATTCATGACACATGTAGTGAAATACTTCAAGGCTGATTGCCTCCATGTTGCTCCACGTTGATGCAGTCATTTGTGCAAAAGGAGCCCCGACCAAGTATTGAGTGTATAAATGAGCATGCTGAACATACTGTACAATCATAAAGATTAAAACAAAAAAGGCTTGAAATATTTAACTTTGTGTAATGGATCTAGAATACATGAAAGTTTCACTGTTTGGATTAAATTACGGAAAATAATGGACTTTTTCACAATATTCAAATTTGAGTTGCACCTGTAGATATTCTCATTGTAATATTTTAGTTTTTATCTTTTTATTTAGTTTCTCTTCTTACTTTTATGATAAACATTTCCAGTGTATATATCTCGGAATAAACAGTATATATAAATTCCAATATATAACTTGCACTTGGCTGCCCCTCCGTGCGTATACTCGCTGGTCCTCTTGATGATGGTGGCTGGTGACATTGCGGTGTTGGTGATGGACGTACATTTGAATGTTTTCTGTATGCTTGACGTGTGCTTAACAAATTCCCCTCTGGGGCAATAAAGGGTTCAATTCAAGTGAATTCAATTCTCTTCAGAGAGGTTTACTCACTCTGTTGTCTCTCTTCTTCCAGATAAAGGGTCAAAGGTCACGGCCCTGTGGTCCACCCTCCCTCCGCCAGTGGGTCCGGCTCCAGAGCTCTTCAGCCAGCTGTCGTCAACTTTATGAACATTTGTGCTTCTATTTGTAAAATATACAGAGAGAAAAGAATAAACCTCCTATAGAGCAACGTGGTCCTTTCATATGCGTCCTCCTAGTTTCCCTCTTGATTAAACTACATTTGACTTCTGAAAATACGAGATGTTTGAATTTAGGGACCAGACATTTATGTTGCTATATATTTTTTCCTCCTTTGGCTGTCTAAAAAAACATACTGTACATGTATTTTAAGCATACTGTCAATGCCCTCCACCAGTAAAAGGCTATTAAGGCCGTGTTAAAATCTGGTGGCACTGCACCATACTGGTTGTTCTATAGGGTAGATGTTAACATTCAAATATGAAACATGAATAAACTCTTCCATTAATGATACATGATTGAATCTGTGTGTGTGTGTGCGCGTGTGTGTGTGTGCGTTACGGTTGCCACAAGAGTGAGGGTGAGTTCGGTCTGAAAACGGTGTGCCCTATTTTGCTACGGTTTCCAGGTTGAACGACACGGCTTCTCTGTGTTGCCCAATCAGCAGTAAAAGTTTTGCTACGTTTTGTCGGGGCTGAACCCACCCCAAGTCACCTAGATCGCGACTGGGTGAAGTCTGCCTCCCAAACAGGTGCTAGATCTGTCACATGACTCATCCTGAACCACCAACCTACAGCTGACGCCAAGGTGGAGGATCTGGCGCGTTTCAGCCGGTTTAAGAGCGTGGGTTAGTCTGCCGTGCTGGGGGGCAAGAGTAGGCCGGTGGTACGAGGCCGTTTCAGTACGGGTTTGAATCCTAAATGGTCCGGTGATGATGAGAATGTGTGAAGCACAGTAGATCTAAAGAGCAGCGGGCGTCACAGCCGAGAACGCAGGAGAACCTCGATAGACCAGAGAACGCAGGAGAACCTTGATAGAGCAGAGGTCGGAGGGTCACAGCCGAGAACGCAGGAGAACCTTGATGGAGCAGAGAACGCAGGAGAACCTTGATAGAGCAGAGAACGCAGGAGAACCTTGATGGAGCAGAGGTCGGAGGGTCACAGCCGAGAACGCAGGAGAACCTTGGTGGAGCAGAGGTCGGAGGGTCACAGCCGAGAACGCAGGAGAACCTTGATGGAGCAGAGAACGCAGGAGAACCTTGATGGAGCAGAGAACGCAGGAGAACCTTGATGGAGCAGAGGTCGCAGGGTCACAGCTGAGAACGCAGGAGAACCTTGGTGGAGCAGAGGTCGGAGGGTCACAGCCGAGAACGCAGGAGAACCTTGATGGAGCAGCGTGTGTCACTGCCGAGAACGCAGGAGAACCTTGATGGAGCAGCGTGTGTCACAGCCGAGAACGCAGGAGAACCTTGATGGAGCAGAGAACGCAGGAGAACCTTGATGGAGCAGAGGTCGGAGGTGACTGGTCAGTAGAGCAGAGGTCAGAGTTGAGGCGCTCATTTGAATTCCCTGTCTTTCTGTGCTTTTCGTCTCAACATCTGACTTTAAGCAGTTTTTCTCTATTGAATGCATTTAATTGTTTGTTTAAAGTCGCACTGAAACGGACGTTTGAGATCATCTAACTTCCCTAGTTTGACGTATTTCCGACGCAAACAAGCTATGAGGGTGGGACATATGTTTAGAGGAATTTGATTGGAACATTGACAAGTGGACGGGTTTTAAGAACTTTAGACAGATCCGATAGAAGGATAGCGTTGATTGACGGGTGGATGTCGTGAGATTATTGGCCTAAAATCTAAGGTACCTGTTGTCGTCATTGCACGTGACCTACCGTTTTCCAGGAAGTAAGAAATTATATACTTTTATATAAGATTACAACAAAAGTAGAATTTCGTAAATTCTTTTAGCATACATCGTTGAATAGGTGAACACTATGACCAATTATGTGAACCAAAATGGGACAGAATGCTTTTTTCATTTTCAGTGCAACTTTAAACAGTAAGGGAGGGTGGATGGTGAAGCCCCAGCACAGGAAGTAATAGTAATAATAAAGCCTGATTTATACAGCACCTTTCATATGAATAATTGCTCACAGTACTTTGAAAGGGGGAAGTTGATGTCGCGATTGGATCCGGTGCTGAAGAGAGGAACGTGATCGTCGACCACGCTTCCTCTTGGGTACGTTGGCACATTTTTGACATTTCTGCTCTTAGATTCCTCCTTTGAAGCATTTCTCCCCATATAATTAGAAGGATAACTTATTGTGTTATTATACAAATCTATGGGTCCCACTCCTGTGAAGCTGTGGTGTTGAGTTTAAGTGTTGAGTGTCGTCTCAGCGATATCAGATGGCCGGTGATCAACACACAGCCTCCGCCAGCCGGCAAGAATAACCCAACCTGACAATATTTCCTGTGAGTTATTTCTGCTTCAATAAGCTGTGAAAACAGTGAGCGTCACATGATCCTCTTGGGGTGGCTGGGGGGACCCCATCGTGGCCCAGACGTGTGTGTGTGTGTGTGTGTGTGTGTGTGTGTGTGTGTGTGTGTGTGTGTGTGTATACACGTACATAGCTTACCTGTCTGTTCATTTCTGTCTGCGTGTGTGTGTGTGTTCATATGTGCCTGTTTGTGTGTGTGTGTGTTCATATCTGCCTGTCTGAGTGTGTGTGTGTGTTCATATCTGTCTGTGTGTGTGTGTGTGTGTGTTCATATGTGCCTGTCTGCGTGTGTGTGTGTTCATATCTGCCTGTCTGTGTGTGTTGTGTGTGTGTGTGTGTGTGTGTGTGTGTGTGTTCATAACTGCCTGTCTGTCTGTCTGTGTGTGTGTTCATATCTGCCTGTCTGTGTGTGTGTGTGTGTTCATGTCTGGGTGTGTGTGTGTTCATATCTGCCTGTCTGCGTGTGTGTGTGTGTGTGTGTGTGTTCATATCTGTCCGTCTGTGTGTGTGACTTGTAATAAATATGGATGCATTTCATCAGTCTTCCTCAGAAGTCCTCAGCAGAGCTCCGGGAGGAAAAACATCCACACGCGCACACACACACACACACACACACACACACACACACACACACACACACACACACAGCTGTGGGAGCGGGCGGTGAGGTCTTCCAGAGGAGGATCCTGATTGAGCAGGATGGCTCACAGCCGGACAGAGAGCTGGGGTACTGGTGGGGGTCCGGCTCTGGGTGGACAGGAAGCTGCGTGTGTGTGTGTGTGTTTGCGTGTCTGTAGCAGTCCAGACTGGCAGGATGACCGTCAGGGGGAAGCTAACTGGACCTGGAGCCAGGGCTCAGCTGGGTGCCCGTCTCTCTCTCTCTCTCTCTCTCTCTCTCTCTCTCTCTGTCTCTCTCTCTCTCGCTCCCTCTCTCTCGCTCTCTCTCTCCCTCTCTCTGTCTCTCTCTCCCTCTCTCTCTCTCTCTCGCTCTCTCTCTCGCTCTCTCTCTTTCTCTCTATTGCTCTCTCTCTCTCGCTCTCTCTCTCTCCCTCTCTCTCTCTCTCTCTCCCTCTCTCTCTCTCTCTCCCCCCCCCTCTCTCCCTATCTCTCTCTCTCTTTCTCCCTCTCTCTCTCTCTTCCTCTCTCTCTCTCTCTCTCTCTCTCCCCCCCTCTCTCTCCCTCTCTCTCTCTCTCCCGCAGTTCCGGCCTTGACCACCAGATGGCGCTGTCTGATAACAAATGCAGCCTCGTTCAGCCGAATCCATCCAGTACACTTGAGACCGTCAGAAGATCCTTTATTCAACATGAATATCTCCGGCAGCCCATCGCAGGGTGCGGTTAAAATACAATGTCAAGCTTGACTAAAAGCCAGAACCTTCTTTGTATGTTAGTCTTCCCTTGTTGTTTTCTGCTTCAAGCAGATGATCTGCGTCCACAGCCGAACCAGGGCGTGGTTTTTCCTCCACGTGACAAAAAATGTGAAACGCGCGTGACGTTACAGAACCCGGATGCGTGTTTCTCCTTGGTGTTCTGTGTGTGTGTGTGTCCTGCAGGCCTTGTTTGTTTATTGTGTTTGCGCTTGTTATTGTTTACTCCTGAGGGAAAGCGGAGGGAAGCGATTGCATCTGAACACTGAAATTACAGCGATGCCAGCCGCTGATAAACGCACGCCGGTGCCAGATCATACAGGGGGCATTGCACCATCTCCAGGGTGTGGAATTCAGCTCCTGGGGGATAGGGAGTTGTCCCGGACTCAGAACCGAGGGGTTTGGGGGTTTGGACTACGGTGCGTAGAGACTCTGAAAGCGCCTGCGCTATGGGAGCTGCAGTTTTTCACGCCCTGTCTAATGTGTTTCACTCGTCTGTTATCTCTCACGTTAACATGACTTATGATTAACCTGTGAGTGCGTAGGTTGTGTGTGTTTGTGTGTGTGTGTGCAGGCGTGAGCGCACGTGTGCCAGGCCTACAGTTTACGTGATATTTGTGTGAGTGTGCGAAAGTGAGTGTGTGTGTGAGAGTGTGTGCAGTATGGAAGTGTGTGTGTGTGTGTGTTTGTGTGTGTGAGAGAGAGAATATATGTAAGTGTGAGTGTGTGTGTGTGAAAGTGAGTGTGTGTGTGAGAGAGTGTATTATGTAAGTGTGTGTGTGTGAGAGAGAGTGTAGTATGTAAGTGTGTGTTTGAGAGAGAGTGTAGAATGTGTGTGTGTGTGTATGTGTGTGAGATAGAGAGGGTAGTATGTAAGTGAGAGTGTGTGTGTGTGAGAGAGATAGAGAGGGTAGTATGTAAGTGTGTGTGTGTATGTGAGAGAGATAGAGGGTAGTATGTAAGTGTGTGTGTGTGAGATAGAGAGGGTAGTATGTAAGTGTGTGAGATAGAGAGGGTAGTATGTAAGTGTGTGAGATAGAGGGTAGTATGTAAGTGAGTGTGTGTGTGTGTGTAGTATGTAAGTGAGTGTGTGTGTGTGTGTAGTATGTAAGTGTGTGTGTGAGAGATAGAGAGGGTAGTATGTAAGTGAGCTTGTGTGTGTGTGTAGTATGTAAGTGTGTGTGTGAGAGATAGAGAGGGTAGTATGTAAGTGTGTGTGTGTATGTGAGAGAGATAGAGGGTAGTTTGTAAGTGTGTGTGTGTGAGATAGAGAGGGTAGTATGTAAGTGTGTGAGATAGAGAGGGTAGTATGTGTGTGAGATAAAGGGTAGTATGTAAGTGAGTGTGTGTGTGTGTGTAGTATGTAAGTGAGTGTGTGTGTGTGTGTGTAGTATGTAAGTGTGTGTGTGAGAGATAGAGAGGGTAGTATGTAAGTGAGCGTGTGTGTGTGTGTAGTATGTAAGTGTGTGTGTGAGAGATAGGGTAGTATGTAAGTGAGTGTGTGTGTGTGTGTAGTATGTAAGTGTGTGTGTGAAGGTGTGTTCTTGAGTGTGAGATGGAGAGGGTAGTATGTAAGTGAGCGTGTGTGTGTAATATGTAAGTGTGTGTGTATGTGAGAGAGATAGAGAGGGTAGTATGTAAGTGAGTGTGTGTGTGTGTAGTATGTAAGTGTGTGTGTGAGAGATAGAGAGGGTAGTATGTAAGTGTGTGTGTGTGTGTATATGTGAGAGAGATAGAGAGGGTAGTATGTAAGTGTGTGTGTGTGTGTGTGTGTGTATATGTGAGAGAGATAGAGAGGGTAGTATGTAAGTGAGCGTGTGTGTGTGTGTAGTATGTAAGTGAGCGTGTGTGTGTAGTATGTAAGTGTGTGTGTGTGTGTGTGTGAGAGATAGAGAGGGTAGTATGTAAGTGTGTGTGTGTGTGAGATAGAGAGGGTAGTATGTAAGTGTGTGAGATAGAGAGGGTAGTATGTAAGTGAGCGTGTGTGTGTGTGTAGTATGTAAGTGTGTGAGATAGAGAGGGTAGTATGTAAGTGAGCGTGTGTGTGTGTGTAGTATGTAAGTGTGTGTATGAAGGTGTGTTCTTGAGTGAGAGATAGAGATGGTAGTATGTAAGTGAGCGTGTGTGTGTAGTGAGTAGTAAGTGTGTGTGAAGGTGTGTTCTTGAGTGAAGACATCTAAGCGCTGCTCACGTCCGCTGCTCTGTCAGACCCAGCTGGTTATCTTCATCACCCTCCTCCATTATGACGCTGCGGCAGGAAATGATTAGAGGAGCAGGTGACAATGGGGGGAGAGATTTCCTCCGTAACCCCGGGCGCCGAGGCTGTCAGCTACGGCGGCATTACGCTCAAAAGAACGGAGGAGACGAGAAGAGAAGATGAATAGAAACGGCCCCTTTCTTATTTTAAAACATTCATGTCTTCTTTAGAGAGGAGAATGGGGCTCCGTTGAAACCAATTGACTCTCGCTCTCCTCCCCCTCTCCTCCCCCTCTCCTCTCTCTTTACCTCCCCGATCGCTGGCACCAGGGCAGTCGGGGAGAGAGAGGGAGAGAGAGAGTGAGGGAGAGAGAGGGAGAGAGAGAGAGGGAGAGAGAGGTAGGGAGAGAGGTAGGGAGAGAGAGAGCCTTAGAAATCATATTCAGAGGAAAGATGAATACCTCATCTCTCCTCCTCCTACCTCTCTGTCATCTCTCCTTTTCCTTCTCCGTCATCCTTCTCTTCTTTTCTTCCCTTCCTCT
>NC_140246.1:445452-478065 GCF_949987555.1 Borostomias antarcticus | reverse complement strand
CCCAGATCCATAATCCAGCTCTCTGGAACACAGTTCTGCACGGTTCTACCTAGATCCACGTTACAGTACTCTGGAACACATCTCTGTAACACTACTGCTTAGATCGATGGTACAGTTACAGTACTCTGGAGCTCTGACACCCTGCCTATGTTAGACTGCCACAGGACACCTCTGTAGACTAGAGAACCATCCTGACTGCCCTGTCGACTAGAGTATCAGCCTGACTGCCCTGTAGACTACAGTACCATCCTGACTGCCCTGTAGACTAGACTAGAGAACCATCCTGACTGCCCTGTAGACTAGACTAGAGAACCATCCTGACTGCCCTGTAGACTAGAGTACCATCCTGACTGCCCTGTAGACTAGAGTACCATCCTGACTGCCCTGTAGACTAGAGAACCATCCTGACTGCCCTGTAGACTAGAGAACCATCCTGACTGCCCTGTAGTCTAGAGAACCATCCTGCCCTGTAGACTAGAGTACCATCCTGACTGCCCTGTAGTCTAGAGAACCATCCTGACTGCCCTGTAGACTAGAGTACCATCCTGACTGCCCTGTAGTCTAGAGAACCATCCTGACTGCCCTGTAGTCTAGAGAACCATCCTGACTGCCCTGTAGTCTAGAGAACCATCCTGCCCTGTAGTCTAGAGTACCATCCTGACTGCCCTGTAGTCTAGAGAACCATCCTGACTGCCCTGTAGTCTAGAGAACCATCCTGACTGCCCTGTAGTCTAGAGAACCATCCTGACTGCCCTGTAGTCTAGACTAGAGAACCATCCTGACTGCCCTGTAGTCTAGAGTACCATCCTGACTGCCCTGTAGACTAGAGAACCATCCTGACTGCCCTGTAGACTAGAGAACCATCCTGACTGCCCTGTAGTCTAGAGAACCATCCTGACTGCCCTGTAGTCTAGAGAACCATCCTGACTGCCCTGTAGACTAGAGAACCATCCTGACTGCCCTGTAGTCTAGAGAACCATCCTGACTGCCCTGTAGTCTAGAGAACCATCCTGACTGCCCTGTAGTCTAGAGAACCATCCTGCCTATTCGCTTTGCATTTGTGGTTTCTGGTCTAACCGGATCTGGACCCCCTGTCCAAAAACGGGTGCGATTCGGCAAGTTTCTTCAAGAACGTCTTCTGGATCAGGCTACATCGTTTGGTACATCCGTGTTTTATTCTGAGTCACAGCGACTGGCGAGACTGGGCTCCTCGATCCGGCGTCTGTGTGACAGGATACCAGCGGGTTCTGGACCGGAAACCAAGCACTGAGATCGATCTTTTATCCAGAGTAAAATGGCGGAAATCCTGAGTTCAGGTGACGTGTTGATGATAGACTGTTACAGCATTCTGAAACACCGCTCTATACACTAATACCCATGCATATGTTAGGCTGTGACGCCTTCATTTTATTATTTCCCTCTCAAATACTTGTTCTTTTAAGACTCCCAGTAGCACCTGTGTGGGTTTAAGGAAGAGAAACGCAGAGATGGTTGTCTGGGTCGCCTTGACTGACGGCGCTCATGTGGGTCCAGAGAATTAAACTCTATTCTATTTTTGTAACCTTCCGTATTACGCGCGCCTACATATGCCCCATGGAGCATGAATACTGAGAATAAATAGGGGTTACAGGCAGGCCCGCATCAAGGCACCCATAGGCCCCGGGGCTATTGCATTTTCCAAGGCCCCCCATCATCATCCCCGTAAAAGTAGGCTACCATCACCACCACTGATGATTTCACGATATTGTAACAAACTCTGCAACTTAACAGGCTAGTTCAAAGCAAACGACGGTGACAAGGAAATATCATTTCAGAATATTTATTCATTATTCAAAGGGAAATCATGCGTCAGTCACATTAGTGAACAGTGAGTAAAAAACGAAATACAAAATGTTAGGGCATTTTCAAAGCACAATATTGGCATTCAAGTCATTTATCTACAATATGCCAAAGGAGAAGCAGTCTTTATGTCAATCTTTTTACAGGAGGAGATATTGGTAATGTTGTATTTCATTTACAAAACAATACATGGTTATTGGTTATCCAGGTAATATTATATTATTAATTGGTTTTTACATTATCCAAATTTCAAGTCAAGATTTAGCCTACTAATTTAACTTCTAGGCCTACTCCTCAGCGAGGCTTACAGCCCTATAGGCACACTCCACTAGTGCACGACTCAATAAGCACCAACATTACATTAGCCTACTCTGAACATTACATTAGCCTACTCTGAACATTACATTAGCCTACTCTGAACATTACATTAGCCTACTCTGAACATTACATTAGCCTACTCTGAACATTACATTAGCCTACTCTGAACATTACATTAGCCTACTCTGAACATTACATTAGCCTACTCTGAACATTACATTAGCCTACTCTGAACATTACATTAGCCTACTCTGAACATGACATTAGCCTACTCTGAACATTACATTAGCCTACTCTGAACATTACATTAGCCTACTCTGAACATTACATTAGCCTACTCTGAACATTACATTAGCCTACTCTGAACATTACATTAGCCTACTCTTTACATTACGTTAGCCTACTCTGAACATGACATTAGCCTACTCTGAACATGACATTAGCCTACTCTGAACATGACATTAGCCTACTCTGAACATTACATTAGCCTACTCTGAACATTACATTAGCCTACTCTGAACATTACATTAGCCTACTCTGAACATGACATTAGCCTACTCTGAACATGACATTAGCCTACTCTGAACATTACATTAGCCTACTCTGAACATTACATTAGCCTACTCTGAACATTACATTAGCCTACTCTGAACATGACATTAGCCTACTCTGAACATTACATTAGCCTACTCTGAACATGACATTAGCCTACTCTGAACATGACATTAGCCTACTCTGAACATTACATCACTTGCCCCCCCTCCCTCACCAACACACGTCCTTATAATGAAACAGCTCACAAGCTGACATAGCTAGCCAGTATTGATCATTAAAAACCCTCACCAACACATGTCCTTATAATGAAACAGCTCACTATAGCTGCGCATGCTAATTTATAGAGCCTTGCCCGGTTGCACAGCCAGCTAGTTAGCTAACCCTAACCCTAGCCGAGTGGCAGGTGGCTAGCTAGCTGGCGTGCAGCCGGGCTAGGGTAGCTAACGTAGCAGTTAGCTAGCTAACATTACTCGTATTTGAGTATAGCCCTGTTAACATTACAATTCTTGTTCAGAAACTCAAAATAGCTGACGTGCAAAAGGCTGCTGGCTAACTTAGCCTGCTAACGTTAACTTAGCTGACCTGTGGCTGATGTCTCCTCAGGAGCAACGTGATTAACTGCAGCTGACTGATCGGTGGATGTAGTCGCAGCAGGGGTGTCAGGCCCAGCCCCAGCTACTCTGAAATACACAGTTTATTTGGGTATTTTTTCAAGTAATTGTGTTTCTCTTTCAATTCTTTTTGCATTTTTTTTTGCGTTTCGTGGACCCGCTCTCACGTGTATATGCAGACATGGCTGCTATCTCTCAAATCGAAGACGCTCGTAAAATCCCCTCAAGCTGCAGCTCGAGCGTTAGTCAAATAAACCAGCTAATCAAATCACTCTTATGCAAATATCCCAGTCAGACCCAATCATATCCCAGTCAGACCCAATCATATCGCGCTTAGCTGAGCTTTGAACTTGAGCTCGCTCGAAACACGGACGTCGTTCCCCCGCAGTAAAACAGATTTTTATTTTTTATGAAGCCCTGGACCCAGGGCATTTTTTCCTCCAGGCTCTGGGCCCTTTACACCTCGGGCCCCGGGGCTTAAGCCGCGGTAAGCCCGTGCATTAAATCGGCACTGGTTACAGGCGGGTTAGCCCCCTATAGCCCCATGCTAGGAAGCTAGTCCAGTCCTGTCCAGTCTGAATCAGGGTTAGCCCCCTATAGCGCCATGCTAGGAAGCTAGTCCAGTCGGGTTAGCCCCCTATAGCGCCATGCTAGGAAGCTAGTCCAGTCCTGTCCAGTCTGGATCAGGGTGGCACACTAATCCCTTCTCTATGTGTGGTCAGACTCAGGGGTAATTCTCCACTTTGAGCTCCTGTTGACAGTGTGTGTGTGTGTGTGTGTGTGTGTGTGTGTGTGTGTGTGTGTGTGTGTGTGTGTGAGAGAGAGAGAGTTTCAGAGAACCCCCTTCGCTGGCCCCTCTCTGTTCATTCCTGTCAATGGTGCCAGTGTTCGGTGTTTGTGCGTGTGGCTATGTATCTTCAGGTATGTGTGTGTGTGAGTGTGTGTGTGTGTGTGTGTGTGTGTGTGTGTGTGTGTGTGTGTGTGTGTGTGTGTGTGTGTGACTCCAGCACTTAACCCCCTGACTGGCGGCAGTATGAGCACCAAGGCGGTACCTCCGAGCTTCTCACCCCCACCTCACCACGGTGGTGTGTGTTACTGTCCCTGGGGAGGCCAGGTAGAGCGCACACACACACAAGCACGCACACACACGCACACGCACGCACACACACACACACACACACACACACACGACTATGCATTAGAATATATATCGACGATGACCAGGGGGAGCACTCAAACACATGCACACACACACACACACTCTCACACACACACACACACACACACACACACACACACACACACACACACACACACACACGCAGGGCTCCATGTTTAGACTCGGGTCTTTTGTTGCTCCCCGATGGCGTCTCTGTTCTCCTACCTGCATGAGGGAGGAAGTCATCCCTCTGGAACCCTTTATAGACAGGAAGTGTTTGATTCTTCTATCCCAGAGTTCCATTTCATCTACCCCGATGGACACGATGGCGCTCACTCTTCCCTCCCTCCCTCTTTCTTGTTCTGTTCATCTTTTTTGTCCTCTCTTTCACTTCTTTTCACTCAGTCTTATCCTGCCTGCTCACACACCTGCTGCATGCCCTCAGCCAGAACCCAATCACCTGCTCTGGAGAGTAGCTGTGTGTGTGTGTGTGTGTGTGTGTGTGTGTGTGTGTGTGTGTGTGTGTGTGTGTGTGTGTGTGTGTGTGTGTGAGTGTGTGTGTGTGAGTGTGTGGGGTTGAATTAGTGTGTGTGTGTGTGTGTGTGTGTGTGTGTGTGTGTGTGTGTGTGTGAGTGTGTGTGTGTGGGTTTGAATTAGTGTGTGTGTGTGTGTGTGCATGTGAGTGTGTGTGTGTGAGTGTGTGTGTGAGTGTGTGAGTGTGAGTGTGTGTGTGTGTGTGTGAGTGTGTGTGTGAGTGTGTGTGTGAGTGTGTGTGTGTGTGTGTGTGTGTGTGTGAGAGTGTGAGTGTGTGAGTGTGTGTGTGTGTGTGTGTGTGTGTGTGAGTGTGTGTGTGTGTGTGTGTGTGTGTGTGTGTGAGTGTGTGTGTGTGTGTGTGTGAGTGTGTGTGTTGCTGCAGCAGGGAGTTAAGCCCAGGGATCCAGGTGAGTACAGTAGAGGATGTAATGCAGCAGAGGAGAATGTAATGTAAAGTAAAATGTAATGTAATGTAAAATGTAATCTAATGTAAAATGTAATGTAAAATGTAATCTAATGTAAAATGTAATGTAAAATGTAATGTAATGTAGAGAAGGAGAGGAGGGGGAGGAGGAGGAGGAGGAGAGGAGGAGGAGGAGGAGGAGGAGAGGAGGAGGAGAGGAGGAGGAGGAGGAGGAGGAGGAGAGGAGAGGAGGAGGAGAGGAGGAGGAGGAGGAGGAGAGGGAGTGATCCAGACGGAGGAGAGAGGAAGGTATCCAGACCAGTGTGATTACGGCGGTCTAGTCCAGGTGAGACAGACACACGTCCCCGTCTCACACCTGGGGACAACCCCTCCATCGACCCCTCGCCACCACCACTGGCCCTCGGGGTCCCGACCATCTGACCTCCGACCTCCGCAGGTCACGGGCTCTCTTCCCAAACCGGCCGACCCCACACAGTGCCCTCGGACGCCGGACGCTTATCAGCCAACGGCGGTCTGAGAGCTGTCTGGCGTGGGGGGGGGGGGGGGGGGGTGAGGGGTGTGGGGCGGCTGACAGGTCGACGTCCCTCTGATAAGACATAAAAAATGAGAGGCGGTCGTCTGAGCCCAGCCGTCAACCAAGGGGTCGCCGGGGGTCGGCGCCACGGCAACGGAGAACGTCCGCCGCATCTGCGGAACCTGTACCTGACCTGTCAATCACAGGGTTACTCGGCAACCACCGCCGGAGAGGATGCACGAACAGTTAAGAATGTGTATTTATTATTTATGTGTGTGTGTGTGTGTGTGTGTGTGTGTGTGTGTGTGTGTGTGTGTGTGTGTGTGTGTGTGTGCTGCTTGGTGACACATGGCCTCAGCACAGACGTGGTGCCAAACACATGCCTGTCACCTTGGTGTCACCTGAGCTCTCTCACACACTTCCTGTCCCTCCCACCTCTGTCACATGTACTAACAAACATGTCACACACACACACACACACACACACACACACACACACCTGCTCTTAGCCTCACCTCACTCTCCGTGTTTGTTATGTCTAATGTATACAAGTGTCCCTTGTTGTTTTTTTTGGCCATTGATATCCCCTATTCCACTGTGTGTGTGTGTGTGTGTGTGTGTGTGTGTGTGTGTGTGTGTGCGTGCGTGCGTGCGTGCGTGCGTGCGTGAGATGGGCTCCCGTTTCACTCGGAGAGAACTTGCCATCTAATGGCGGCAGTTGCTTTAACATTCTACACGATACTCGTCTTTCATCTGGTGAACATGAAAGTCCAAAACGCTGAACTGATGACAACAATCATCTCTGATGTGACAAATTATATTTCATAAAGTCCTTCGTTTGTAAGAACCGGGCTTTCATTTGGGTTTCACTCATTAGGCCTCAACTAAGACTGACCCACGGTGTCCTATCTCTCACATCTCTCTCTCTCTCACACACACACACACACACACACACACACACACACACACACACACACAGTCCAACCTCCTCAGTCTGCTCTGTGTGTAAACGACAAGTATTATTGCACTGATGTTTCTCACCATAATGAAATTGGTTTGGTCTCGCGCCGACGAAACGTTGTTAACTTTGATCTGACGGCGTCCAAGTGTCCATGAGCAGCTCATACACCTGACTCCGCCCTGTATCCCTGTTCAAGGCGGACACACTGAAACCCTGTTAGCATATCTTCACGTGGGCTCCCTGAGTAGCAGGCTAGTGCTCCGGGCAGAACCCGTGTCTCGTTTTCAACGCACCTCAGAGAGCTCCATAAAGAATAAGGGAGGAAAAATGGAGGATAAATTAATTTCATAGTCTGCATCTTTTGAGTGACATTTGAGTAGCGGATGCCTATAGGCCTGTTGTTTTTCTACAAGACATATTCTCCCTACTTCCCTCTATCTATCTCTCTCTCCTCTCTCTCTCTCTCTCTCTCTCTCTCTCTCTATATATATATATATATATATATATATATACAGTATACGTATACTGTATATATTAAAAGGTGCTGTATACCCCATCGAAGACCGTTTAAAGTTTACATTTCTATTTTTTACCCATTAATATATTTCCGGTATTAAAAAAAGCCTCTATCTATTAAGACTATATAATAAAAGTCTTTAATTCAATTCAAACAATAATAAAATCAGAAAAATATATTAGACTTAAGTATTTCTGTACAGTAGCCTGCCATCCCCCCTCATGTGATGAGATCACCTAGCTCCCCCCCCCCCCCCACACACACACCCCTGATGTCCTGCTCCCCCCACCCCCCCCTCGATGACCCTTGTGTCCTGCAAACATTTGGTTCCAATGTCCCTGTGTTCCACTCGGACCCAGATGAGAGGAGATCTGACCAGACCAGACCAGACCAGACCCCAACGCTGGAGAGATTCCTGCTATCTGATCAACCCCAATCACAGCAGAACCGCTGCCTTTTGAAAGTTTTGGGCCGTCTGGTTCCTCTGTTTCAGGGAATTGCAGCTCGCAGACAGAAGGGAGCAGTTTGTCGGCGCTCGTATACGAAGAGTGATAAGAAAGGATTTCCACATGAGCGGATGGGAGTGGCAGGTTAGGGCGTTCGGCGGCGGCTGATTAGAGATCAGCGCTCCACGGCCTCCAGACCGACCCCGTCCTCTCTGATAGGCTAGCATGAGGCTGCCAGACAGATCTAAGCCGTCGTATAATTGGCCATCGTTTGTAACGGGGGCACGGTTGTTTAAGGGACATTACCCTGGACTGCTGTATACGGGAAGGTCGTATAAAGGTGAGGTAGAGGTTGCATTTGGTCTTCTTTAAGGGCAGGGATGTTCCCATCTCTCTGCGGACTGGTAGATCTCTCTCGCGGCCTCAATATCGATCCGGTGCTGACTGGCTGTCTTCAAACCTGTCTGCTGATCTCTCTATCTCCTCCTTCTCTCTCTCTCTCCCTCACCTCTCTCTTTCTCTCGGACTCTATCCGTTTCTACTGGGCTCTCTTCGTCTCTCTCTCTCTCTCTCTCTCTCTCTCTCTCTCTCTCTCACACACACACACCTGATGTAGATTCTCTTTCGACCTCAACCTCTCTTTTTCTATCTCTCTCTCTTGAAAATCTCTCCTTTTCTCTCTCTCTCTCTCTCTCTCTCTCTCTCATTAACAGCTGGTGTTAGTGTGAGACTACAGATGCTGATATAAAGCTCTAATCTTATGGCCCAGCCATCCGCCAGGGTTCAAAGTTCACGACTCATCCCCTGCCGGGCCCCTGATATCTGCTTCTCATCTGACACCTGTTGTTTCCATTGGAAGAAATACTTAGTGATCATCAGAAGAAACATCTTGCAATAACACACGCTGTTTTCTTGGATATCAATATGCAGCATATTGGTGTTGAAAGCAGAGAAGATATGAGATAATTCTGTAATGAGCGAGCGTGTTTATCATCTAGTCTGAGTCTGAGTCTCTTTCCTCTTTCCTGGTCATTTTAAACTCTGTCCATTTTTCCACAAGGTAGACAACATTCACTATGAATTCATATTATTTTATTTTATGTAGGCCTATTGCTAATCACTTGGAAATTACATAGCTAAGTGATCATATACTTTTTATATGACCATGTGTTGGCAATACTAGTTAAGACCAGTCTGTCTTTTCTTCTTTCATAGTGAAAAGTTGTTAATACTATTCAAATTATTGCAATTAAATAATAACCATATTCGGTGTCGCTCCATTGGCTGAAGTCATTTTTCTGCTTCTGCACGTGATGTAGGCTACTGTAGTTTAGCCTAGAACTACTTTCTACAATGCGGTAATGTTTCGCCTTTGTTTGTGATTTTTATTCGAATTCTTTCCCCTTTCTTTGATCAGTGCAGATGTCTGACTAATTGTTTCAAACACTAGGAATTTTCCAGGCCGATATGCCGTGAGTTTATGTTTTATCTACAATATTTAGTGCTACTGTAAGCAACACTCCCGAACCACCTTACGGCTCACCTTTAATTTTTAAAAAGCAATTTGTGGCGTGAAACGGGTGCAGTTGCATTTATAAACGGCCCTATCTATTTAAAATGAATTTAATAGTTTCAAGTGTTTTATACTCGACCTCAAGCAGCATCTGTAATTTCAACATGCCCAAGAAAATGTTGCATATTCTGTAAAACCCCTCCGACGTGCGGGTGTAAACCGCCTATTAGGCAACGTGCAAATGTGCTACCGCGAGACCTTATTAGCCCGTGATTATGCAGAATGGCGCAGATCGCCTGTTATAATCCCCCTACAGTATTCACCGTCGTGCGATGCGTTACTGTTTCTCATAAAGATACCATATAGACATAATGTTTGGAAGTGGGAAGTGTTTTTCCCCCGGCAGATGATGGATGTTTTGGTGATTAACCGCATCCCACCAGGGACAGACTGAAGAGAGGCAGAGCTATAACAGGACAGGAGATGAGAGAAGGAGCTGTGTCTCTCTTGTCCGCATGTTTGGGACTCGGTGAGCTTCCCTTTGGCATGTTCTCTACCTTAGACTGAATCGATACATGAATAAAACGACCTAATTAGCCTATCCTCTACAACATCACACGTCAACTTGCATGCATCGCGAGATGATCACATCAGCCCGTATTTTGCACTGATGTGCATTATTCCAGAGGGGGGGGGGGGGGCAGCCCAGTCGATATAAAATGTCAGAGACGGTACGTTTGTGTGTAATTGGCGTGTGTGTATGTGTGTGCGCGTGTGTCTGCGCATGATTGTGTGTGTGCACGCACGCGCGCGTGTTAGATGCCGAAGGGATTTCTCTCTGCAGCCCAGTTTAAAGAGGGAGGGGGGAATAATGGCACCTACCTCTGCGATGCCCGCCGCGAGCTTTAGAGGGTGCTTTGATCAGAAAGGCCAGTTCATCTTCCTCTTCTCAGTTCATCTTCCCCTTCTCAGTTCATCTTCCCCTTCTCGGGGACGTCATCGGATGCTGATGTCGTACGCGCGTGCACCGGCTTCTCTCTGAAGAGAGAAAGGCAAAGGGGATTGGGGCGTGTGTGTGTGTGTGTGTGTGTGTGTGTGTGTGTGTGTGGAAGGTGGAGGGGGGGGCGGCGGGGGGGGGGGGGGGGGGGGTAGAAAGTGTCATCATAAATGTGCGCTGTGTTGTGGGTGACTTTGTGACGACCTCTGTTGCAGATGGGCCATGCATGTGGAATAGCGGTCCCCCTCACACAGACATGGAAATGGCTTAGCGCTATCGCCGTCGCCTCGGCAACCATCACAGTCCCCATCTCTCGGAGAGAAATGAGTTATGAAAAGGGCAGAGCGAGGCAGGGATTAACCATGATCCCGAGGACAAAGTGTCAATCAAAAACTCACCCCCCCCTCCTCACCCGTTACTAAACAGCGTTGTGAAAGGCCGCATATGTTTATTGCCAAAGGTAATGCACGCCCACCATCGACCATTTGAGATTTAGCCAAAATAAGACTGATAGCCTAATAATTTTGGTGCTTTAGCGTGACTTTCAGAACCAACCCTTTTATCTTTAAGGATTTTTAAAGCGGTCTCTTTTATATTCTAATGTCATGTTATGGATGTAGGCTATTCAATTAGAATGCCCTGATTAATTGATTATGAAGGCATCGAGGGGCTCGAGAGATATAGCCTGCAAAGGCCCATATCCTAAGATAGCAATTGCATTCTCTGCACATAGACTACAGGCTTTAGGCGAACATGATTATGGTATAAGAAGCTGTTGCTAGTTGGCTATAGGTTCATTTAGACTAATGATGTGTTCAGTGACGCGTCACTCACCTTTAACTCACGTGAGAGTATAGCGACTCCACGCGCATGTCTCAGATTTCATAGCCTATACAAAGGTTATAGGTCACATGGTGCTATCCCTCTGTTTGACTAACCATATTCCAGATTGCTTGTATCTCACAGTGCCAACACAGCACGAATGAGGGCTGGGCACGTCGGAGTGACGGGGGCGGGTTTGGGGTGAGAGAGGGAGAAAAAAAAAAAATCCAAATTGGCTTGACCCCGTGCTATTTGATATTTGCCTCTTTGACAGTCATTTAAAGGCGCGCGGCAGCAAAGCAGAACCCGGACAAGTCCGGCCTGAAACCGAAGCTGCGTGCGCGCGGGGGGGGTCTGGAGAACCCGAGCCGGGGACTTACACCGGCCAAAGGCGCTCGGGACATTTTAGCCCGGCTCGGTCGGCCCGGGAGCGCCAGTGTGTCGCCAGGCGGGGTGTAAACGTTAAATGTTAGCTATTTGTTCCATGGATTGCCAGGAAAATCAAGCCAGTCTTTCATTCATTCTTTTCTCTCTCCCACTCTCTTTTCCAGGCTCCTCAGAACCCCACAAACAGCCATTGAGTAAGCGGCTTAGAGCCGTAATAACGCTTAAACGAATCCCCGAATTAAGGGAGAACTTTAAAGAAAGGGGGGAACGAAAGAATGAAAGGGAAGAGAAATATTTGTAATTGCTGAGACGGCAGACAAAGGCTCCGGACCGATGGAATACGAGGTGATCTACTATCCTCGCATCTCCTTATCACACACTGTAAATAAATATTGGTGTATCACGCGGGGAGCGTGGGGGCCCGGAGAAACCCTATCACGCATTGTTTTGATTGTTACAAACACACAGGTGATCTACATCTAGATATGTGCTTTGTGTTTGATCACACGAGGATCCAGCGGTGTCGACGTGGGGGGTCGGGGGATGCTCGCAAAGCCATTTTCGACGAGGAGGTTAAACGATTGCGCTTTTAATAAACGTCTCCCTTATTACGAGAGGAGTAAATTCCCCCGCAGATAAAAGGTGTTTTGCATTGTGCTCTCTCGTCTCTGGGGGTGATTCCTAACTGCCTGTTTGTCCCTAGATCCCCAGACTCGCCGCCTGATTACCTAATCTATACATCTCAATCTGGGTACCCATCTATTCTGCCTCCTCTCTGCGTCTCCTCTCCCCCCCCCCTCCCCCCCTATTGGCCTATTTTTAAACAAACAAAAGATAAAGGAAACCATTTTAGCACAGTGGGTGGAAATGAATATACGCCTACCGCTTTGTACAATAATAAACATAATTTGCTGGTTTTTATTTCATATAGGACGCCTGAGTGTAGACACAGGCCCAGAGCAGAGCCACACAGCTGCATTAGCCATGGCCAGAGCGCCGGTCCCCAGTGACGGGGGTGTTTGAGATGGCGGAGTGGCTGAATATGAACCCGATAAACATCTGGGGGGCTCTGCCAGGACATTGGGAAATGAGGGATTGGGGGGGCTGCATGAAAAAAAGAACAGATTCTGAATGAGAATATTGATGAGAGAGAGAGAGAGAGAGAGAGAGAGAGAGAGATATGCTAATTACAGCTGCAGATATAATGTTCATTTTTCCTGGCATGTTGAGCCTAAGTTTAAAACATCCGAGCCAGAGTAAAGAGCAATGTGCCAACTGATGGTAATAGTTGCTTATTAGAGTGGGCATATTATTAATAATAGCCTACTCCTACGAATAATGCATTACTAGGCTGCAACTACTAGCCTACAACAACAACAACAACAACAACTAGCCTAATAATAGGCTAATTATAACATGTTACTACTACTACTACTACAGTTCTAGCCTACTACTACTATTACTACTACTACTACTACTACCACTACTACTACTACTACTACTACTACTACTACTACTACTACTACTACTATTACTTCTACCACTACTATTACTATTACTACTAGTAGGCCCACTATTACTTTCCTACCATTAGGCTACTACTAGGCTACTAGCCTACTAATAATAATAATCAACAATGAGAATTCCCATAACAATAAGTCGGTCATAATAATATCATAGCCTACATGTGATTTTCATGCAAAATAAGCAATAGGCTACGTCCACGGCGAATTATTTGCACATGAATCTTGGCTATACCTGACCAAAAATGAAAATATTACATTTCAAAACATATCGCTTCCCATAGGCCTGTTTGCCAGAATATTCTCAGCCAACCAGCATCTCCATCCACCAACCAAAAAAGGTGGGCATTCCTCCCAAGGACTATGACACCACCACCCTAATCCACGTCGACCAATTGCATTCCTAACATAGTCAATGTTTACATGGCGAGATGCTCCGTTTTTCAACTAGTAATGATTAATGATATTTCGTCTAAGATTAATCATAGAAAATAAATAAAAATCTTGGACGTTCTTCGCGGTGGAGACTGGGGAGTTCACGGTGTGGGAGGAGGAGGAGGGGGGGGGGGGCAGGATGGAGAGAAGGAGAGGCGGTGTGTGGTTGGGGGGCGGCGGGGGGAGAGGAGGGGGGGTGAACGAATTAGCTTCATCGAATCTTTTTAGATGCAAATATTTTGTTATCTCCACTTTACTGCACTGTTCTCCGTGTTTATGATTAATTATCTCTTCTTGGTGAAAAATAAATCATGCGAAATTAGGATCTCGCTGGCTCCACCGGCGTAAGCGGAGATGGCAGGTCGATGTTGTTAATTTCAGGTTGAAATTGACACACTAATTATACTGCAGGGTTCTGCCGTAACACTAGAAGCCAAGATTATAGGGCCTACCTCTGCAGTTCTATTTTTTTTTTATCAGATCCCCCCTATATTTTACCAATTAAAAATCGTAAAGGCATTTCATTGCCCCGGGATAAAAACCCAGCCTCTTTCCTCACATTGGCCATCACTTTCCCCCATCAGATTCATTGTGATGTATTAGATGCAATAAATTATCCCATGTAACAAAACATGGCGAACTGAAAGGCTGATAATCTGCGGAGGAGAGATAAGGATTCATTATTCCAAATCATTATGAATCCGGCGTTGGCTGTGACTTCTTTCTTAATCAGCTTCTGTGATCCGGGATACGTGAAGGGAGCAGATAAGAACGGAGTCGCTTATAATTCTCCCCACCTCGGCCTAATATTTTAAAATAAAATTGCAGGAAGAAGCAGCCGTAAAAAAAACAACCCCGGCTGGCTTACGTTTGGAACGCACAGTAGGAGAATAATAATAAAACACATTGAAAAAATAAATAAGTAAATAGATGAAACGTGGCAGCCCATTTAAGAGATATTTGGTCTCAAATTAAACTCACCTTATTCGACATTTGCAGAGACGGTGTAGAGGCTTATGGTGAAACGCTAAATTACATTGTATCTTAATTGGGACATGCAGGATGAAATTTACCTCCCATTCAAGAGTAGCCCACGCGCACAGGCATAGCTGCTTTTTAGGGGTCAACAACCATAACAATATAACAATGTGATGCATTGCCAATGTAGACTGCATGTCTCCTGCACTTGACTCAGATCTAGCAAATGCACGATATCAACAATATATGCGGCAGTCCTCAAACGAATGCTATAAGGTAACAACATATTCTGCAATTGTTTAAACGGGCCTATTCTACGATACCCTACCCACATTAATCGGGTTATCATAATCCCCCATTCTATCGGCAGATAACATTCATAGTTATAAATACCAAAATGACATTAATAAATAAATTATGCGAATAAACAGGAATGTAACTTGTATTGTAGCGGAAGGTTTACGCACAGCTGTTGTCAACCCGGGCTGTCACGGAGGAGCTCACGTCAAATTCTACATTAATCACGGAATTTCATGCTAGTGAGAGAGAGAGAGAGAGAGAGAGAGAGAGAGAGAGAGAGAGAGAGAGAGAGAGAGAGAGAAGAGGAGGGTGACTTTGGACTTGGCCGTGCCCGCGCTCGCAGACTTCAGGGTCTCACTGAACCAAACATGGCCTCAGAATCAAAATGGTGCCTCCCAGAGCTGCGAGGATTTCTGCTGGAGATGCTGGGCTTTCATTTATCATTGACTTATCCTAGATATGCCTACTTATTTAGGCTCGATTCTTCCGTCGTGACATACATTTCTGTCCTATTTTGAAATAGGCATGATTAAAATTCATTTTTGCTGTCATATTTAATGTTATCCTTAAATTAGTGAACCTAATTAATTCCTCTGGTATGTTATTTCTACAGACGTTAATAATCTGTTCATTACATATACAATATGGCGTGATCATCTGTGACATACTGTGATTTGACCTTTGTTTTGCATCTATCAAAAGGCATCGGTATGCGCATTTATCATAGACGCATATTAACATCATTTTATATTGAAATTGAAAGCTATTAATTTTTTAATCTGTTTTATTTACGTCTAAGGCATCTTATTAAATCATTATCATCTGGTTGTGTTCTTTCGTAATTCTATTATGATTCTGAAATGCTAATTAGCCTATATAAATGAAAGCTCTTTTTTTGCACTGGGAATATTGAATTATTCATTGGTTTAAAAGATACATTTTGGCTCACTGCAACTGTAAGTTTATACAGCGGTTTGCACCAATTATCTTTAATTTACTTCCTTAATTGAATTTCTTCTCCAAAGATACATTTTGATGTGATCAGTTTACATGCGCCTTCAAAGAGCCAAGACTCAACATGAGGGATACCGAGCCCCTATAGCATCAGCCCATCTCTCTCTCTCTCTCTCTCTCTCTCTCTCTCTCTCTCTCTCTCTCTCTCTCTCTATCTATCTATCTCTTTCTCACACACAGTGAAAGAGGAATGATATGCTTTGCTTACTGCCCATTTCAATCAGACTATAAGTATAGGCTACAGTAGACTGTGCTATAATACTGTCACTTATAGTTAGGCCCACTGGACGTTCATTTGCACCAACACAATCAGATCCGTCTCTCAGACAATGCGAAATGTAGGAGAGTCCATCCAAAGGCAATAGGCCTACTAGAAATTATGTTTGTGTTTGTATTCTAACACCATCGTGGATTTTTAACTGAATTGAATTTGCAACCACAATATAGACCAAAAATACACAAATCGAAATGATAGACAATTCAACAATGAGATGAAGTTGTTGTTGCTTAACCACAGTAACCAACATGACACACAAGCGTGTGTGCGTGCGCGTGTGTGTGCGCGCGCGCGTTTGGGGATGCTGTCCATAATTGTCCGACGTCCACAAAATAAAATGTCAGGTTACACCGATAGAAGGCAATGCGACGAAAAACATTAGCAGCTGTTCCTGTACCATCGAGGTCCCTATTTTACACCAGACGACGTGCGAAAAGGCAATAACAGGCTCCGGCTTTTGGGGTGTTCGGTTTGGTGTTAATGTTTTTTTTGGGGGGGTGTTCGTTTTGGTGTTAATGTTTTTTCCTCCGCGGATTCCCATCGACCCGGAAGAGCTCTGATGAGAATGTACAGTAAGTAGGCTACGGTAAGAGAGTGCTGCTTTGGTTGGCCTGTGGGAGTGTGTGCGTGTTTGTGTGTGTGTCTGACTGTGTGTGTGTGTGTGTGTGTGCGCGCGCGTGTGTGTGTGTGTGTGACTCTTCGGGCTGAGGGCGCGCGCCTCCGTTTTTTCCCCCCGCGCAGTTCTCTCTCTCTCTCTCTCTCTCTCTCTCTCTCTCTCTCTCTAAATGCCATCGGCGCTTCGATCTCCATGTCACTCTTTCCTCACATCTGCAGCCGATCAGAAAAAAACAAACCCTCTCGCCAACCTCAATTCCACAGGTCAGTAAATATTTAGATTTCTCTAAAGCCTGTATGACCGTCGACTCTGTGCTTTTGCGAAGAATAGGTTGCAATAAAGCCCAGCTCTAAATGCTACATACTGCTCCGTGCCTATTCTGTCACTGGTCTAGATGGGCTTCTGACCATTACTGTATCAATGGGCAACTTTTTAAAAACAGATTCAATAACGTTGTATTTTTTGTAGTCGCATCAAACGGGAGAAACTGCTCACACATGCTTTTCGTTAAGTCAGCGGCGGTTAAACAGCTTCATTTTCTCAATATGTGCATCGCTTCCCTGCACGTCTGTCAAACAGAAATGTGGTTAAATACATTGGCAAAAGACACGCGACGGCCATTATTGTCTGTGTTTTTACTGTACATCCGTTGTGTGTGTGTGGGCATGCTGTGGGGGGGGGTAGGGTATTTTGGGGGAATAAATATTCAAAAGATAGCCTAGTCTTCCATGTTGGTTTATTGGGCTCTTTTAAATCGTCCTTGTGCGGTTTTCATCCAAGTATGCTAAACATTTCACGTTCTAGGATATCTTGCAGTCCCGGTATATTCTTAGAATATTTACCTACCTCTCCTCTCCCGAAATACCGAAGATCAAGGCATCTTAATGATCTATTACCACCTGAGCTGGTGGCAGACAGACTCCCGTAACCCGTGAAATTGATCTGATTACCTCGGCAATGGGTCATAAAAGGAGTTGGGTTTGCTGAGGCTGCATTTCCCCTTTTTTCCATCTCGTCTGTGGTCGATATGGCTTGATTTGGAGAGTAGCTGTTACATAGAATGAATAGGACACGAAATTAAGGGCATCACAGGCGCACTATTTGCATGCAGCGAACAGAACCAGGTTGGGAGCTCGCGCGAGGTTCTATTGATTTACGCTGAATGGTTCCCCAACAGCTGTGGGTTCGAGATAGCGAGGGTCTGGCCACTCACATATTCACGGCTTGTAATGCCTTTTAAATCAGGATAAAAATCTGCCACCAATCTCCGAATTAGGCCACGACAGTAATGGGCAAACTCGGTGCTTTAAAATGTTGATGTATCGTGATTTCTTTGTTTGTCTGTTAATTAAGCTGTCAAATGACTACTGGCTACCTGCGTGATTATCAGCATTGGATATTTTTTTTAAGGCGGTTTGATCTATGCTGATAACCTATAATTATATGGTATGTTAAGTGTTAAAAAATTAAGATGTATCACAAAGTATCAATGGAATTGATTGGCTTTGTTATTTTCAATCAGTTGAAATCAGATTTTTTGTGGGCCTAATAAATGAGAACATCACCCACATGAAGACGTGGGTCCAGCGGTCCCTCTTAGACACGTGACAAGCGATAACAGATAAGAATCACATTAAATCGACAGTGGTGATTGTCTCATTTAAGTTTGAAAATGACTTACAACACAACATGTATTCGAGGTAAACTGTTGATACACTGAACTCGTTTTAATCATTCCAAGAACCCATCTCCGTTTTTCAGGTTTCACGAGCACCATGACGCCCTCGATTTGAGGTTCTAAGAATCTGAACTGGTTCACATGCTTATGGTTCAGGCTAAACAGGTACAAAATAACCTTTTTCTTGAAAAGATCTGAGAGTAGGCTATGAGTGTCAGTACTAGTCATACCTAAACTCCTTGTCAGTTACAGGTCTATGATGGCCTAACAATAGGCCAACGCGTTTCAGAAGATTAGCATAACCTTAGATAAAATCTACCTAAAGGAATATTTCTAAAAACCATTAGTCTAGTAGCCTAATAGTATACGTCTACTAATATTATTCTCATTTTTATATGATTATGACGACGACGATGATGATTAGAATAAATGTCTCTTATATAAAGAGGCTCCGTAGAGCTTAAAAACAACAAACACGGTTCAGTCTGTTTCACTCTCATGGCTCGGTATGTTCACTCTCCATGGCTCGGTATGTTCACTCTCCATGGCTCGGTATGTTCACTCTCCATGGCTCGGTATGTTCACTCTCACTCTCCATGCATGGCTCGGTATGTTCACTCTCACTCTCCATGCATGGCTCGGTATGTTCACTCTCGCTCTCCACATCAAGATAATAGCTCCGTGTATTGCAGCGGTGCGTGGAGCAGCGCGCTGCCCGGGGCCCGGGGCCCGGGGCCGTGTCCTCTGGTTCACCCTGGCTCCGCGCCTCGCGGCTGTTTGGACAGCTTTACCTGCTACATTGAATGAAACTGTAAAACCTAAACCCATCAAAAGTCCCTTAAGCCAGATGCCGGCGCTTTAATTAAATGGTATTTCTGGGCCTTCCCAGTTTCATCTGCCCATAAACTATAACAGCATGGGCCTCATGGCTTTCTTTGGATTTGGACCACAATGATGCTTAGCTATTGTGACACACTTATAATCTGGAATAAAGTAGCCTACACCACGGTAATTAATAGGCTCTTGTAGTCAAGAGAAAATAGAGATCTAGATGCTTTAAGATTAGTCAATATTCGCCATTTAGAGGTTCTTTAAGATGATGTATCATTATAGTGTTATTTAGGCAGTTTTTATTATTATTGTTAGGATATTATTATTATTATTATTATTAGGCTATTATTATCTTATTATTATTATTAAGCTGTTATTATGATTATTAATACGATTATTATTATTATTATTAGGCTATTATTATTATTATTATTATTATTATTAGTAGTAGTAGTAGTAGTAGTAGTAGTAGTAGTAGTAGTAGTAGTAGCTTAGTAGTAGCCTAGCAGTAGTAGTAGTAGCCTAGTAGTAATAATAATAATAATAGTAGTAGTAGTATTAGTATTAGTAGTAGTAGTAGTAGTAGTAGTAGTAGTAGTAGTAGTAGTAGTAGCCTAGTAGTAATAATCATAATAATAATAGTAGTAGTAGTATTAGTATTAGTAGTAGGCTAGTAGTAGTAGTAGTAGTAGTAGTAGTAGTAGTGATATTAGAAGTAAACTAATATTGATGATAAGATTGGTGAGACACTGAGCAATAGTCTATATTCATCATAATTACAGATAACCCTACGGGCAGGTAGCCTACAAGGTGGACGGTAAACAAAAGGGACATTATCTAAAAAGTTCATCTCACACATTGACAATGAAATAATCCAGCGGTGTCTTAAATTCTCACCCTCGGTAAAATGTGTGATGTATCCTGATGGCAATCACGGCTCCCTGACATAATCACTCAGAAATTATCTCCCCAATCTCTCTCTGTATCTGCCACCGCCGCCATTCGAGGCTTCAAGCCCACTGTAGCCTACCTACCGCCGGCATGCTTTTATGAATCAGCCGAGAGCTGCACACACATAGCAGACCTGTATACTTTATACCCTGCTTTTTTTTTAATGGTCAGGCTCTTATTTTGGAAATACACACACGCACGCACGCGCGTACACACACACGCGCGTGTTGTTGATACCACTAGGCCTGTTTCCTCTTTTTGTTGTGACAGTGCTGGGTGGGGATTATAAATGACAACTTTTACCGGGGACCAGTTTCGGTCGTTGCTGACGCATAAGCTCACTTTCCCCGTTCTGAACACACCGAGGCTTGGGAATAAAGGCATGGGATATGTTCCCTGTACCTCCCTGTAAGCCTCGACACATCCAGTCAAGAAACAAAAAACATAATCAGGATTGTACATTTACCGTCATGTGTTGCCTCCGAGCACCTATATAACGGGTACTTGGTGGATAATGATACTTTTCAAGAGGATAATTACACGAGTCCGCTGACAGCTCGACAATGGCAGCGGTATTGTTCGTGGCGAGGCGGTACAGCAGTTTCCATCCAGGTTCAGTCTCGGGTTCGTGAGTGAGAAATGCTCTCTGTCCTGGAGAGAACTAAATATGCTCTCTGTCCTGGAGAGAACTAAATATGCTCTCTGTCCTGGAGAGAACTAAATATGCTCTCTGTCCTGGAGAGAACTAAATAGCGCGCTTCGCTAAATCAGCACATTTCTGTTTTCTCACACAATACCCCGTGTACCCGCGTGAGAGCGGCAGTGGTATAAAACACATATGAATACGCAAAATATGGACCTAATTCACCCTTTTCTATTGGCCTAGAGGTGTAGTCTAAACCTACCTCGTTTTATGAAATTATTTGTCTTCGTGGCCATTTATTTTATAGTATAGGCCTATATTTAGTTTATTGGCCTACACTTTATATATATATATGCCACTTTATATATATATGCCATCGATTTTGTATAAATATAGACATGAACACTTCACTGTAATTCTGTGAAGTCACAATATCAAGAGGCCTACAATATATGCACACATTTTTCACTTCACTATGAAGAGGCTTAGCAGAATCTCTAAGATAATGATAATGCCTGCATACTGAAACACGCACGAGCATCCCCTCTCCAAACGGCCTGCGTGCGCGTGCGCGCGCGTGCGTGTCCATTTCTACCTCCACGCTCCGTTTCCTGGCTGTTTACTCGGGCGGTGACGTCACCACGTCCAGTGGCGTCGCCGAGGCTGCCCGTGTCTGTGGATTTGCACAGCAGCACCAAAAAAAGAACAGCCCCCTCGACTCTACAATTACATCCTGCCAATCTGAGAGTATGGGGGTAGCCACACTGGGAATTAGACACAAAATACCTCCCCACGGGCCAGCGCGCCAATGGCCGCGCAATGAAGTGGAATAATGTCGAGGCAACATGCTTTAACTGACCCTATAGAATGCTGCTCAGGCCTTGTCTGATTCAGTAGTCTATAAGGAATGTAGATCCTATTATAGAACACGTGAAACGCCTGTGTAATGTAAATAATTCGAGCTGTATCGTGTTACATTTAATGCAGCCTTCCCTGTTTGAATTAGTAATGACACGGTCGTTTATTGGTTGTCTCTATCTGCTGGGAGGAGGTGAAAATGTATACTCACGCGAAGGCAGCTTGGTGGAGATCACGTTGGGGCTGGTAACACGCATGGAGATCCCGTTGGATGGTAACACGCATGGAGATCACGTTGGGGCTGGTAACACGCATGGAGACATCCCCCCACTGCGCTCTGCTGTGCGTCCTTGCCCGCCCCTAGGAAATTAGCCGAATTTGGGCCTGCCATTAGAATAATGTGCTTGTCACCGCGAGAGGACGCACTGTCACAATTTTAAGAGAAAGCTTTTCAGCTCACTAACCCGCCCTTGGCCCAGAGAGCAACAGGCTTCACTTGCTGCCATTTCTTTCTCTGTTTTACTAAACCTGGAGATATTCTATACTGACGGTTAAGAAACTCGATATTCTGAAACCGTTTTTAACAGACTTTGTAGCAAACAATGATTCGTTTTTTTAATACACTTCACACATTAAGTTGAACGATTTTGTCCCAAATGAACTATGTGGATTTTATGTTTTTATTTATCGCCTATGGTGTTGATAGCATATTTATGCATATTCTTTGTAATAAATAAAACAACCTACATCACATTACTGGTGGGGAGTTGCATACAGTGAAACCTGTAGGATGTTATAATAACATGTTAGCAAATCATCAGACAAATATCAAACAAATATTTTATAACATTTGTATTATTCTAATGTTGTTTTCGCGGCCTGTAAATCTTCGCAGTAGTTCTTGGTCATCTAGCCTGGTCCACTTGATTCAATTAGGCCGAGCAGAACAGGCCCCGCCCCTCACGATGACACCGACAGACCCTCCTTAAGTTGCGTCGCGCCACAGCTGTCTGCGAGCATTGAGCTGGCTGGCGCCATTCTGAAAGAATGCCTTCACTGTAAAAAAAAAAAGAAAAAAAAGGGAGAGAGAGAGAAAGAGAGAGAGACTGCCAAAGAAAGAGAGAGAAGAGAGAGAGAGAGAAACACACCGACGGAGCGAGTTCAGAGAGAGAGAGAGAGAGGGAGAGAGAGAGAGACAGAGAGAGAGAGAGAGAGAGAGAGAGAGAGAGAGAGAGAAACACACCGACGGAGCGAGTTCAGAGAGAGAGAGAGAGACAGACAGAGAGAGAGAGAGAGAGAGAGTCGCAGAGTAAATTGAGAGGGTTGCCACTGCGCACAAACAGAGATTTGATCTGTGAGTTTAACTTCGCTGCTAGTCAGTGTGCAGTAAGACCTCTACCGAAAACAACCTTGCGTTTAAACATACCGAAACAACTTGTTGAGTCGGCTTAATATTGAAACTTTGAGAGGGAGAAGATACACTATTTAAGTTGGACTGGATACGACTTTTGGACCTATGACATTTTAATGTAGTTTTGTTAAGATTCTACTCATTAAATTCATTGCTCGGGCAAATTCACATTAATGTGAATCCCTGCCAAATGACCGTAGCCTTTTAATCAGACTGCGGCATTGCATTGACATCGGGGCCAGACTCTGAACCAAGACGCTCTCCTCTCTCTCCCCAGGTGAACGGAAGAGCCTGTGGATTAAGCAACGCAGGATTTTTGGACAGATATTTTTCTTATTTCTTGACCTGTATCGGTATCCTCCGGTGTGCATGAACGTTTGCTAAAAAGCAATGGAGGTTAGCGCGGATCAGCCACGATGGATGGGTCACCATCACCCCGCGGTGTTAAACGAACAGCATCCCGGCTCACACCACCCGGGTCTCGGCCACTCGTACATGGACCCCTCGCAGTATCCCCTCGCCGACGATGTGGATGTACTGTTTAATATCGATGGACCAGCGAACCACGTCCCTTCTTACTATGGAAACTCAGTCCGCGCCGTCCAGAGGTACCCTCCTCCACACAGTAAGTACTTCTTTATTATTAACAGAAGAGTATATAACTGTATTGATCCAGACACACGCACTTTTAGTTTTTTTGTTTCAGAGAGAGAGAGCAGTCATCTGTTTTGCAGTCTTTGGAAACCAATAGCCTACTTGTCTTATTCAATGAAGTGTTCCGAAACCATGCCGTATTAATGTGTGGCTTACCTCTTCTCTTGGGTCTTTGGTTACTTTCATGTAAAGCTCACATAGATGTGTGTTACACCAAGTCGATCCCACTGTGCGGAACCCTGTATATTGTTGCATTATTTCTTTTTAGCCATGCTTTTTACTCTCTGTTAAAAAGGCAGGATAGACCCAACCAATGATCAAGTTCTTCCTAAATAAATTAGAAATGCACTTATTGACAGATAAAAACTCTTTACCTATATGACAAATTATTTAGGCTATAGACTGTAGCATATAGGTCATGACTTGCGTGCACGTCTCCAAACGAACGAATTTGTAGACGCGCATGACGCAAAGGCCTTACGACATGTATTTTGTGTAAAGTTGGGTTGTGATACATAAATTGGATAATGATTACCATTTTGGTGGCCATGTACATTATTTGTTGAATAATCTATATTATTGAGGGCAAAATAGCCCCAATTGCGGTAGAGCTATTGGTTGAATTTATTGACATTACTTCCTGGACGGAATAATGAATCACGACCCAGTTTCTCTTGCAAGGTTTCACTATTCTACACACAACTCAGATCATGTCCTCTGCGCTGAGGCCAGCGGGCTAAATACACAGTTGTCTTGACAGATGCGGCACTAACTGGGTTTTGGACATAACACAAAATAATATATTCAGAGGGAAATAGACACAAACCCATTACGCGTTTGTTGCCACAAGCTTGCATCACTGTAGAAATCGTTGAGGTGTTTTATCATGTCTGGATATTTAGGAAGGATGTTTTGATTGTGCTATAATAGAACAACTAATTCAGGCATTAGTCATTGTATTGCAGAATAGCCCCAGCACCTAGTAATAACCTATAAATAGCCCAGTTGAATAAGTAGGCTACCGGGAGACGAGAAGACTAGGCCCTCATCTCTTTTAGTCCCTGTCACGTTAGTAAATTATTATCTTAGTTGATCGTCTACCATCAATTTATTTTGAATGCTTAATAGAAACATGTAGGTTAATAGAGCCCTGTTTTGGACACAGGTAGGCTATCTTTGACCTTATCGGTGACGTAAAATACCTCTTTCCATCATTGGCCCACGCAATACAGCTTGAAAATGGAATAATGATTTCAGAGAGAGAACGTAAGGGCCAGACGTGTTGTTTATGGGATCCAGACACAGCGTCTCAGCGTCTCATGGTTTTCTCCTTGTTGCCCAACAGGTAGTCAGGTGTGTCGCCCGTCTTTACTGCACGGCTCGCTGCCATGGCTGGAAGGCAGCAAAGCCATCGCCCAGCACCACAGCACTTCTCCATGGAACCTGAGCCCGTTCCCCAAGAACCCTCTGCACCACGGCTCCCCCGCTGGCCTGGCTGTCTACCCTTCGGCCTCCTCTTCCTCCCTGTCTGGCCACTCCAGCCCACACCTCTTCACGTTCCCCCCCACCCCACCGAAAGACGTGTCCCCCGACCCGGGCATCTCCACCCCGGGCTCCGGCAATGGCCGCCTGGAGGACAAAGAGTGCATAAAGTACCAGGTGTCCCTGGCTGAGAGCATGAAGCTGGAGTCAGCTCACAGCCGGAGCATGGCGGGGGGACCGGGCGCCCACCACCCCATCGCCTCATACCCATCCTATGTCCCCGAATACGGGCCTGGCCTCTTCCCACCGAGTAGCCTGATAGGTGGGTCATCTTCTAGTTATGGTTCCAAAACAAGACCAAAAACAAGGTCCTGTTCAGGTAGGCGTTCCGCTTTATTACATTAACATTTGATCTAAACTGTTACAAAAAAACACAAGTTGACAGAATGCAGTCATCTCATGAGAGTGAGGTTTAGTCCCCGAATGTGACCATCCTTCACTCCTCCCTCCCATCTCTTTCTTTCTCCACACGATCAACCTCTCTTTTTGAGCCTTGACCTGTTACTGGGGCAGTAATGTGGCCTTTCAGACCACAGATCTAATCTCCAGGGATTATTCATAGACACTTCAAGATTCGTTTGAGGGACACAAACTTGGCAATAAAAAAAAAAAAATTGTAATAGCCTGCTAATGTTAATGACACTAAGAGCAATATAGAATGATGATGATATTAGCAACAAATAATGTTACAATAACAATATTACTTGAATAATCTAGATTATTTCTGAGTTATGTAACATTAATTCCATTTATGAGCACGCTTTTAGCCCATTACAAAACACGTTTTTAATCAGGATTAACGGGGCACTGATTTGCGAAGGAAATATCACTTGGAAATGAGTGGCGAATTCAGTTATTCAGAGAGCATTGGCACAGGTCTACATGAGATGTCACGTTTTCCACTTTCCAGTGTGTAGTTCAGTGAATGATCTAATACCCTCGGTGCAAATGGGTTCAGAGTGAAGCTCTGGGCCCACGCATGTATCAACTAGATCCGTTTTCACTATTTTTTCTTCTTCTTCTGGTTTTCATAGAGAGAGAGAGAGAGGGAGAGAGAGAGAGAGGGAGAGAGAGAGAATGAGGGCCAGCTCTGGACGAGGCCTCCGTGCCTACATGGCTGTCTCGCACCCGTTTATATGTTTAAGATAATCCCATTACTGTCAGACTGGTGCACGCGACAGTTGCATTGTTTATCCAGCGCCAGTAACTTTGATGGAGTCCGGATGTTCATCTGCATTCAGAGGGATAGCGAGGGAGCCGTGGCCGTGGCAGGGTGCTCGGATGTTCAGCTGCATTCAGAGGGATAGCGAGGGAGCCGTGGCCGGGGCAGGGTGCTCGGATGTTCGGGTGCATTCAGAGGGATAGCGAGGGAGCCGTGGCCGGGGCAGGGTGCTCGGATGTTCAGGCTCATTCAGAGGGAATAGCGAGGGAGCCGTGGCCGGGGCAGGGTGCTCGACTAGCGAGGGAGAGGAGAGGATTACTCCAAAACACAGGGTTCATTATTTTAAAGGTTATTGAGGCACTGCTCAAAAACCAGTTATCTATAATGAGATTAATATCAGTGGCATGGTTTAGAAACACACAACTCTGGATTAGGCGATGCATATCGTCAGGCTTAGGTTATTCACTATTTCATATTCACATATAAAAATTAAACGAGGATGTGTGTGTGCTGTATTGTGCGTTTAAAGCTTCACGCTGTCATCTAAGTGCGATTCTTTCTAAACGGGGTCATATTGGGCTGTGCTAACGTGCCGTTTTAGAGAAAGCAAGCAGAAAGCATGTGAGAGACTGCAGAAAGAGACTGTGGTCTCCTCAAACCCGGAACACGCATTGCGCAATGCAAAAACCTGTACATACATATTCTCTTTGAGGGCCATTGTGGAGACATAGTACTACTGACTCTTCCCTTAAAAAAAACAACGTTTGATTCGCCGTGTTCCTCGTCTAAAAAGAGCCCCGTTTGTCTGTCACATCTAAGGCACAATCAGAATGACGCATCTCGCTCTCTTGAAGAAGTCAAGCGATTTTTGCAGTAAAAAAAAAAGGGAAGTGCGGGTGCGTAAAGGCGCAGCGCGGAACAAAAGCCCTTCTCTGTGCGCGTCTGTGCGCGTCTGTGCGCGTCTGTGCTTTCAAACAACCCGCCGGCGCGGGGAGCCTTGTTTCAGTTTCAACGGGGTTTGGAGAGCAGAACGCGGGCGCCGCACACCTACCGGTGTCAATAGAGAAGTGTCAATCAACCGGAACATTTTATTTTAGTTATTTGAATACATTATTTTGATAAAATATATTATTATTATTATTATTATTATTATGCATTAAAAAAAAAAGAGGTTGTGTTCGTGAGAGAAAAAAAGGACCTTTACGCCCGACATTTTCATCATGGACACATATGATATTGTGAATATAATCCCTATTGGTTTGTTTAAATTACTTTAGAGAATATTAAAGGTGTTTTATTCAATGTTTGTATGATTTTTAATGCTAAAAATAAAACACCACTGTCCAGTATTGGCTACACATAAAACGGATGGTGCATTTTTAACGGTTATCCATTTGATGATATGCATGTCCTCGTTACAGTAATGTTGAAATTAGAAAAATACAAAGAACAAATTTGAATATTATGTTTTCATCCACCCATTTATCCCCACATTCTTAATCGTAGAGATTGTTTACAGATCATTTACAGATGTGAAATACTGTAGAATAGTTTCTCAGGGGCCAACTGACCACGTCGTTTTCTCCATCTCTCTGTGTGTGTACTGTCCTCTTCCAGAAGGTAGAGAGTGCGTTAACTGTGGAGCCACCTCGACCCCGCTCTGGAGGCGGGATGGCACGGGCCACTATTTGTGTAACGCCTGCGGACTCTATCACAAGATGAACGGGCAGAATCGCCCTCTCATCAAGCCGAAGCGACGACTGGTATGTTGCTGCCACCTGGTATTGATGACACTTCCGTCTCTCTCTCTTTCTCTACCCAGGAAGAAGTGTTAGCTGCAGGAAATTGACTCGCCAAGTGCAGGTCTCACTTCTTTTAGATTATAATAGCAAACTGCAGAATGTTATGAATAAGTATGATATGATATCATTTTTTTTGCTTCATCTTTATTTGCATATTATATTCTATCCCATTGAATCAACTAAATTGTATATCAATAACAATATGATTATGGGAAAGGCCTATAGCCTACGCTATTTTATGATTTTATTAGTCCCTGTATGGCATGATATCTGCAGTTAAAACACTTCAAATAGTGAAAGGACAGTTCATGTTTGAGTTCATACTTTTATTTTTCAAAACCCAATGCACCCTGCGCTATTCTCGGGGAACCCCCCTCACTCGTACCCGAGCAGACTGAGGAGTTTCCCAGAAAGGGCAAAAACTTTCGAGGCGAGGACGCGTTCGGATGAATTAGCCAACTCCTACCCCCCCCCCCCCTTCTCTCTCCCTCTCTCTAATGTGAAAACCTGACTTCCCAGGAAAAAGCTGCCGGATATCTGAGCAGCGTAGATAAGTCGCTTTTAACAACACAGACCGCTTCCACAGTCTAAACATGAAGGGAAGCGATGTCCGAAACAGCGAGGGGCGGCGAGGGGCCACGCAGGAGTCACGACTGGAGATTGTTCCTTTGTGGAGTTTAGGGAATCTCGGCAGAATATTCATAACGGAGGCAGAGAGGACGCGGCGAGAGTTTAGATGGAGAGAGGGGAATGAAAAAACGAGTGGACAGAAGTGGATGATGGCCTAGAAATAAACACAGAGTCCTGAGTTGTGCACATAGCCTGTGCGCTTTGTTTGCACACGAGAAGCAGAGGTTATTAGGCCACCAAACGTGGATAATTGGAAATCTCTTCGGGAGATAATGTGATGCCTTTCGTAGTAGTGTGTGTGTCCTATTCGGGCATCACATTGATTTTTTTTTAGAGAGATTATAACATCAATGTCAGTTCACCCAGCGAACTGGGCCTGGCAGACAGGCGCGTGGAGATGCCAAGTGAGACATTTTCACCAGTCAGGTCGAAATGAAGGCTTCAGCTTATCTTATGTATGCAAATCACTCCACCAGATCTCCACAAACTTTAATTATTTTCTGTAACATTTTACTTGTTACACGCCTCACGAAGTAGACATTATGTCGACATTATAGATCAGACACACGCACACAACATCACCAACAGCATGTGTCCATTTGGCCTGCGACCGTTTCATGCTGAGATAAAAAGCAGAAAAAGGCCTATATATTACAGTTAAAGCACTGATAGTCTAGAGATTAAGATACAACTGATAATTTAAAATTCACACACACGAGAAAAACAGCCCTAGCTTAGTCTTTATGCGTTATGAGTAAAGGGCACTCCAAACATTAGGATTTCACTTCAACAGTTATCAGTTTAATTTTGTGTTCAGTGGATGCATGGGCCAGACCCACTGTTACTTAGACGTTTTAAGGGGGAAATTTAATCAGATTTAATAGCTCCCATTTCAAGTCACTGCTTTTATGTCTTCTGTAAATATTTACTCTTGAGAGGGTATGTGCGCATGACGCTATTTTTAGTCGGCAGTCAAAGCAGCTCTGTTTTGGCATTTCTGTCTTAATTTGAAACTATTTACAGCGGATACACAGAGCTTTGCAGAATGTCAATAGAATGAAAGTTACGTTTATTCTGATGCTACATTTATTAAATAAGCCTGTTGGAAATAGACATCTGACGGACACGCATTCTCTCTCCCCTCTCTCTCTCTGTAGTCCGCGGCCAGACGCGCAGGGACATCGTGTGCAAACTGTCAAACAACCACCACGACACTTTGGCGAAGAAACGCCAACGGGGATCCAGTGTGTAACGCTTGCGGTCTATACTACAAACTGCACAATGTAAGCAATAGAGCTGCCTGTACATTATAGTAAGATATCTACTAACTTATCTAAGCATGTCCTGTGTCTCACTTTTCTTTCTTGTTGGAATTCTTTATTTTCACCTCCATCCTGTCCTTCCTGTCTTTCCATCGCCCATACCCCCCCCCATCACCCCCCAAGCAACATTTTATGCAGAGCTTGAAATATTTATCTCAGATAGCCCTATTGAGAATTGGGGGCACTGGCGATACGAAATAGAATTCATATGATTTATTGGCAGTAAGTATGAATCTAAATGTATGAGAGGCGAATTAAGCCCACAGCCCAGCCTTTGAATATTAAAGAAGAGCTTAATTAAAATTCGATTAATTTTCGAGGCCGATTTTATTTCAGGCCTTTTGGCACCAACCGTCTGGGAGTCGAAGGGCCCCTCTGACCACCAATCCGCCTGATTCGTTTTGGGGCGCGCGCTGTGGTTACTGCATCACCACATCATTTCACATCCTCCATCTGAGGACCCCAGGGAGCAGTTGAGCTCTCTCTCTCTCTCTCTGTCTCTCTCTCTCTCTCTCTGTCTCTCTCTCCCTCTCTCTCTCTCTCTCTCTCTCTCTCTCACACTCAGTTGAGAAAGCTGCACTTTTAGATAAAAAAAAATACAGAAGCAATTCCAAGATAGATACAATAAAATAATATATAAAACAATTATTATTATTATTATGATGATGATGATGATGATGATGATGATGACGATGACGGTACAAATAAGTGATATTTCTCTTGCACGTGAGATAAGCGGAAGGCTTCCTGCAGAGTTAATCTGATAAAGGTAGCCTATATCCCGTATCATGGCGCTCGGAGGAAGACTACCCCGCCACGCTCGCCTGCTCGTCACGCCAATGCTCCCTGTTAAATCATTTTCCCATGTTGCTTTTGGCAGATTCCGTAAGACCGAAGAAAGTGATCTGCACTCAGGTTATCAGGCCGTATAATAATATTTCCCAGTTACATATTAGCGTTTGAACTGACCCTGAACCTCAGCCTAATTGCAAAATTAGTTTGTTTTGGGTAAATTCTGAATTCTGCTGGGGCTTGCTCAAATTGAAAACAAATTCCACATTGTAAGCAGTGTTACAAGGAGCCCTTCTTCTCATAGGCGGGAGGCATCCTGACCTTTTTGGAAGCCGGCTGTACCTGAGCGCCAGCGTTAACATCACGTTATGTTGTGCACAGCAGAGCCAGAACCAGAGCCCGGTAGCCAGCCCATCGGTTGGAGCGTTCCCCCAGTCCGAGACTGGACCGGGTCACTTGACAAGTGACTGCCCATCAATCACTCCCTACCGGTGTGTCGTTGAGCAAGGCAGCAACAGCCCTAGCTCCTACTTATAAGTCGCTCCGGATAAAAATGTCTAGCTAACATTTCGCTGTGACTACACATACGTGACATGTGACAAATCAAGAAATCTTGAATCGTGCAGAACAAAAAAAACAAAACGTTTCCACCAACACACAGGGCTGTGTTGACACCCGAGGCGCAGGCCGTGGCGTTGCGCGTGCACGCTGGGTTTCCTCAACGCCGCGTCTGCAGTGAAAGTGTGCTCGTCGTCTCTCGTTCGCGTGTGAGTCAAGGTGTTAGCTATGCGGTCAGCCTAAGATCAGAGGACCAAGAGTTTCAGGAGCTTTCAGGTGGTTTCTGGCGGCGTGGGGGGAAGAGGAGGAGGATGAGGGGGTGAGGTTAGATCGCTGTACTGTACGTTCTCTATGGTGGTCAATTGACGAGTATAAACAGTGTGATGTCTGGGTTTGTTTGATGGCTCGGGGGGGGAGGTGCTGTAAGAGTAGGCCATAGGCCCCCGGTTTCCTGTGCGAGGAGATGCTGCTAGCGTAGCCTAGCGAGCGGATGAGTGTAACATGCGAGCGGATGAGCACGCAGAGGCGTAGAGTGAGGGGGCCTCCCCTGCCTTCGCGCACACTCAGGCGCGGTGGAAACCACATGAGTCCGGGGGCCACGTCGTCGTGCCCTTTCGCTAATCATCTAGGCCGCTCTACTCTGCGGTTCCCAGACAGCGACGAAATCCCGCCTCCCGTTTCCTCCTATAGGGAAACACTCCTAGAGATCAGGACGGCCTCATCCGCCACCCCTCATAATCCGGCCTAGAGACGGAATTCCATCATCCGGCTCTCATCCCGGGCTAAACCTGTGCCGGAATATGGCAGGCCGGGTCGTCTTGGCCCTGAGTTGGCGCAAGAGGCAGTGGCGCGAGATCAGGGTGGAGAGGCGGACTTGGCCGGTGCTGGCGGTCTTCGTGGCCATGTGTCTCTGTGGTCGGCTGGCTTGACGCTCGCTGCCAGACTCCTCTCTCTCTCTCTTTCTGTTTCTCTCTCTCTCCCCCTCTCTCTCTCTCTCTCTTTCTCTCTCTCTCTCTCTCTCTCTTTCGTCCACTCTCAT
>NC_140246.1:433836-442752 GCF_949987555.1 Borostomias antarcticus | reverse complement strand
CCCTCTCTCCCCCCCCCCTCCTCCCTCTCCTCCCTCTCCAAACCTCTCCCCCCCCCCCCCCTCCTCCCTCTCCAAACCCTCTCTCCCCCCCCCTCCTCCCTCTCCTCCCTCTCCAAACCCTCCCCACCCCTACCCTCCCACCCCTCCCCCCCCCCTCCCCCTCTGATCTTGATTTCTGACCAGGAAATATGTCCCGGAGTCCATCCGGCTACAACAACATTCAATAACGGATCACGAGGGCGGCCAGGCTGACCCGGACAGGACCGCTGATAGCGCCGCGATTTATGGGTCCTGAGACGCGGGTTCTGCTCTCTCTGCACACACACACACATAGACACACGCATACACGCACACACACACACACACACACACACACACACACACACACATACACACACACACACACATACACACACACACACACATACACACGCACACACACACACATACACACGCACACACACACAAATAAATGCATACACGCACACACACACACACAGACACGCATACACACACACACACACGCACACACACACACACACGCACACACACAGACACGCACACACACACGCGCACACACACAAATAAACGCACACACACACACACACACACACATACAAATAAACGCACGCACACTAGAGATGTGAATATTGCAGATATATCCGTGACATCCGCTGATATCCGCATCCGCTGGTGGGTGGGCCAATAAAAATCGACATTGTGATTAATTTCGGGTGGATTGTGGGTGGATTTCTCAGTTATATTCGTATATAATTATATATATTATATTATAACGACTGTGAGAAAGCGTGAGACCTGCCAGCAGATCACTCAAATACCCTTGACCACTTCGTCAACCCAGATCCTGCGAAAGCGAGAATATAATCTTGCACGCGGATTCGGGTACGCTCAAAAACATCCGCCCATCTCTAACGCACACACACACACACATACACACAAACAAATGCACACACAAACAAATGCACACACACAGACACACACACACACACACACAGAACAGACAGACAGACAGACAGACAGACAGACAAACACACACACACACACACCTACCTCGCTTGTATTCTATCTTGTACAAAGTGACTAATAAACTATATGTTGAAATGTGTCGGAGAAGTCGCACCCTTGATCATAACAGACTGAACACACACACTTACTTGTTGTTTTCTGCTTCTGTTATTTCTATAACGCCACACATTCACAGTAGAAGAGTAGCTTTAGCTCTACTGTAGCTCTACTGTACCCCCAGGACACATCGTCAAACACAGGAGTGTAGTTGTTTACTTGCTGTCGTTGTTGTTGTTGTTGTTTAGACAAGTTTCAATCCCTTTCGTTCTACCGTCGGTATCAGCATCCCACTGCCAACCGAGGCCTTTCCAAACAGGACTGAGCGGCTGCCATCTTGGTCTCCGCCGGTCCTCATAACACACCGTGGTACCACACACACACACACACGCACACACACACGCCCGCCGACCGGACACTACAGGGAGAGCGCCTCGCAAAGCCTTGACGCCCCGAGGGGGGAGAGAAGAGACGAGCGCGTGACACCACTACCCACCATGCAGTGGGGTATCAGCGCTGCGGCAACCGCGCCGGCGGGCCAGAACACGGTATCCGCGTTCAGGCGGTTCCACCTCGGAGATCGGTTCCTCCAACCCGTTCCGGCGTCCGCTGTGGCTATCTGGGCTCAGACGAGAGGGACCGGCGAGAGGGGGGGGTCTGGAGGGGGGGGGGGGGGGGGGGGGGAGAAGGTTCTGATCCATTTTAGGGCGGTTGAGGATCATCTTTGTCTTAACATTACAGTGGTGGGTGAGTGTGTGAGAGAGAGAGAGTGTGTGTGTGTGTGTGTCTGTGTGTGTGTGTGTGTGTGTGTGTGTGTGTGTGTGTGCGCGTGTGCGTGTGTGTGTGAGAATGAGAACCGAGGACAGAAAAGCTGACTGGATGTGTGGTCTTGGCATTTACACACACACACACACACACACACACACACACACACACACACAAACACACACACACACACACACACACACACACACACTACTAAAAGGCGGCTCAGAGTAAGCCTACACACATCTCCTCGGCGGAGCAGACTGGTGTGTGTGGGCAGGGTGGCGCCCCGGGCTTCCGGGCTCTTCTACAGGCCGTGTGAACACACACACGTAGGACGCCATCAGCCCACCGGGGAGAGACGCCATCAGCCCACCGGGGAGAGACCGGGACCACCGGGGAGAGACGCGGCAGAGACCGGGACCACCGGGGAGAGACACGGCAGAGACCGGGACCACCGGGGAGAGACGCGGGAGAGACCGGGACCACCGGGAGAGACGCGGCAGAGAGACCGGGACCACCGGGGAGAGACGCGGCAGAGAGACCGGGACCACCGGGGAGAGACGCGGCAGAGACCGGGACCACCGGGGAGAGACGCGGCAGAGACCGGGACCACCGGGGAGAGACGCGGCACAGACCGGGACCACCGGGGAGAGCAGGAGAGACCGGGACCACCGGGGAGAGCAGGAGAGACCGGGACCACCGGGGATAGCAGGAGAGACCGTCATCTCCCTGTTCAGCAGAAGAGACCGTCGTCTCCCTGCTCAGCCCTCCTCTTACTCCGTTCTGTGATCTTCATCTTGGGGGTTATTGAACATGGCCGACGAATCTGGAGAGACGATTGGGATTATTTTGTATTTATTTATGTATTTATTTATTTATTTTTATCTATCCTTTATTTAACCAGGTAAATCCATTGAGAACAAATTCTCATTTCCAATGACGACCAGATGTTAAACAGGTGGGAGCACATACCATCCTAAACACATGAAAAGACATACATAGATGAACAATAAGAATCAGTACAAAAATAAACACACATACACAACGTTACAGAAATAACATTAAAAGCATTCAAGACTCAATGCAAACAGGCAGGGGGCAGTGGACCAGGGGGCAGATGACCTCACTAACAGACAGGGGGCAGATGACCTCACTAACAGACCAGGGGGGCAGATGATCTCACTAACAGACCAGGGGGGCAGATGATCTCACTAACAGACAGGGGGCAGTGGACCAGGGGGGCAGATGATCTCACTAACAGACAGGGGGCAGTGGACCAGGGGGGCAGATGATCTCACTAACAGACCAGGGGGGCAGATGATCTCACTAACAGACAGGGGGCAGTGGACCAGGGGGCAGATGATCTCACTAACAGACCAGGGGGGCAGATGATCTCACTAACAGACCAGGGGGGCAGATGATCTCACTAGCAGACCAGGGGGGCAGATGATCTCACTAACAGACCAGGGGGGCAGATGATCTCACTAACAGACCAGGGGGGCAGATGATCTCACTAGCAGGTGTAGTGATCATAAATGAAGCCGTGTAGGAGGTTATTGAAGGAGGGTAGTGAGATGAGGAGGTCATTAAGCGGGTCTGTTCATAACGGACCTTGTGAACAGAGGAGCAAAAGCAGTGAGGAAGAAATTAACTGGGCGGGAATCGGCCGTAAAGATTGGAAATAGGCAGTTGCGTTGTTGTGCAGTGCTATTAAGGTCGGGCACACACACACACACACACACACGCCCACACACTGATCCGAACACGCACGCACGGACCTACTGTGCAACACAAACATCCCAAACGGTTATTTCGTCATCAAAGCGTCTCTGAAATGAGAACTTTGATCATCGCTGTGACCCCGATGTGAGATGTTAACGTACGGCCTAGACGCAACCACAACGCCCACGATGGCAAACCGAGTCGTCGTTTCTGGATCTCTGCCTCCGTCTGTCTTTCCTCCTCTTCCTCCTCATCTTCCTCCTCCTCTTCCTCCTCCTGTCCCTCGGCCTCCGAGGGGGCAGATGAAAGGCAGGCCTGAGAAGAGGTGGGAGGAGAGAAATAGAGAGAGAGGGAGAGAGAGATAGAAAGAAAGAGAGAGGGAGAGAGAACCAGAGAGAGAGAGATGGAGAGAGAAAAAGAGAGAGGCCTGGTGAACGAGAGGGGGCGGGGGGCGGACATCGTCTCGGACTCACTCTCGATCTGTCTGTTTACCCACCCGAGATGGATAGCTAGTCTAGAGCTATGTAGGGTACCGGAAACATAACACACTGTCTGACGGTCGGAGACGACGGATAAGGCACATTCACGCACACACAGACACACACGAGTGTTTGCCATGTCTCTCCTATGATGTTTTTAGCCTCTCTTACTCTCAAAATGTAATTTAATGTAATGTATTGCTTTATAAATGTTCTTAGCCGGTAGACAAACATACTCCTGGAGCTTGCTCGATCGCCTTGTTGAGAGGGGTCAGGGAAGAATTTTTACAGCTCACTTATCTGGCCCCCGGGTGATTACTGTTTTTTTGCTTCCCTCTGGAATATGTAGAGAGTGGGACGTATGCCCACCTCCCTTGTTCTCTGTAAACCACATTGTGTTGCCTCTGGGTATAAAATGTGCTATACAAATAAAGCTTTGATTGATTGATTGATAAGGTACACGCTGACGGCGACACACAAAACTGTTTATTTACAATGACGGTATTTACAAGGGATGGTGCTGCGGTCAAGCCGGAAAGTCTCCATAACCCTTTTCACCTACAGACTTATTCTACAATAGATTGAGTTCATTTTTGTCTCAGAATTCTACACAAAATAGCTCATAATGACAAAGTGAAATCAGGTTTTTAGACATTTGTGCTAATTTATTAATAATCAAAATGTAAAATATCATCGGTACACAAGTGTGCACACTCTTTGATATGGCAGCCAAAAGTGAGCTGAGGTGCATTTTGTTTCCACTGATACTGCTTGAGATGTTTCTACAACTTAATTGGAGTCCACCTGTGGTAAAAATCAATTGATTGGACATGATTGAGGAATGCCAACACCTGCTTATATATGGTTCCACAGTTGACAGTGCATGTCAGAGCAAACTCCAAGCCATGGGGTCAAAGGAATTATCTGCAGACCTCAGAAACAGGATTGTCAAGGCCTAGATCTGGAGAAGGGTACAGAAAAATGATGCAGCTTTACAGGTCCCAAGGAGCACAGTGGCAATGGAAGAAGTTTGGAACTACCAGGGCTGCGTTCTGAATCGCATACTTCTACTTCTTACTACCAGTACCTACTACAGCTGCCCTTAGAAAGTACGTACTTTGCAAGCAGTAGGAATTGGGACATACTACCTTGTCATAACATTGCGCCTTGAAATTGCCCACATCCGTCGCTGTCCATAACGCGACATTCGTCTACAGCTGTCACGACTCGCACATGTGACGCGTATTTCCGCTGCGCACAGGATTGTGGGTCAGAATAGCCAGAAAAGCCTGCTGGCTTGCATACTGCAAAATACGACCGGATGTAGTAGGACATCCTGGTATTTTTGCCATACTACATGTGGCATACTATGTATTGGGACATACTACATCCTGTTTTGGAATACTATATAGTAGGGTAGTATGCGATTCGGAACGCAGCCCAAGACTCACGGCTAAACTGAGCAATCGGGGAAGACGGGCCTTGACCAGGGAGGTGAGCAGGAACCCGAGGGTCACTCTGACAGAGTCATGACCAGCCTTGACCAGGGAGGTGAGCAGGAACCGAGGGTCACTCTGACAGAGTCATGACCAGCCTTGACCAGGGAGGTGAGCAGGAACCGAGGGTCACTCTGACAGAGTCATGACCAGCCTTGACCAGGGAGGTGAGCAGGAACCCGAGGGTCACTCTGACAGAGTCATGACCAGCCTTGACCAGGGAGGTGAGCAGGAACCGAGGGTCACTCTGACAGAGTCATGACCAGCCTTGACCAGGGAGGTGAGCAGGACCCGAGGGTGACTCTGACAGAGCTCCAGCGTATCCTCATGGAGATGGAAGAACCTTTCAGATTATCAACCATCCAGGCAGCACTCCACCAATCAGGCCTTTATGGAAGTGGCTAGACGAAAGTCACTCCTTTGTATGGGGCGGCTGTAGCTCAGTTGGTAGAGCGGGTCGTTCAATGATCGAAGGGTCAGTGGTTTGAATCCCAGCTCCGACTGTCCACATGTCGAAGTGTCCTTGAGCAAGACACCTAACCCCAAATTGCTCCCAATGAGCAGGTTAGCACCTTGCATGGCAGCTACCACCATTGGTGTGTGAATGTGTGTGTGAATGGGTGAATGAGAGGCCATTGTAAAGTGCTTTGAGTGCTGCTAAGGTGGAAAAGCGCTATATAAGTGCAGTCCATTTACCATTTACCATTTAAAAGGCACATGGCAGCCGGCTTGGAGTTTGCCAAAGGCCACCTAGAGGACTCTTAAACCATGAGAGTCAAGAGTATCTGGTCTGATGAAACCAAATGTGAACGTCGTGGCCTGAATACCAAGCGTCACGTCTGGAGGAAACCAGGCAGCGCTCATCACCTGGCCAATACCATCCCTACAGTGAAGCATGGTGGTGGCAGCATCATGATGGGGGGATGTTTTTCAGCAGCAGGAACGGGGCGACTAGTCCTGATAGAGGGAAAGATGAATGCAGCTATGTACACCGAGATCCTTGAAGAAAACCTGCTCCAGAACGCTCTGGACCTCAGACTGGGGCGAAGGTTTAGCTTCCAACACGACAACGACCATAAGCACACAGCCAAGACAACAAAGGAGTGGCTTCAGAGAAAGTCTGTGAATGTCCTTGAACGGCCCAGCCAGATCCCAGACCTGAATCCAATTGAACATCTGTGGAAAGAGCTGAAAATGGAAAGTGTACCGACGCTCCCCATCAAACCTGATGGAAGTTGCAAGGATATGCCAAGAGAAATGAGCAAAAATCTCCAGAAACAAGTGTGCCAAGCTCGTACCTCCTTTCCCAAGATGCCGCCAAGCTGTATCAGAGGAAACAAAATGCACCTCAGCTCCCTTTTGGAAGTCATATCAAGGCATGTGCACACTTGTGTACATATGATATTGATGCAGAATTTTGAGACAAATATTAACTCAATCTATCTATAGAATTTCAATCTATTGTAAAACAAGAAAAACGCGTAGTGGCTAAATTCTTCCACCCAACAACGCAAGTTGCAGTTAACATTCAGTTGACCTTTGACATTTGAATACCAAAATCTAATCCAATGAATCTAATCAAGTCCAACTGGACATTTTGGCCAAATATGTACAAATTATGTCAAGCCGGTTTTGAGATATCGTGTTCAGCAGGCCAAAAACACCTTTTGTGCAGTCAGTGACCCTTGTCCTTTGAACCCCACAATGTAATCAGTTAATCCTTGAGTCCACCTGGAATTTTTACTCAAATATGAACAAATTATGTTAAGCCTTTCTTGAGATATTGTGTTCATCAGGCCAAAAACACATTTTGTGAGGTCACAGTGACCTTGAACTTTGACCACCAAAATCTATTCAGTTCTTCATCCAATCCAACTGGACATTTTGGCCAAATATGAACACATTCTGTCAAGCCATTCCTGAGATACCATGTTCACTAGGCCACTAGGCCTTCTGGGAGGTAACCGTGACGATTTACCTTTGACCCCCACGATCTAAGCAGTTCATCCTTGACGTGCCAGTGAACATTTCTACCAAAGGGGAAGAAATTCCGTCAATGCCGTTCCCGAGATATTGCATTAACAAACATCGGACGGACAGACGTACGGACAACCCGAAACCATAATGCCTCCGGCCAGGCCATCGCTGTCTGGAACGTCATAAAACGTGGACGAAGTGAAAGGGGTGTGCAGACTTTCCGGCTTGACTATATTTACAACGGACAACTGGGTAGCACCACAAAACAGGGCAGGACATTTGCACAGACATTTGTGGGCGCTATGTGGGCTCTACGCAGTCGACAAACTAACGCGCACACACACACACACACACACACATGGCAGCGGCTGTAGGAGAGTTGTCAGGTTGGTTCCGGTTCTGTCGGACTCTGATACAGGTCCTCCCCCATCTCTTCTTCTTCTGTCTCTGCTGGTAAACAGGGAGACTGGGGGAGAGACACTGTCGGTAGGGGTATGGGTCCGGGACCCACTGGGTCAGGAATGGGTCAGGCTCAGTACCTGTGGGAGAGACACTGTCGGTAGGGGTATGGGTTCGGGACCCACTGGGTCAGGAGTGGGTCAGGTTCAGTACCTGTGGGAGAGACACTGTCGGTAGGGGCATGGGTTCGGGACCCACTGGGTCAGGAATGGGTCAGGTTCAGTACCTGTGGCTGTAGTGTTGATGGTCGTTGCCATCAGTTGATGTGATGGGTGCTATCATATGAGACTGGCTTCCTGTACCCGGTGATTTACACTAAAGATATGAGGGAGGAAGATCATTTCCATAACAAACAGTCATTCACACACACACACACACACACACGCACGCGCAGACACACACACACACACACGCACGCGCAGACACACACACACACACACACACTTCTCTCTGGGGATGTGCCATTCTAAGTGGGAGAAAATGTCGACATTTTAAACCAACTGGAGGAGACATGCGGACCGTTTCTCTGCTGGTTAAGATCCATTAAAGAGAGAGAGAGAGGAGGGAGGAGAGGGGGAGGAATCAGAGAGGAGAAGAGGAGAGAGGGGGGGAGGAGAGAAGAGGGAGGAGAGAGGGGGAGAGGAGGGAGGAGAGGGGGAGGGGGAGGAGAGAAGAGGGAGGAGAGAGGGAGAGAGGAAGAGAAGAGGGAGGAGAGAGAGGAGGATGGAGAGGGGGAGGAATCAGAGAGGAGAAGAGGAGAGAGGGGGAGGAGAGAGGGAGAGAAGGGGGAGGAGAGGGGGATGAATCGGGGAGCAGAGGAGGAGAGAGGGGGAGAAGAGGGAGGAGAGAGAGGAGGATAGAGGGAGAGAAGAGGGAGGAGAGGAGGAGAGGGGGAGAGAAGAGGGAGGAGAGGGGGATGAATCGGGGAGCAG
>NC_140246.1:381336-431336 GCF_949987555.1 Borostomias antarcticus | reverse complement strand
CTCTCTCTCTCTCTTTCACTCTCTGCCTCCATCTCTCTCTCTCTCTTTCACTCTCTCCCTCCATCTCTCTCTCTCTCTTTCACTCTCTGCCTCCATCTCTCTCTCTCTTTCACTCTCTGCCTCCATCTCTCTCTCTCTTTCACTCTCACTCTTTCACTATCTGCCTCCATCTCTCTCTCTCTCTCTCGCTGTCTCTCACTCGATCCCTCTACCTCCATCTCTCTCTCTCTTTCACTCTCTGCCTCCATCTCTCTCTCTCTCTCTCTCTCTCTCTCGCTGTCTCTCACTCGATCCCTCTACCTCCATCTCTCTCTCTCCCTCACTCTCACTCTGATTTCCTCCATCTCTCTCTCTCCCCCTGTCTCTTCCCTGCTATGTCTCCCCCTTCCTATCCACCCCCCCCCCCCCCCCCCCCCCCCGCTCTATCTCTCTGGATGCCTCTCTCTGGGCATCTGAAGCTTCATCCTCCAACGACCCCCAAGGTCAAGGGCATGCTGGGTAATTGAGGCGCCGGTTTGGGGTCCATGGCGGGGAGAAAAGGGGCTATACTGGGCACTGGCGGGGCAGTTGGGGTGGAAATAGAAGCTCTACAAAAGCTTTAGCTTCCTGCTTCCGCACATTGCAGACGTTTTTGCTGCTTGCTCTCGCTTTCGCTTGCATTTTTCTGCTTATATTATTGCTTTTCTTCGGTAAGAAACTATGAGCAGAGGCTCCTGGATACTTATGAATCACTGGGACTGTGATTTTTGTGTAGATATAGCAGGCTGTTGGCGTGTTTCATAATTGTATTACCTCCTCGCGATAATGTGAGTGCGGCAGCAAGATGTCGCCCTTCTCCACAGAGGACTTCCACAAACTTCTGCAGACGTTTACAGTGCTGGAAACCAAAATTAACTAGTTAGAAGTGAGTGTGGAAGTCAATGGACTAACTGGGAATGACACCACCTTACCATGGATTCAAAACAATGGACACGAGCATGCTAATACTGTAGCTCAGCATTAGCAAGGCATTAGCAAAGCTGTAGCTCAGTTGGTAGAGCGGGTCGTTCAGTGATCGAAGGGTCAGTGGTTCGAATCCCAGCTCCAAGTGTCCACATGTCGAAGTGTCCTTGAGCAAGACACCTAACCCCAAATTGCTCCCAATAAGCAGGTTAGCACCTTGCATGGAAGCTAAGGTGGAAAAGCGCTATATAAGTGCAGTCCATTTACCATTTTTATGTAAAAGATGTAAGAAGCATATGCAGTAAAAACACCAAAATACTCCTCTTTCCCAAGGATATGATCTCTGACATGACAGAAAGAATCTTGTATATCAGGGCTACACATCCAACTGTGAAAAACATCATAATGCACGTAGTGAAACAGCAGTCTGAAGTTCTTTAATGAGACTTTATTGATCTGTTGAACACAGTCAGTTCTCTGAAAGCTGAGGTGTTTATCAGTGGTCCTCTACCTCCAGGCAGAAGAGGGGATGAGAGATTCAGCAGACTGTTGGCACTGAACACATGGCTGTCAACTGCATGTACCACTTCAGTGCACTTCATTGAGAATTTAAACTTTTCTGGGAGCGCAGACATCTTTTTAAGGCAAATGGACTCTGCCTTAACAAGCCAGGAGTAAAACTGTTGACCTCCAACCTGTTCTACTTCCTGCGTCATCCATCTGTTCCCTCTGCCAAGGACAAGAGGCACGAAGACATAAGACAACATGGCAGAAACCTTGAAGAAGAGTTGCCTCGGCCTCCTCCTCAACAAAGCTTTGATTATAGGAGACACCTGAGCCAGGAGGAAGAGTCTTCACACCCCTCCTCACCGGCAATCGCCTATGAGGATTCACCCCCTCCACCCCCCCAAGAGGGGGACTCTCTCACTCTCCCCCTCTCACTCCAGCTGTGAGGATCCACCTCCCTCACCCCCCCAGACCCCATCCAACTCACCCCTGTCTCCAGCCCTCCCTTCTCCCTCCTCCCCCTTCTTGGAGTTCACTGACCAGATGAAAGAGCTGGTCACTGCCGGGATCAAACTTACCCCCCCACCATACTGTAATTTTCTCTCCCCTTAACTCCCATCGGCGTCGCCAGCCCCCCCTCCACGGCATCAGAACCACCCACTGTCTTCCCAGCCTCATAAAGGCACAGCACATCCAGCTACTTGTTTACAGCAAGCTCTAACTGATACGTACTGGGTCCAGGCTACAAGGCTAATGGCACTCATGACTCTTCCCAGGACAAGCTGGGGCCCAATGTGCTGGTATCTTCCTCGATTCCTCTCTTGATAAGTAATAGAGAAAGAATGGTGAATCTGCTAAGTATGAGGAAACACTCAACTGGTTCTGCAAATTTATCAAATTTAGCATCCATTGCTCGATAGACGCAAACTATCACAGAAAACTGGGCAGATAATACCTTAGATCAAAAGTGGTAGAGGGACCAGCACTCACGAATTCCAAAGAATGGATGCTTTATTGCTTCACAGCAACATACAAGACAGGCAGGACGAACGTTTCAGCCTCACGGATATCTTCAGCGTATGCGTGATAATACCTTAGCAAATCAACGATTGGATGTGCCAGAACTTTCTTCAACTAAACAAAAATAAAACTGAAGTGAATGTCTTTGGAGCCAAAGTAGAATGATTAAAAGTCAGTGCTCAGCTCCAATCAGTAATGCTAAAAAACCACAAACGAAGCCAGGTGTAGTCCAACCTGAATTTCAACAGTCACATTAAGACAATTACAAAGTCTGCATACTATTACCTGAAGAATATATCAAGGATTAAAGGATTTGTGTCTCAGCAGGATCTGGAAAAACTTGTGTTTATCTTCAGTAGACTCAACTACTGTAACGGTGTGTTTACAGGTCTCTCTAAAAAATCGATCAGACAGCTGCAGCTGATTCAGAACGCTGCTGCTCGAGTCCTCACTAAGACTAAGAGAGTGGATCACATCACTCCAGTTCTAAGGTCTTTACACTGGCTTCCTGTCTGTCAAAGAATTGACTTTAAAATACTGCTGTTGGTTTATAAAGTACTGAATGGTTTAGGGCCAAAATATATTTCTGATCTGCTGCTATGTTATGAACCATCCAGACCCCTCAGGTCGTCTGGCACAAGCCTGCTTTCTGTCCCCAGAGTTAAAAAAAAAACATGGAGAAGCAGCGTTCAGTTTTTATGCTCCACATATCTGGAACAAACTTCCAGAAAACTGCAGCTCTGCTGCAACTCTCAGTTCTTTCAAATCAAGACTGAAGACTTTTCTTTTTGCCGCTGCTTTTTATTAAATCAAATTATTCATTCATACACTGCACTGTAATTCCTGTATTTTGTTTTAAATTTAATTTTTTGCATTTCGTTTTATATTACCTTTTTATGTATTTCTTGCATTTTTCTTGATGCTTTTATTGTCTCATGTAAAGCACAGAACCTTCCAGAATTAAATTGCCTTGTTGCTGAAATGTGCTATATAAACAAACTTGCCTTGCCTTGCCTTACATGCGAGGGACTGGGAGGTTAAGCTAGATTTAGGTTCTGCAAGAGAACTTTTCCATCTCCCAACACGTTATTTATAACCATTGATTTATGTGAAAATAAATCACAGTCACTGGTCACCTAGTCTTACCTCAGTGGGTCAGTCTCAGAATCAGAATATGTTTATTTCCAGGTAGTTATATAGGGTAAATGTCTACTGTACCTTGTCCCTGTCTTAAAAACAAATAAAAATCAATCAATCAATCAACATACTAAGCATTTGCTTCGGCCATTCTAACATTTTAAAACCAATTCATGGCCACTTGACTCGTGGTGCTTACAAAACATTTGTATTCTCACGGGCTATGCATACACACACACACACATACACACACACACACACACACACGCTCAACTGAACACTCACCAGGATACTGTGGCCCAACACTTCAGTGTACAGTACCGAATGTTTTGAATAGTTCAGCGTTCTGGCTGAACGATGCTACTCTGTAAACACAGTGTATGTGTGTGTGTGCGTGTGTGTGTGTGTGTGTGCGTGCGTGCATAGGTAGTTGAAGTGTGTGGGTGATGTGTGTGTGTGTGTGTGTGTGTGTGTGTGTGTGTGTGTGCGTGCGTGCGTGCATAGGTAGTTGAAGTGTGTGGGTGATGTGTGTGTGTGTGTGTGTGTGTGTGCGTGCATAGGTAGTTGAAGTGTGTGGGTGAGTGTCTCTGCAGCCCGGAGCAGCATCAGCACGCTATACTGAGGTATAGGTGTGTGAGTGTGTGGGGGGGCGGGGTGAGGTAAAGGTTTCGGGGTCAGCGGCGGCGAGATGGCGCTGGGTGATGAGGGAGAGGGCGTGGCGGCGCCGAGGCCCTGTCTCCTGTCTGTCTGGGGCCGTCGGGATGTTGTCATTCCTTAGTCATGGCGGAGGGCTTTATCGCCATGGCGATAACCAGGTAAAAAACAACGGTGCGCGGGTGAGGTTCAGGTGAGGGGTTCACGGCGAGGCTTGCGTGCACGGGGGACGACCCGATGGACGCGGGCTGAGGGGGAGAGACGGAACAAAAAACGCTGATTCATAAACACGCCACACAAGCTGCCCGCACAGGTAATCTCAGCCCAACCGTGAAGCCTTCATTCCGCTGGCACCGAGACGCAACCCAGCCCAAACACACACACACTCACACACACACGCACGCACACACACACACACACACACTCACACACACACGCATACACACACATACACACATTCACGCACGCACGCACACACATACACACACTCACGCACGCACACACACACATACACACATTCACGCACGCACCACACACATACACAAACTCGCACGCACACACACACATACACACATTCACGCACACACACACATTCACGCACGCACACACACACACACACACTGTTCACACACACACACACTTACGCACACATGCACACACTCACAAACAAACATACACACAAGTGAAAGCACATTACGTACAGTATAGTATTGTTTCTTATTCTGTCAACTTACCGTGTTAGTTTACGTGTTGTTTGTTTGTTGTTGGTAAAGTGTGTTTGTAAAGTTTGAAGTCGGAGTGTATTTTATTCAGGAATGTATTGACGTGTTTTCAAACAGAGGCTTGGAGCCAGGCTGCCTCAGACCTTGTCCTGTCTAAGCTGACGATCTCAGTCCAAGATCTCCGAGGGGCTTATTTACATCATGGGGATAAGACTTTGTTTTGTCTTCCGTCCAAGATGCCTCACATACCATGATTTGACCTGTCTCCGCCTTTGGACAAGATGTTGCCTCTGAATACACACTCGTAACACACACGCGCACACGCACGGACACAGACACACTAAACATGCAATATGGCAACAAGCTACTGAGGTATGTGAGTTCATGGGCTCATCTGAAACAAGCGAGTGGTCCAGGTATGTTATATCACCAGGCCCAGAGATAATCAGGGACTTGTAGTTCCTCTCACTACCACATGGTGGCACTACGTACTTATTAGAGAGGTGAAGCTTCTTTTTTTTTGTGGGGGGGGGTTAACATAATATGCCACAAAGCAAAGAACTAGAAAACACACACACACAGATACACACACGCACGCTCCCACACACGCAGACACAAACACACACTCTCTCTTTCTCTCGCCCTCTCTCTCTCTCACACACACACACACACACACACAGACATACACACAAATAAACATGGGCAGATACTCCAGATTACATTGATAATACCAAAAATATTGGCCCATAGAAAATAATACAACACAGAGATAACAGAACGGTATCGCTTATGATCGCTATACTACAGCAAGCAATATCAATTCTCCCAAACAAGATGGGAGAAACGGTGCATCACATCAGTGAGATGAGAAAATAAAACAATTTCCATCGTTTAGACACACTCTGTCTAATACAATTAAGACCCCAGGGGTCAAACGGGCCTATCTCGGTTACTAATTATGATCCCTTTAAAAAGATGTTGCAACTATCCGTTGCTGGGGTGAATCTTGGGGCTTCTATGTAAATAAAGCCATTTTAAGAGGCTTTGAGAGGGGCTTGTGATTATGCTTTGCAGTAAACTGGATATGAGCTCCTTTTTTCTCTCTCGACATTTTAATCTAGATTAAAGGTCGGTCTACATATCCACAAATTGGCATTATACAAATCAACAAAATGAAATGCCCCCGACAAATCTTAATTCAAATAAGATCAGAAATAATATTAGATGTTGTTGTTAATTCAGATATTATTATATGTATAATTAAATTATTCCCAGATCATTGTCAAGACATTTAATCAAAGGTAACTAATAATAATATTAATGTTTGTTTTGAATGGGGAGATTTGCCTTGGATGAACATCAAGCTTGAAAGGCATTGGTAGATTTACATTATATTTAGTTTAATTACTGCATCTGGAATCATTTCTATCTCAAGTTACGGTGTGAAAAAGAATTGTGGGGTATGAAATAAATCTGATGTTAATTAAATCTGATCTTGTTTTGTGTATTAATCAGGTGGCAGTTTTAATCTAGTGAATTAAAGTACTAAGAAATGAGGAGGAACAGGAGGAAAGCAGGGATTATTTAATTTCATGCCTGCAATGAATGTTACAGTATTTTATTATTCGGCTGACTAATATTAGTTCACAATGTTTCTCACCAACTAAATAGTCTGCACATTCATAATGAGAATTCTTTACTTGCATCTTGACTACATTCAATGTGGTGTCTTCCAGCTAATTGCTATGGGCCTGGGAGTTACAGTATACTCATGAATAGAATCATTTGTAACAGCAGAGGATGCCTCTAAAAGAGGGACCTTTTCATCCGTAGGATGCTTGTGTGTAATTATCCTTATTTCAGCATTAAGTTGCTGGCTTACCTAGAGGTCCTTTTCTGAGGCAGATTCCTGGTAGAGTGACACCAGAGATAAGTGGAAAATGTTCTGTGGTCAGCTGTTCTGTGGTCAACTTTATTTCCTAAGCAAATGTCCTTATCTTTCTTGAATACAGAGATATCGGGGACACAACCTCTATTCAAACCACATTAGTCTCATTAAACCTGGGAAAATTCTAGAAAATGTTTCTAGAATGCTCTCCTGGCAACCAACCACCAGACGTTCCAGCCAGAAATTATGTTTACCAAACAAGAAAACTTAGAACTGTATTAAGTCAACATACTACAGAGGTAAACATGAGATGCCCCCTGGAATCGTCAAGAACATTTCAGAAAACGAAAGTAAATATTTGCTAAAAGCTAGCTATTATAATAAAACAAAACAGACAAAGCTCTGAATTTCTGATGTCGTAATGGAGGCCCACGGCCACAGCAGGAGCATTATTTGAATTTGAAGAGTTCCATGTGAGGTATACAACCTTGAGACTAACAACTAAGAGATTCAAACAGAAAAACAGAGATACATCAAGATGAGAGTCAGCCAGCCCAGCCTGGGGACAGATGAGCCTGAGCCTTAACTCCATCAGCCTGAGAGGGACTTCTTTCAAGGAAGCTATTAGGCAGATTCAGGACACCAACCAGGCCCCGCCTTCGAGGGACATGGAGGGGACCAGTCTGACCATGCAGAGGGAATAAAAATGACTGAAAGCGGAGCTGTTCAGGTGGGAGGAGTGTAGCACCACCCTGGAGAGACACCTGGAGGAGCTGCGGACCAGCCAACCCCTCAGTAATATCGGCACACTCCCTTCGCCATCAGCACACACCCAACTATGAGCTCCATGAAACCCTCCAATCTGGCTTCAGAACACACCAGAGCACGGACACCACCCATCATCAAGATCACCAATGATCTCATCGTTGCTGACTCTGGCCAAATCATCGTACTCATCCCTCCTGGACCTCTCGACAGCCTTCGACACAGTCTCCCACTCTATCCTCCTCAACTGCCTATCCGACCACCTAGGCCTCACCAGTACAGCTCTCTCTTGGTTCCAGTCACACCTATCCAACAGGAAACAGCATCACCATCAATGGCTCCAGTTCCTCCCGAGCCCTTGTCAACCAAGGTGTGCCTCAGGGCTCCATGCTTGGACCCCTCCTCTTACCATCTACATGCTCCCCCTCGGTCAGATAATCCGCCACCACAGTCTAAACTTCTACTGCTATGCTGATGACACTCAACTGTATTTCAGCACCACATCATCCATTCAGCCCCCCCTACAGTCTCTTGTCAACTGCCTACATGAAATAAAAATATGGATGTCATGTAACCTACTCAAACTCAACTGCAATAAATGGTGGCACCCAAGGCGCTGCACTGCAAGATTGGAGACTTTCTTCTCCAGGTAGAGAAGCACCATCTCCCTATTTTCTGAAATCCACAACCTGGGTGTCATTCTTGACTCTACCTTCTCTTTCTATCCGCACATCAAATCCATCATCAAATCTGCCTTCTTCCACCTCAAAAACATTTCCAGATTCTCAGTCACTCTCAGACTACGTCGCTGAGACCCTCATCCTTTCCGTCATCACTTCCCATCTGGACTGCTGCAATGGAGTCTTGTTCGGGGTACCCAGTAAAGCCCTGGACTCCAGTATGTGCAGAACTCAGCTGCCAGGGTTCTCACCCACACCAAGCACATCACCGCACCCTCATCCAACTCCACTGGCTTCCAGTTAAGTCCTACATCTCCTACAAACTCCTCCTCGCCTACAAATTCCTCCATGCCCTTGCCCCCCAGTACTTATCTGACCTTTCCCAACAACATACCGCATCTCGGAAACCTGCGTTCCTCAGACACTGGTCTGCTCTCCACCACCAGCCTGCTAACCAGCCTGCAAACCTTTGGGGACAGAGCTGTCACCCTCTGGAACTCTATCCCCAACCCTGGACATCTTCATCCGGACCCAAAACCCACCTGTTCACCAAAGCCATTGGCCTGTAGTTAGTTAGAGTTAACTTCTTCTTCGTGCGGGTTAGGTGTTGTGTTCTCCTCCCCTCCCCAGGCTCGGAGCCGAGGGGCTATCCTTTTACCACCCCGAGGGGTGAGGGGTTACCAGGGCTATATATCCGGGCACACCTCCAGGAGCCATGTCACCATTTCGTCATCCAAAACAGTCAGGCCATGCATTCCGTTGGGTGTCCGGTATGTCGGACAGTCCTGGATGACATGGTCTGCGGTTTGTTCCTTAGCGCCACACTCGCACAGGATACGAAGCCCCATCTGTGCATCGATGAGCGTAAGCGTCCGACGCCGCTCTGGAGGCGGTTAAGCCTTACCCACGCCGGTCTGGGTAAGTCCATCCCGGGAGGGGAAAGACCAGCGGCCAGGATGAAATTACGGAGTCTGGAGGTGTTTGCCTCCCACTCGACACGCCAGATGTGGTCCGCCCATCCTGCCTCGCTGATTTTAAGATCTGAGATCTGCAGTTATCTATCTATCTATCTATCTATCTATCTATCTATCTAATTATCAAATATTAGTGATTATATTCGTAACCCATACAGTAAACTCTGCAGGGCTGCACAGCACCCAAAAGTAAAGAAACATAACTCTGTTCTAACACTTCAACAACCAACTATTGATCTGACTGTAAGATGGATGGGACAGGGAAGAATTTTTACAGCTCACTTATCTGGCCCCCGGGTGATTACTGTTTTTTTGCTTCCCTCTGGAATATGTAGAGGTGGGTCATATACCCACCTCCCTTGTTCTCTGTAAAGCGCATTGTGTTGCCTCTGGGTATGAAATGCGCTATACAAATAAAGCTTTGATTGATTGATTGATTGATTGATTGATGTATAGTACTGCTGTTCGGAACGGGCTAGGCTTTATGGCCCTGCCATAAATTGTATTCAAAATTAATTAGTCCAAAATTAGACACTATTTCTCCAGGAAGTGCAGTTAGCGACAGTGGGAGCGCCATTCTGGCTCCAAAAGCTTGTCGGACTCAGCAACAGTAACCAAGGGAGGCGGGCCTTAGCGAAGGGTGAATTGATTATTCCATGGTCCGTGATGTGGACATTGTGTCTTTTAAGGACAAAAGGGCTGTTTTCCTGGGGCAAATGTTTTAGATATTGAAAGACCAGTTTGAACATTGTACTGAACTTATGTACTGTAGGGGTTAACACTACCGGACTACGTCAGTCAGAGGTGCTTAAAGAGCACTACAATACAATCTTACACATTATTACAAGCCAGTGGAAGAGCTGTTGTAGTATCTGAATCTGAATCAGATTATATTTTGCCAGGTAGGTTTTTACACACCACAAATTTGTACTGGTCAGTTTGTGCATAAGGGATGTGAACATCTGTGTATTTATATATTATGTACAATGTGTTTATACAATATGTTCATGTATGTGCAGTGAGATCATATCAGAATCAGAAATTGTTTATTGCCATGTAGTTTTACAACATACTAGGAATGTGTTTCAGTCAATGGTGCATAACATGGAGACAGCATTGGACAGGGCGCAGGACGAGATGGACAGTGCAAAGACAGGACAGTGCAAAGAGCAAGTACAAAATATGAATGCAAAAATAAAAACATACAAAATGTCCGTCGGTGTATATGCTGTGAGTGTGCAAGGTGTGATGCAGTACAGTACGTTCAGTGATCATGTGCAATTGTTTGTGCGGTGGTGGGGTCAGGGGTCGGTGGGGTCAGGGGTCGGGCGGGATACACAGGGGGACACGTTCCTGATGCTGGTTACTGTGGGGAAGAAGCGGCTTTTGTGGCGAGAAGTCTTGGTCCTGATGGACCTCAGCCTCCTGCCGGAGGAGAGTAGTTCAAAGAGATTGGGACGCTTCAGGGCCCTGGAGGCGTGCAGTTCTTGGAGGGATGGCAGGTTGCAGCCAATCACCCTCTCAGCAGAGCACATGATGGGGGCGGCTGTAGCTCAGTTGGTAGAGTGGGTCGTTAAGTGATCGAAGGGTCAGTGGTTCGAATCCTAGCTCCGACTGTCCACATGTCGAAGTGTCCTTGAGCAAGACACCTAACCCCAAATTGCTCCCAATGAGCAGGTTAGCACCTTGCATGGCAGCTATCGCCATTGGTGTGTGAATGTGTGTGTGAATGGGTGAATGAGAGGCCATTGTAAAGCGCTTTGAGTGCCGCTAAGGTGGAAAAGCGCTATATAAGTGCAGTGCATTTACCATTCACATGATACGCTGCAGTCTAACCTTGTCTTTGGCCGTGGCAGCAGAGTGCCAGGTGGTGATGGAGAAGATGAGGATGGACTCAGTGATGGAGGTGTAGAAGTGTACTATAATTATCTCTGGCCTACTGCCCCTTAAAACAGAAGGGATTACATGTATAGTCGTCTTTGGAATCTTAACAACTGGTTAATTAATGTGTGCAAAGAGAAACGGATTGCTTTTGTAGATAATTGGAGCACGTGTTGGAAGAAGTCAAGCTTATATAAGCGGGATAGCCTCCAAGTTAACTGCAAGGGTGCTTACATGTTATCACAAAACCTACAGAGAATAAGTGTGTTGGCTGACTAGTTCAGGACAATTATCCACCCAAATTAGTTTCTGTAGAATACTAAGTGACATCTGTGTAGTAATAAGGATCTTAATCATCTGTCTTCTTTGAGTACTCATGCAGCTTTTACTAAGGTCCTCACCAGTATGACATCCTCAATATATCTAACTGAATGGCCAATCAGTGGGATTGGTTCCATTATCTCCAGCCAATCACTGCTCAACCCGAGTCTCACCATGCCTGTTGATATCTTTGAACATTTGGAAAATAAACTAAGAGTTTTACACCTGACCTAAGTCTAAATAAGCATCGCAATGATCCAGTGGCCAGTATAGGCTGTAGTTTTGATGTAACTGGCTGCAGTGAAACCTGACTGAAAACCTAATGGTTGGAGTGATTTATCCACCCCCAGACTCTGACTGTATACACACCTCCATCATCGAGTCCATCCTCACCTCCTCCATCCTCATGGGGTACCCCACCGCCTCAGCCAAAGACAGGGCCAGTTGAGACATTTTCCTCCACTTAAAGGACCCCTAACCTTTGACTAGTCTTTATTCGAGCCTCATATTAATTATTGTCATGCTATATGGCGAAAACCTGTCTTAATTATCTTGAGAAATTACTAATTTTATAGAAGAAAGATAAATATATGTGCCATCTCATGGGTATGAAGTATGGTCTGTAGTATGTAGTATGTATGGTAGTAGGTATGGAACTTAAACTTCAATGTATTATTATTAGTGTGGTAATAATAGCAGAGGCCTGCAGTTGTGGAATGAGCGTGAAAATAATATAAAAATGTCATTAAACTTTATTTAGGTGGAGGATCCAAATAAGCACACTCAGGTTTTCTGCCTCTTTCTGCACATATATTATTTGTTATCTTTGTTAATCTTGTCTATTTTTATTTTTAAATTGTGCAAATAAATAAAGTGAAAATATTGATTGGCATCGTTTGGAGAGACGGCGGGTGAGAGAGAGAGAGAGGGAGGGGGGTGAGAGAGAGAGTGAGAGAAAGATGGACGGGAGATGAGAGAGATAGAGCGAGAGAGAGGGGGGATGAGAGAGAGAGAGAGCGAAAGAGAGATAACTGGCAAATAAACAGGCAGAAACTCCAGATTACATTGATAATACCAAAAATACTGGCCCATAGCAGAGAATACAACACAGGCGGGATAACAACGATGTCTGTTATTATCACTGCACTGTACCACAGCAAGCAATATCAACTCTCCCGAACAAGGTGGGAGAAGATCACCGAGTCGATAAAATAAAACAAGTTCCATAGATACACTCTGTCTAATACAATTAAGACCGTGTGGGTCAAACAGGCCTATCTCGGTTACTAATTATGATTATTCTAAACAGACGCACCTATTAGTTGGTGGGGTGAATCTTGGGTGCTACTGTTTAAATAAAGCCTCTTAACGAGGCGTTGAGAGGTGCTATGCTTTTTATTAAGATGGATATGAGCTCCGTTTTACTCTCCACGGATTAATCTAGATTAAAGATTTTTCTGGAAATCCACACAGAGGCATTATACATATCAACAAAATTAAATGCATCCCACATATCAAATTCATTCAAATAAGGTCAGAAAAAATATTTGATTCTGTTCTTAATTTAAATATTATAATCTCTTTAATTAAATTCCCAGATCATTGTCAAGACACTTTAATCAGAGGTAGGCCTAACTAATAATAATATTAATATGATTGTTTTGAATGAGGAGATTTTGTCTTGGATGAACATCAAGCTTGAAAGGCATTGGTAGATTTACATTATATTTAGTTTAATTACTGCATCTGGAATCATTTCTATCTCAAGTTACGGTGTGAAAAATAATTGTGGGGTATGAAATAAATCAAACATTAATTAAATCTTAACTTATTTTGTGTATTAATCAGGTGGCAGTTTTATTCTAGTGAATTAAAGTACTAATAAATGAGGAGGAACAGGAAGAAAGCAGGAATTATTTAATGTCACGCCTGCAATGAATGCTATTTTATTATTTGGCTGACTAATATTAGTTCACATTGTTTCTCACCAACTAAATAGTCTGCACATTCATAATGAGAATTCTTTACTTGCATCTTGACTACATTCAATGCAGTGTCTTCCAGCTAATTGCTGTGGGCCTTGGAGTTACAGTATACTCATGAATAGAATCATAACAGCAAAGGAGTCGTCCAAAAAAGAGTTTTATGCTGTTTAGAATACTTATGGAGGAACATGAGTGGGATAGAGTACATACATGTTAAGATGTTTGAACAGCTCTAAGGCTGGGTTGTGTGTGTGTGTGTGTGTGTGTGTGTGTGTGTGTGTGTGTTAATTATCTTCATTTCAGTATTAAGGCTTATCTAGATGTTCTTTTTCCGAGGCAGGTTCCTCATAGAGTGACATCAGAGATAAGTGCACATGTTTGTTCTGTGGTCAGCAACAGATAGAAACCTTTATTTTCTTAAATAATAATAATAATAATATTTTTTATTTTTTTTTTGCATGTGTTTGCTTCTTGAATACAGAGATATGGTCAAGGGGGAAGCAAAACGTCTATCCAAACCACATCTAATTTAAACGTGGGAAAATACTGATTGCCATACATTTGGAGAGAGAGAGAGAGGGGGGGGGGGGGGATACAAAAATAAATAAACGTCGGCAGGTGTATGTAAATTTTTTGTTGGCAATGGAGAAATTTAAATTACAGTTCAATCAGAGAAGAGGAGAGAGAGAGGGGAGGAGAGAGAGAGAGAGGGAGGGAGGGAGAGAGAGAGGGGAGGAGAGAGAGAGGGCTCTGTGATTCCCTCCTCCACGCTCAGTTGCTATTTCACTGGCTGTGGATTGAGCTCCACGGGTGCATTTCACACCCTGAATGAGAGGAGCCAATCTCACTCAGCCGACTAGAACAATAATTAGAATGGAGATTAAATAAAAATAATTAGAAAAAGTTCATCTAGTTTTGATGTATTAATTATTCCGCCCCTGCTTTATTCCAACCCTAATTATCTGCTTCAGTGAAAACGGCAAGATTTTCTGTGAGTCATAAAAAATTACATTCATGTAATTATGTCAGCAATTTGGGAGGAAGTCAGCTAAGCAAAGCGTCAACCCCCCCCCCCCCCCTACACACACACACACACAACCCCCCTGTCCCCAGTTTAAAGTAAGTAACTTCTAACTACTTATAACTTATAAGTTAATACAGTCCCTTTCATGGCAGGGGTATACATAATGGAATGCACAGGGAGATTATTTACTCTTTAAATGAGACGATGCTTCCCTCTCCTCCTCCTGTCCTCTCATCCTCCTCTTCTCTCCTCCTCTCCTATTCTCCTCATCCAGCGCCTGCCTCTTCCTTGGCGTCTGCCTTCAGCGCCCCACGCCCCGCACAACCACAATGAAAACAAGACCAGTTTTTATCCATTCTTGGTCAGTAGATAATCATTTGCATATAAATGGAAATATTTATTGTGACATAAAAATAAGGGAGGGAGATGTTGGCTGTAATGTGCTCATTTTTCACAAAGTCACCAGGCCCTGACTGTGATATCAGAATAGAAGGAGTCAAGCAGTTTAAAAAATAAGAAGAATGAAGAATCTAAAGGCGGGAGAGGAGAGAGAGAGAGTGAAGAGAGAGAGAGAGGGAAAAGAGAGAGAGAGAGCTTGGAGGCAAGGGAACCTTTTAAGATGTTTACAACACAAATGGCTTCTCTAGAGAGGACGCTATTCTGATGAAATATGAGCGATAGCTGTCAACACGTTCTGTACTTTTCTTCTCTCTCTCTCTCTCTCCTTCTCTCTCTTTCCCTCCCTATCTCTCTCTCTCCCTCCCTATCTCTCTCTCTCTCTCTCTCTCCCTCTCCCTCCCTATCTCTCTCTCTCTCTCCCTTCCTATCTCTCTATCCCTCTCTCTCTCCCTCCCTATCTCTCTCCCTCTCTCTCTCCCTCCCTATCTCTCTCCCTCCCTATCTCTCTCTCTCCCTCCCTATCTCTCTCTCCCTCTCTCTCTCTCCCTCCCCATCTCTCTCCCTCTCTCTCTCCCTATCTCTCACTCTCTCCCTCTCTCTCCCTCCCTCCCTATCTCTCTCCCTCCCTATCTCTCTCTCTCCCTCTCCCTATCTCTCTCTCTCTCTCCCTCTCTCTCTCTCTCTCCCTCCCTTTCTCTCCCTCCCTATCTCTCTCTCTCTCTCTCTGGGCAGGTGCAGGTATCTAGGGCTGAGAGTCTCTAAGCTGTAATGATCCTACATCAGGGATGTCAGACCTACGGCCCACGGGCCACATCCGGCCCGCCAGCACGTTTCATCCGGCCCGCCAGGCGTTTGGGGTGAAAAGGAAAAAAAAAGTTATGATCACATATATTTAATAAGCAAATAAGAGGTTTCTATTAGCATAATAAATACATTAAACTACAAGGTTACAAACTAATGTAATAACCTCTCCTAGCATGACGAATGATCTCGACTAATAACGCGGGCGCGAGCAGTCTGTTAGCTCCAGTTAGCAGTCTGTTAGCTCCAGTTAGCAGTCTGTTAGCTCCAGTTAGCAGTCTGTTAGCTCCAGTTAGCAGTCTGTTAGCTCCAGCTGCTGCATTGACAGACTATCCTAGTTGTAGTCGTCTACTTAGCAAGGAAACTTTTGTCAAAAAAGAGTAAGGTCAACGCTGAATGCCGGATTTTTCAGAAAAGGTGGAAAGAAAAGTACTTTTTGGGGGGAAGTACGAGGCAAGCCTGTGTCTCTCATTCAGGGCCGTTGCTAGGAATTCTGGGCCCTCTTAAAGAATATTGGTGTGGGCCCCTACCCCTCCCACTTTTCGTTACCACTTTTTTCGACCCCTTTTTTTTAATTATTATTATGTATCATTTCGTAATTATTTTTCTGTTTCTCTATGTTCTTTTTCCAATTAACCTCTCCATAGACATTTACTTGTGTACTTCCTGTGCTTGGACTGTCTCTGTCTGTAGCAGTTTCATGACTGGAACTACTCTGAGCCTCTTCACTCCCTTCACTCTCTGTTTCTGACTGGCTAGGACCTGGCTCTGTAGACAGTAAGACCAGAACAGTGTCTTCTTAAGACTTGGGAATAAATCTATGTAGCACTGTAGAGTTTACAGGAAGCTGGCTAGGCGGCTGTTGATTAGCTAATAAACGCCTCTCTTATTTCAAGAGCAAATACCCTCTCTAAAATAACAAAAATGAACTGAACAAATCAGCATTTAAACTGGCCTACACTGTAGTTAGGAGAGGCGCTCATATTTACAAGTGTCAGATAAACATGAAACTTCACTTACCTAAGCAAATGGGTCTATTTTAACAAATTCTGGGTTTTGAAGCCTCGGCGCTACCAATACATTTTGAGATGCGTTCTGTCCGAGTGAAATTATTTTTCCGAGGTAGTCTTCTTCTGTGGTGGTGGCGGTGCTTTGAAGCTTCAACCCAGCATTTGTTAAAATAGACCCTTTTGCTTAGGTAAGTGAAGTTTCATGTTTATCTGACACTTGTAAATATGAGCGCCTCTCCTAACTAGGCCGACACCGATTTATTTTGACGGCAAAGTGAATGGACCAGCAAAGGACTGTTGTCTGGCATGAGCGAGCGGAATGCAACAACGGGACTGAGAAGGGTGACATTTCAACCAGACATTCCAGTGAAACCAGGTAGTCAAAATAACTTACCTGATAGAAAATGGGCACCGCAAACGCAGGCATTTCTGATGATGTCCTCAGTCCAGTCCGTACCATGATTTATTGGTCCGTACGCTTAATAATGGCGATTTTGTCTGTCTTCCTCTTCTACTGTTTCAAGAATGTGCGCATACTTGTGCTGACTAGGCTGTAAAAGGGTCTATAATTAACAAATATGACCCACGCTCGTTACATAACTTCTATAACATCCAGTGACAAAATATGTCATGGTATCTCCACACCAAGGATTGAACTCACAACCTTTGCGGTGATAGGCAGCGCACATGGAGGTATAATATAAACAGCGCACTATCCACTCGGCCACCGCTGACCTGGGAAATCTGTGGAGTCTTTTTGTTTTGATGTTCTGGAACCACTGCCTCTTGTGGTAGCAACATAGAACTGCAGGTCAACAACGACAGGGGATGGAGCGACAAATATGATTCCGTCTTCTTGGTGTGTCGGCTTACAGCCAACACACAAAAAATGCTAATATGCTGGGCTCCCGCTCTGCTGCCTTTTCTCCTGGCCTCTCTCTCCACTCTCTTCTGGTGCCCAGATTTATGTATGGGTTAACCATTTAAGAAGGGGGTTTATTGCTCAGGAAATTAAAACTTTTTTCATCTGTATTGCATTATTTGTGGCTTAATTTGAATTCTGATGCAGCATTAGTGTGACTGATCTACATGCAGAATAATTTCATCATAGAAAGAGGGACCTCTTGTTTTTTTGTGGGCCCTGCTGCTTGTGGGCCCTTATAATCATCATCACCTTTCAACGGCGCTGGTCTCATTTGTTCTCAACAAGTGGCTGTAGCAAAGGAGTTCAACATCAAACGACACTATGAGACCCACGCAGAAAAATATGGCGAGTAGCCTACACAGGGCGACTTCGAACTCAAAAGCTGAACGAGCTAGCATCATCTCTGCAGAAACAGCAAACCGTTTTCTCCAAATGTCGAGAGATACACGAAGAGGCAGCGAAGGCCAGCTACATCATCGCTGGGGAAATCGCTGCAGCATCCAAGATGTTCTCAGAGGGGGAATTTGTGAAGACCTGCATGTTAAAGGCAGCCGAGCTAGTGTGTCCTGAGAAGTGACAAGCTTTAGCTAACATAAGCTTGTCGAGGAATACAGTGGCAGAGAGAATTGGAGAACTTTCTGCTGATTTGAAAAGTCAGCTAAAAGACAAGGTTAAGTCCTTCATAGCATTCTCTATTGCTCTCGACGAGAGCACTAATGTGACTGATGTAGCCCAATTAGCAATATTTATTTGCGGCGTGGATGCTTCCTTGAATGTCACTGAGGAGTTTGTGTCACTCGTGCCAATGACAGACACCACCACAGCTGACGACGTGTCCGCTAGCCTTGTCGAGGCCCTGGACAGACTGGAGGTGGACTGGAGTCGCGCTGTCAGTGTGGCTACTGACGGCGCCCCATCGATGGTCGGAAGGAAAGCAGGTGTGGTTGTAAAGCTGAGAGAGATGGTTAAAGGATAGGTTCACTGAATAACACTTTAATCCCTATTTGTAGAATCCCTAGCATGTTTCTGAGACGTACAGGTTACAATTTCTCAAATGCCACAACCCCAGACCTCGGTGTGGTTTTCCAGTGCCAGATTTTGTAGTAGGCTATTAGTGATAATAGTAGTAGGCCAGTTATGAAATGCTTTCTGATATGATGATATTTTTGGAGAACTGTTTATTTTATGAATTAGCCTACTTAATATTCAAACACAGTAGGCCTACATATTGTTGGGCTAGTTGTATGAAATGCTTTCTGGCGCTTATATTTTATGACTCTTCAACTAGACTTCTACTTTTAGCAGGCCTAATGTAAGGGGGCTGGTTGGCTAGCTGACCCAAACACAGGACCACGGACACAGATGGACAGTTCCAAGCCCAGCGGGCGGTTTAATACGAAATTGGAGGTAGAGAGGGGCAAGGCAAAAGAGTAGTCAAGTTCAGGCAGGGGTCAATCGATCAACAAACAAAGTCCAGAAAACATAATCCAAGCCGTGGTCGAGGTCCGGGGAGAATGGGTCGGGGAAGCCGTGTGTCAGTCCAGGAAAGGGGCAGCAAACAAACCGGAATCTGGAGGAGGAGTGGAGAGTAGAATGAGCCACGGGAAAAAACAACTGCTAGCACGGCGACCATAGAAACCACAACAAGTCTTAAGGAAGAACAGGCGACGAACGTTGGGAAGACCGGGTTCTTCTAGGGGAGGTGATTGGGTGAGTGGTGGCAGCTGGTGAGCCGCGCCCTCGGAGCTGGTTAGCAGAACCGTGTTCAGGTGTGCGGGAGCCGTAAAACCTAATTATATATTGTGTTATTTATAGGAAATATGCTTTGTATGGCACCTGGTCTATTTTGTTGCTCTTGTAGGCCCATCTTATATATGTAGGCTATTTGCATGGATAGGAGAATGTTTTCTGTTCCATTAATATTGTAGTTCTTTCTTCAGCTTTATGTAATTGTAGACCTACATTGTGAAAGGCTATTTTGGTGCCAACATGCAATTTATTATAGATGTGTAGGCCTTCTTCCATGATTTCATATCCACAAATATCCTAACTATCCATGTGTTGAGTTAAAATGATTTTTTTTCAGGCCGAAAGAGTAATCCGGCAGAAAGTGTATAAATATATAAAACAAATATGCAGAAAGTGTATAAATATATAAAACAAATATGCAGAAAGTGTATAAATTGTGACACAGGCCCCTCAGAACTCACATGTCCATACAGCCTGTAGGAATCCCACAGTTACTCTACAGCCTATGGTGGGTGAACACGTCAATAACATCAATCAATCAATCAATCAAAGCTTTATTTGTACAGCGCATTTCATACCCAGAGGCAACACAATGCGCTTTACAGAGAACAAGGGAGGAGGGCATACGACCCACTCTCTACATATTCCAGAGGGAAGCAAAAAAACAGTAATCACCCGGGGGCCAGATAAGTGAGCTGTTAAAACTCTTCCCTGACCCCTCTCAACAAGGCGATCAAGCAAGCTCCTGGAGTATGTTTGTCTACCAGATAAGAACATTTATTAAGCAATAAATTACATTAAATTACATTTTCAGAGTAAGAGAAGCTAAAAAACAACATGGGAGAGACATGGCAAATACTGGTGTGTGTTTGCTATGGGACAGGCCTAAAGCCGGAAGTGGGCTGGTGTATGTCTGTGTGTATGCGTGTGTGTTAACTAAATCACCTGCTGATCTCCTAGCACATTCCTTATTGTAGCCGAGTTAAAATGTGATGAAAGTATTGAGCATCAATTCCAGCCAAATCTTTTGGTTCCCTTGCCTCCTCGATCTCTCTCTCTTTTTTCTCTCTCGCTCCCTCTCTCTCTCCTCTCCCTCTCTCCTCTCCCTCCTTAAGATTTCATTCTTCCTATTACGCAATGCAGCTGCGTCTATGTGGCATGTGTGTCTGTGTGTACAGGTCTGTGTTCGATCATAGCATGACATCTGGACCAATCATGAGTCGCCAATACCGTTGCACACCAGCACTAGGAAAGCTTGGCCAGCTTCAGACAGATCTACTGTATCTCAAGCCCTATCAATTAGCATGGGTTTGAAATGTTGTGTTTCTGTCTGTCTGAGGGGCGTTTATCTCTGCGTCTGAAGTTGGCCAGTAGTATTATGACGTTGGTACCACACAGCATGTGTCAGGAGCAATCAGGACCACTATTTTTATTTCATTTTTCTGATTCATCTACATCAAAATGGCATCCACTATAGCACCTATAAACTAGTAGACCTCGATACACAATAGCTTTATTTTTTGTATATGTTAATAAAATACATGTTCATGATTTCAATGATGCTTTATTAAAAGGATATGAGATATGCAGAATGCAGTAATACTGTGAAATGCAATTCCAGCATGCCACAAGCATGGTAAGGACCTACAAGGGTTATCATCATAAAATGAAACTAAAACTAAGACAAACTGCTCATGAAAAAATAAAATAAAAATCAGGGATATGTGTTAATGAACTGAATACTATCTTCTGAACTGAACACTATCTTCTGAATAGTACGTTGTGCACATGCATGCAAACTTGTATATACCAATAACACAAATAACTCCCTCAAAGACATGTTCTTGCCTTATCAATAAAACTTGCAAAAATTAATTGAACAATAATAATATAAAACTGTTATTTGTATTTATTATAAACTACAACTAGCAAAACCACCTTGGAAACTAAGTGAATTTGAAATAAAAACAGATTTAGAATAACCCTGGGACCTCCAGTCTGCTGCAGCATGAAAGTTGCCATTTTGAATGTTGCCAAGCTAGAAAGAGCGAAATCTGTGTACTGTAAATGTTCAGTCCCACAGCGCAGTCTTGCAAATGTGTATGGTCCTCTGGCTCTTAGTTTGAGATGGAAACTATGATTGTTGTCAGTAGAACATCAATAGGTTGAACCTATGGTTTAATCAATTATTCTTTTGTACAGTATTTGAACGTCCAAATAATTAAATAAAAAAATGAATATTAACAGATTTTTTTTTTGTGTGTCTGAATTCCAATTCTAAACTTACTTTGTTCATACTGTACACTAAAAGGCACATGACTGAGGAGAACCATAACATTTGCATCGCATGAAGACCTTACAGAAGTGGGTAAAGAGGTTTGGTGGCGATGTTATACTGGTTGTTTCCCCTGGCGATCAGGACGTAGCCTTTTGCGCCCCAGGACTTCCCCCAGCTGTGGGAAAAATAAATAAAACAATCTCTATTAAACAATGCACAGACAGTTCAGTGAGTCCATGGGGATTTAAATTCTGTTCATTCTTTGTCAGTGCTGAGTTTATTTATTTTTTTATTTTTTTATTACACATTGTACGCAGTGGGCGGCAACACTGCACACAGCACACACATGTGCAATTTTTCCGGCGTCACTGGTGGAAATTGTCCTCCAAGGGCAGCCAGGAGCAGTGGGCAGCCATCGTTTATGGCGCCTGGGGAAGTCTAAATGCTCAGTCCAGGTCTTGGTCAGGGCTGAGCACTTGGACCGCACTGCATGTACAGGTACACTGTATGCATGTATTGTATTGTTTCCGGCAAAGGGTTGACTGCACCGCGACCTGGACATCACCATTGATGACACAATGGTGATCGCCAACTCAGACTGCAAGGAATGTGGGTGTGACCCTATATGATCAACTGTCGTTCTCCACACATATCACATCCGTTTCGCACACTTGAATATTCCTGCTCTACAACAAGGACTTGGCCCGTTCCTCACTGACATCCAGGCTCTCGTCATCTCTAGCACTACTGCATATCCCTCTGCTTCCTCTTTGGACAAATATACACGCTTACCCTTTCTAATTACAACTTTTTATTACTATCCTTTAGTAATAATATCCTTTAATTATTACTATCCTGTATGAACCTTTAAAGAATGTGCAGATAATTAACTACAGTAACTACTGCATCAGTTGGTCTGTAAACTGTAATGCATAACCAAAGAAAATATGACTGATCTAATGATCATTTTAGAACTGTTTTATATAAGGATAACTATTATAATGTGTAACCATATTACAATTAAATAATTTAATGTGATTTATACCGTTAACACAGACCTGTTTTTCACAATCCAGTAGTCGTGACGAGCACGATGAGACTTCGCACCATACCCAACGGCCACCATGGCGTGAGTGGTTCCACTTGAATGCACATTTTCATAGATAACTCCTAAAATATAACCGGTTAAATTAAAAATAAGCAAGATTCAGTCAGTGTTACTATTCATCACACCATATACTACATGTAATCAAACAGCTACTGCAGTCAATACCATAAAAAGATCTCGTTCAAACAGATAAGAACTCAAAGACTCAAAACAGTATGTCTGTTTTCTTGAATGATTACATTGGTCTTGAATGTAGTTCAGACCAATTGTGTTACTTACCACTTTTATACTGCTTAAAGGAGTAATAACTGACATTACAACTGACAGCGAGAGGGCCGACCGAGTAGAGCTTGGCTTTCATGGCACTTTCGTCCCGAGAATTAATCTTTTGGTAACCTTTGCACCAAGCTGTCTTCTTCGCATTCAAACTTTTGCATTTTCCCACCTTAACACACAATGTTTCTGATTAACTCAAAGCATAAGCATTTTTAATAATCACCTTATATTTAAAGAAGAAACATCTATACTGTTTTACCTTTACTAGGGCTGTCAATTGAACGTGTTAGATTAATTATGCAAACAAATTAAATTTAATAAAAATTAATGCAAATTAATCGCATTCATCTATTTTGTCCAGCTGTAGGTGGCCCAGTTGCCGCGTTGTTGCCTGATTTAACATTATTCAAACAAACTCGTGGAGGCAGATAATCAGACTTTGCTTGGCCCTCTAAACGTTTACTTAAAACAAACTCCCATATGGGACAGTGAATAAGAGCGTGGTCGTGTGCAATGTCTGCAAGAAAGAATTGGCATTCCATAGAAGCAGTTAGCTTAGCTTATCATCTCAATACTAAACAAGTTATGAGCTGTCAGGCCCAGTACTAGCAGGCTTCGCCAACCCACACTCACTGAGAGCAGCTCCAAATGAACAATCTACTACTGAAAAATACACAAACTCCATCGCAAAGTAGAATGCTGTAGACTGCAGGCCAATTTCAATAGTAGAGGACAAGGGCTTAATGGAGGCGTTTCAAATTGCTCCCTCCGATGCAACTTACAACCTGCCAATCCACCAGCTGTACGACACGGAAAAGATGACAAGAATGGAAGTGCAGGAGTGGGCCGAATATGTTGCTCTGACCGGGGATCACTGGACGTCGTCAGTAATCACAATCACAAAGCCACATTAATGTAATGCCTTTGAATTTAAATATCTTCATTTGGGGGCTTTTGCCAGCAAAAAAATGGATATGCGATCAATTTGTGATTAATCACTATTGATTTATTTATTCATTACAGATCATGTAATTAATTTGATTTTTTTTCATCGTTTGACAGCCCTAACCTTTATCAATATTGATATTTAGCAAATCCACTGCAATTAATACAATATAAGTGGACTGGTACCTTTTTGGTGTAAGGATATTGCCTCTCAGACATTATCCCATGGTCTTTGATGTATAACAGACTGTTATCTTTGTGGCCACCTTTACAGCCGTTGTTCCCATACTCCCGACTGCAGTCCACCAGCTCCTGCTCGCTGAGGTCCAGCAGCTTCCCAGTCTTAATGGACAAATGCGCCTCCAAAGCTCCGACTGAAGAAAACGCGTAGCAAGATCCGCAATCCCCCTTGCGTGGAGCAAAGCACAATAACTCAATTTGCTCTCTTCAAGTCAAGATACACTCTGATCAAATCAAGATTCACTACTAAGATCAATCCCTTTTAGCAACAAGCAGAATAAGCGTAAAGTTCAGTCCCTCCCTTTAGTTACAAAGTTTGAGATTTTCTGAACTGTAGTTGTCTCTCACTTCTTATAAGAAACAGGCCTATATATATATCATGATCACCAACTCTAAACATTCTGTCAGTTTCTTGGAAAGTGGATCAGTTCTGTTATGAGGGTGAGAATAAAGAGTACTGTCCTACCTGGTTCTTCACCGGGGTCACATGTCCACGATCACGCCAGTCCCAGTTCGATGGGGTTTTTGAAACAGACTCGTTCCCCTCAGAGACAGGTATCTCATCCAGGGGGCTCTCGTCAACAGCACTAGCAGACAGCATGGCATTGTATTCTTGGAGGGTCTGGGGGTGAAGGCGAACAATATCAACTATTATCTAACCAATCTGGATCTTGTAGAATTCAGCAAAATAGTGGATGCACTACAACATCCAACACAATGTTCTTGGATCTGTCAAATGTATCCAGAAACAACACACACATGATTGGTTGTTGATCATTGTCCTCCACTCAGTCAAACCAGGTTGTCTTACCATGTCTCCAAACTGGTTCATCCCCATGGTGTAGCTGTGCTTGCCCTGTGCTTCCTCCAGGTTGTGTTGATCGATCATCCGCATGGTTTCCTCCCAGATCATCCTCCTAGGAACCTCATCCCCCTGGGACATGCAAGCACAAACCTTTTTTACATACAGATTCCGCTATATTGTCTTATTGAAGACCTCTCAATTTTCCGGCCTTGTTTGTTCAACAACTTTGTTTCCACAAGGAATTTATACTTAAAGCATGGGTCTTTAGTTTTCGGCATCAAGAGAGATTTGCGATGCATTTAAAAATAAATTTTTATCCCTCCCCTAGTAAATCGGCAATGTTACTACTATACCTATGCTACATTGAATTGTGTGAATGGTGCTATCCGGCTTGGCAAATAAAATTACATTGACGTTGCCAGCATAAAAGGCGCAACAAAATAAAATGGACTGTGTAAAATGGGCTACATGAAGTAGCAACACTCCTGTAGTCATTCAGTACATGTGACAGTGCTGCTATACAACATCCAAGGTGTCTGATAATCGGAAAAGAGGATGGCTTCCTACAAGATATCTCTACTAGGATACCAGTGTTCACCAGTTCACACTTACCTCAACATATTCTTTGCCATGTTTGGTTTTCCACTCGTCCCAGACGTTGTCCCACTCAGAGTTCAGTGGGAGAGAGGACACCAATGCACCAAGTGCCAGTAACACCAGTATCTCCTTCATCCTTTGAACACACATTAAACACATATAATCATGTATTTATTACGTATATTGTGTATAATGTTGGCTACACGTGATTGTCTATTTTCCATCATACAGGATTATCTTGAACTGAACTGAACATACCAGTACACACATTCTGCACGCCATACTTTATACACACACGTTATTGACTGTTCACTAGTTTTGATTTGTTTATTTTTATTTTTCCATTTGTTTTGGTTTTCAGTTTGTCTCGGCATGATGGCAATAAAACATTTTTCCCCAAAATATATTTGATTATTCCTATAAGAGATGGACAGTGTTGGAACGGCCAGACATGGTAATTAATTTGTTGAGTTAATTTGTATGAATTCATTCATTCATTCATTCATTCATTGTAACATACATGCATATATTGTACACAGTCATCATTATGGTCTAATTGGCTGGCACTTTATCAGATTTGTATTTCCACACAAAAGTATGTACTATACTACAAGAATTAAAATGTAACCTACCTTGCTCTGGGATGCAGTACTGAAATTGACCCTTAAAGTTGCTCTCTCTGTTTGAATTCTCCGATCCTAACCTGCAGTTACACAGAGAACTGGATTTATAGTTTTTGAATGTCCTCTCCCCCGCGCTCCGCCCTACTCCCAGTGACCCTCACCCCTGCACCCCCGTCACCTCCCCCCATGGACCTTACCCCTGTCACCCTGGACTTCCACCCTCTCTCACCCCCTGACCCTGGACTATCCCGCCTGTCTAGTTACGTAGGTTGACTATGAAACTGAAAATCTATTTACTAAAACGTGGGATCTTTCCTCTCACAATAAAGAACGTGCTCTACTGGACGATCTCTCTAGGATGATGATGGATGATAGCGTCATTATAAGGCCAGCTGACAACGGAGGTGCCATTATGGCGCAGGACAAAGATACACACTGGATACAGTATATCAGAGATACTCCATCAGCTCAACAACAGCAGCTACTATCTCAAACTCACACAGTCCTCTCACATTCATGGAAGCAGATTTTGACAAGTTTCTCAGAAAGGGGAGAATGGACCTCAGATAATGAGTTTTTGGTGACGCGTTAAGATTACAGGCCGCAACCTACTGTACAATATAATTACTGGTGAATTTACGACAAAGTTACAGTGCACCGATACAGTACGTACCAATACTTATATGTAGATACTGGGGAACAAGACGTAACTTGAAACGATGGTCCCATAGTTAAGTGCAGGGGTATAGGGGATGGGGAGCTTGTTTTGTTTCTGAAAGGAGTTCCAGAGGTCAGGGCCCGCAATGTGGAACAAGAAAGGGATCAACGTCTGTGATTTGGGAGTATTTTGGTTATTATATATTAATATTATATATTCAATATTAATCGCAATTACCATTTTGAAGCAAATAATCACAATTATTATGTTTTGTCATAATCGTGCAGCCCTAACAGAACTGATCCAGTGACACATTTCAATATCCATATACGTGAAGAAGAAGGCTACATTCTAATCGCCAGAGGAAACAACCAGTTTGGTATCGCCAACTACCCCATTTACCCAATCCTGTAAGGTCTTAATGGAATGCAAATGTGATGGTTTTTCTCAGGCATGTGTCCTTTCAGTGTACACTATCACCCAAATAAATTTAGAATTGGGATATGAATTCAGAAAAAAAAACATGTTAATGTTTATTTTTTTGATTTATCAAATATTCAGATGTTCAAATACTGTACAATAGAGGAAATTGTTAGAGAAATGAATTAGTAACTGTAGGTCCAGCCTATTGATGTTCTACTGACAACAGTTACCATCTCAAACCAAAACTAGAGTCAGATTTGCGAGACTGCGCTGTGGGACCGAACATTTACACATATTCCACTCTTTCCAGCTTGGCAACGTTGCGTTACAATTACACATCTTCATGCTGCAAACAACTGTAGTGCCAAGGCTTGTTTTAAATCTGTTATTTTTAATTCAAATTTGAATGAGGAGTTTTTCAGTTTTTGTTGATTTTAGCAGCACCATGTGGACAAAAGCTCCAACTTTTGTAGGGCCTTATCATTCTTGTCACATATGGGAAGTGCTTGATCACAATGTATTTTGAATTTAAATGCATCATACTGTATTGCTGCTTTCTGCATATCTTATATCCTTAAATAAAGCATCAATGAAATCATGAGCTTGTATCTTATTAACATGTAACTATGGGACACCCTAGCAAAACATTCAAATGGTTATGTTTTTTTTTTTTTTTACAGGATATTGCTATAATAAGCAAACATGCATTTGAAGGGAGTTAGAAATTAAAAAAGTAGTAAAGTGAAAAAATAAAGCTATTGTGTGCGAGGTCTACTAGTTTAAGGTTGCTTTAGATACAATTATGTAGCCTTGACAAATAAAAAAAATAAAACTTTTAAAAATGTTATTCAACCTTTATTTAACAAGTATTACGAGTCCTACCAACAGACATACAGTGTGGTACCAACGTCGTAATACTATTGGCTCACAAGCCTTGTTAGAGGTGAGAAGCAAACCTCAGACATCTCAGACAAAGAAAAAACAACATTAATTTCAGAATGATCACCTTTTTAAAAAATGATGAATGCAGCAAGGGATGTTATTGTCATGTTCATCCACCATAGACCATAGAGCAGTGGTTCTTAACCTGGGTTCGATCGAACTCCAGGGTTTCGGTGAGTCAGTCTCAGAGGTTCGGCGGAGGTCAAGACACACACCTGACTCATATGATTCGTGATGACACGCCCCACTTGGCCATCATTGGCTGCAGGTGATCACGCTACATCGCTTGGCCTATCTGTGCTGCAGGGAATTTGGTGCGCTCAGAAGTCGACGTGTGACTGTCGTGATGGTACGTCGTGTGATTGTGAAAGGAACAGACTTTGTTGCGAAAATGATGAAGATGCCGCGCATTTCTGAACTGGTCTCTGAAAGGCAACAGCAGAAGTCACACTGATTTGCAGTAAATATTCATTATTATGTTTTTGTTTTTGTGTGAAAATCATGTTTTGATGGTTTTGTTCTTTGAACACAGTGATGTTGATGCACGGTTCATTTTGTGCACCAGTAAAATATATTTTTGAAAAAATCATATTTTATTTTTCCAATTAAGAAGGGTTCGGTGAATGCGCATATGAAACTGGTGGGGTTCAGTACCTCCAACAAGGTTAAGAACCACTGATCTAGAGTAACGGTGGGATTCTCACATGTGCTGTCGGCCCACAGAACACATACTGTACAACACGTACTATAGACACGGATGTGCTGCGGTGCCTGTGTTGGTAGAATGTATAATCTTTCTGCATACGACCATGTCATATGTCATACGTGTAGATAGCAATGAGCTATGTCCATACAGGTTATGGGTGAGTGAAATATCTTGTTAGCTTTCACATGTGTGTGTACTGTATGTGTGTGTACTCTAGAGCAGAGGATAAATAGAGAGGGATGTGTGTGAACATACTAGCACACCATATTTCCTCTACTGCTTGGAAATAGGATCACACACATACGCGCACACACACACACACACACACACACACACCACTGCGGAGCAGAACCTTTTGCTAGATAAGACTTAACACTGTTTGGGTTTCCAGTGAGCCAACACATGGCCCATCTGTTAGCTTTCCTATAATATCATGATAATTGTTTAGATGAAAACGATAAGGACTTCTGCTCGCGTGCAGTTCTGGTGGTCAGAGAGAGAGAGAGAGAGAAAGAGAGAGAGAGAGAGAGAGAGAGAGAGAGCAGGTTTTCAGATCCTATAGAGATCTGGGAGAGACGGTCTGAATTCACAGCCTGACAACCAGTCAGAGAAGGAAACTCATCTACTAACTAGACAAGACTGTCATTTACATGTGATTTTTTAGACAGACTGGCTTTTTCTACATCCATCCCTCCCTCTCTCTCTCTCCCCCTCTCTCTCTCCCTCTCTCTTTCTCTCTCTCACCCTCTCTCTCTCTCCCTCTCTCTCTCTCTCTCTCTCTTGCCCTCTCTCCCTCTCTCTTTCTCTCTCTCTCTCTCTCGCCCTCTCTCCCTCTCTCTTTCTCTCTCTCTCACACACAACCATGCACTTTCTCTCTTGTTCTCTCTCTCTCTCTCTCTCTCTCTCTCTCTCTCTCTCTTACACACTCAGCTTCTCTCTATCTTCTCTCTATCTGTACCAGCTTCTCTCTATCTTCTCTCTATCTGTATATCTGCTGAGACATTGTGTAGGAGCTGCTGGTTATCAGGACTGATCAATGCCAGCAGGAAGCACACTGATTATCATATGATCAGACCGCAGAGGAAATACACATGGAAACTCTCTCTCTCTCTCTCTCTCTCTCTCTCTCTCTCTCTCTCTCACTCTCTCTCTCTCTCTCTCTCTCTCTCTCACACACACACGCACGCACGTAAACACGCACATGAACAAACACAGAGACACACGCACGCATGTTAGTTAGAGGGTTTATTGTCTGTGAGAACACATCACGCAAGGCATCATACATACATGCATTCACACAGATAACAATATACATACATGCATTCACTCAGATAACAATATACATACATGCATTCACTCAGATAACAATATACATACATGCATTCACACAGATAACAATATACATACATGCATTCACACAGATAATAAACAACAACAAACAATAAAGGCTAACTGAAAAGACATGGAACAACATCAACATTTAGGAGGCACCATATATAAGAACGTTCAGACCAGCTGGACATTGTAGCCTAGCCCAAACCCTAGCCCTAACCCTAACCCTAACCCTAACCCTAACCCTAACCCTAGCCCTAGCCCTAGCCTAAACCCTAGCCCTAGCCCTAGCCCCAGAGGAAGAGAACATATTTCATTACTTATTTAGGAGTCTGATGGCCTGTGGGACAAAAGATAACTTGCTTCTATTGGTTCTAGAAAAAGGAGCACAGTATCGGCTCCCAGACGGCAGCAACTCCAAAGACGAGTCTCTCATTGCTCACAATGTTGTTTGCTTTTGTTACAATTCTGTCTTTGTAAATGCGTTCCATACTTGGAAGCGCGATCCCTAGCAGCTTACTGGCTGTTGTGACAGTCTTCCTGACAGAGCTCGTCTGTGCTTCAGTGGCATTACCAAACCAGGAAGTGATACAGAAGCTCAGGACACTCTCAATAAAAGCACTGTAAAACATTTTGAGCATCATGTTGTGAACGTTAAGGGACAGCAGTTTCTTTAAGAAGTACATTCTTTGTTGTATCTTCTTACTCAGAAGGTCGGACCACAGGTCCCATTTCAGTTGAGCATCTAGCACAATACCCAGGTGCTTGTAGTCTGTCACAGATTGGATCTGTGCCCCATTAATAAAAGTGGGCTGAGGGGATTTCTGCTTTCTGAAATCAATGGACATCTCTTTAGCTTTAGATGTGTTCAGGAGCACGTTTGACATCTCGCACCATCTGAGGAAGTAGTCCAGAACTAGCCCATGCTCCTCCTCCTCATCAATCAATCAATCAATCAATCAATCAATCAGTCAATCAATCAATCAATCAATCAATCAATCAATCAATCAATCAATCAATCAATCAATCAAAGCTTTATTGGTATAGCGCATTTCATACCCAGAGGCAACACAATGCGCTTTACAGAGAACAAGGGAGGTGGGCATACGACCCACCCCTACATATTCCAGAGGGAAGCAAAAAAACAGTAATCACCCGGGGGCCAGATAAGTGAGCTGTAAAAATTCTTCCCTGACCCCTCTCAACAAGGCGATCGAGCAAGCTCCTGGAGTATGTTTGTCTACCGGCTAAGAACATTTATAAAGCAATAAATAACATTAAATTACATTTTCAGAGTAAGAGAGGCTAAAAACATCAGGAGGCTCACCAGGCCTGTGTCATCTGCGTACTTAATGAAGTGCCTATTGGGGAAAGTGCTAGTGCAAGCGTTGGTGCATAAGATAAACAGGAGAGATGAGAACACACAACCTTGAGGGGAACCTACGCGTGTGGTCATTTTATCAGAGAGAGACGTGCCTACTCTGACCTGTTGGGTTCTACCGGTTCCACCATGTCCTAACCGCTTGCGAGGCGAGCAACAGAACGCCACATCGCATGCTTGCTGTCCTAACTGAAACCGTTCAATTCCCTGTTCTGTTACGTCATTTGTCTATATTCCCAACTGAAGACAGTTAAAGAACGAACGCCTGTCAACGCGAGCGACAGGAGGGAAATAGGAACAGGGCGAGCGTCAAAAGGGCAGTTAAAACGTCGCGCTGCGTCGCTCGCGTCCAGTTAGGACATAACAATAGAAAACAAAGCAATGGAATGCATTTTGTCGCTGACGCTCGCTCGCGTCGCGTGTAGTTAGGACACGGTGTAAGAAAATCAACAATCCATGAAACCAAACCAACTTCCAGTGAGAATTCTGTTGCCAGTATATCAGCTACAATGCTAGGTTGGATGGTATTGAATGGTGGTTGAATGGTATTGAATGGTGGTTGGATGGTATTGAATGGTGGTTGAATGGTATTGAATGGTGGTTGAATGGTATTGAATGGTGGTTGAATGGTATTGAATGGTGGTTGAATGGTATTGAATGGTGGTTGAATGGTATTGAATGGTGGTTGAATGGTATTGAATGGTGGTTGAATGGTATTGAATGGTGGTTGAATGGTATTGAATGGTGGTTGAATGGTATTGAATGGTGGTTGAATGGTATTGAAAGCTGATGAAAAGTCCACAAACAAGATCTTAGCATGAGTCTTTGGCTTCTCTAGATGAGTTTACAGGAGATGCAGTAGAGTCAGAATGGCGTCGTCCACACACACACACACACACACACACACACACACACATGCACACACAATCTACTTGTAGGGAAATATCAAGAGGGTCCTTAAACACATCGACCGTTGAATACAGAATTCACTGGACACTGCAAATATGTACGTTTAATTTACGTATGTCATTTTTATATTAAATTACACACACACACACATATGGGAATTTTGTTGAATAATATACATTTAAATTTGTTCTTTCTATAAGAACAAGTCAGGCTACATATCCTCCCTCACAAAGTCCCTCATGATTTGAGTACACACAGAGAGGAAGGGCAGACACACACACACGCACACACACACACACATGAAAACACACACACATACACACACACACACACACTCTCACAGTACAGTCTGCTTGGTAAGGCCAACCTTCTCACTCTTTAAAAGGCAGGTATCATGGCAGGTCTAAGGTACCCACTGAGCAAAGACACGTCTAAAAGACGTCTTTTAGACGTCTTTTTTGTCTTTTTCGGACGTCCAAAGACATCCAATTAGGAGCCAGAATGAATGTTTTTTTTTTACGTTCAGATATTGGACCCGTTTTGCACGTCCACAGTCGTCTTAGAGGGGTCCAAGCCAGACGTGTGAATATTGAGGGGTCCAGCAGACGTACAAATGGGGTTCTGGACCGACGGACGTTATTAAGACATGATCTGAACGTCTCCCTGACGTTGCGTGTTTGCTGGGTAGAGTCCCTCTCTGAAGACCAGGAGAACATACACCCGTTTTGGAGAGGAGATGCCGACTGGTCCAATAAAAAATAATAATAAGGGTGTTGATGCACACTCCAGCTCCAACATCAAACATTATGTATTTACTGTAACAGACCATTTGGATAGGAAGCAGTCTTCGTGAAGGTGGGACCTCAAAACCGAGGTAAATGGACTGCACTTATATAGCGCTTTTCCACCTTAGCCGCACTCAAAGCGCTTTACAATGACCTCTCATTCATCCATTCACACACACATTCACACACCAATGGCGACAGCTGCCATGCAAGGTGCTAACCTGCTCATTGGGAGCAATTTGGGGTTAGGTGTCTTGCTCAAGGACACTTCGACATGTGGACTGTCGGAGCCGGGATTCGAACCACTGACCCTTCGATCACTGAACGACCCGCTCTACCAACTGAGCTACAGCCGCCCTCTGTTATATCATTACTGTTTTGTATTGGAACTCTGGGTCTGCAACAACATATTTGATTTACAGTAGGTCCTTCAGCAACTCTTGTGCACTGGTGGTAAAATGACAATTTATATACTGTTCCCAAACTGGTCCCAAACACCTGACCTGACCCGGTTCTGACCCAGGGTCCGAGAGATGTTCTAGGTTCTCTTATGCTACAGGAACCCCACACCGCCCGGCCAGACCAGACCGTCCATCCCGTCTCCAGAAGCTCATTATATTACCCAGCAAACACCACTCTGTTTCTCCCAAATCACCGTTAGCAACAATCAGCGGCCCTGGAAACATTCCCACCGAGCTGCCAGAAATAACATTGCCTAATCAATTTTCTTCTTTTCAATTCACAGCAACAAAACAGAAACTCCCTCGCATGTGTCAGCATGTTAATGCTATAAAAACCCACGTTTTAATGTTTTGATCTAAAAGCAAACTTCCTGTTTTGAAAGCCGGCGTTCTGTCTGGCTTGTTATTGTTCCCTTTCCTCTTCTCATTTGGCCAGAATGGGAAACACATAAAACATAAATGTGTCTCGGCCAGAGAACATTTCATGACGGTCCTCTGAAGTGGAACGAGGAGGGCTGGAACGTAATGGTGGGCTGTTGTTTGTGTTAGATAGTTATTTAAAGAGCGTTTCTTTGGCTAACAGAAGGCGCCAATGTGGGGGGGGGGTGGGGGGGATCGAAATGGGGGGGCCTATCAATTACTGACCCAAGTGGTCAACCTCTGACCACCCCGGACCCCCCCTCTCTATCCCCTGTGGGGCACACACACACAGTCACACACACACACACACAGTCACACACACACACACAAATACACAGAGCCACAGGTTAACTCTGGGCTTGGGGGGCGGGTGTGGGGGGGGGGGACATTAATTTCTTAATGCATTTTGGGCCCCATGGGGACAGTCCTGAGGAGTCAGGCGCTGGGGGCCTCTCTCCCTGCCAACTCGCATAACAAGCCTGATTGACTGTGTGTGTGTGTGTGTGTGTGTGTGTGTGTGTGTGTGTGTGTGTGTGTGTGTGTGTGTGTGTGTGTGTGTGTGTGTGTGCGTGCGTGCGTGTTAGTAGTTCCCTCTATATTAATATATGTGTGGGTGCAACACAAGCACCAATAGAAAGCTGCCAATGTAAATAGCACTCTTTCATTCTCTCTCTCTCTCTCTCTCTCTCTCTCTCTCTGTCGTTCATTTGTTCTTTTCGCCCCGATGCTATCGCTGAGCGTGGGTACGGGGGTCTGCGTCCGTTCGGGGGGCCGAGCCTCACAAAGCAAAATAAAGACGCCATTAATTAGTAGCAGCGAGGTCGTCGGATCTGGGAGGCGCTAGTGGTTGGGGTGGTGGGGTCAGGGGGTTATAGGCGCTAGTGGTTGGGGTGCGGGGGTCACGGGTTTATTATTGCTATGTCTAACAGCCCGTAGGGGGGAGGGGCTTGGCACATGATCGACAGGCCTCAACGACAATTAATATCGACGCATGTTTAACCCCACCAATACCTCGCAAATACCTAAACATTGTCATGCGCGCAGGACTTGTGTATACACACACCGGACAAACAAAAACAACCAACAACCCTCACACACACACACACACACACACACACACACCCACCCACCCATGCTTAGATCGCGCACCAGAATGGAAAGCGATCCATAGCGATGGAGATCTGTGTTATTTGATTCGCGGGGTTTCATACTATGTTGTAAACACCTATCCAAGATGGCGGCCGCCCCAGTGTATGATGGGATGTGGCTGGGCTGTCTGTGGGTAGTGGGTGAGGGTCGGGGTGGGGGGGGTTCTGGGTGGGGCGGAGGGGATGGAAACCCATCCTGGGTCAGTGTGGGTTTATTCAGGTTCAGGGGCCCTGGTGACAGCAGCCTCCCAGGATACCATTAGATCAGATCCCACTGGGACACTTTCTCTCTTGGGCCGAGCGGAGGGGAGGGATGGGGGTTAGAGAGAGGCGAGGTGGGGTGTGTGGAGGGGAGGGATGGGGGTTAGAGAGAGGGGAGGTGGGGTGTGTGGAGGGGAGGGATGGGGGTTAGAGAGAGGGGAGGTGGGGTGTGTGGAGGGGAGGGATGGGGGTTAGAGAGAGGGGAGGTTGGGTGTCTGGAGGGGAGGGATGGGGGTTAGAGAGAGGGGAGGGGGGGGGGGGGGTTGGGTTGGGGTGAGGGAAGGGAAGTTTGGGTCATTGGGCAATTACCACCACCCTCGGTCAACCGAAATGGACTTATGCATACTTCCCCCCAATTAATGCATTAGAGGGGTCAGAGGTTACCCAAACAGCTTCCTTTATGGCGGGGGTGGGCGTGGTCAGAGGGACCAGGAAATAGTCCATGCATGGGTCAGACGATGCGATTGGCTGGAGATGAATGAGATGGGTCCGGGGAGGGCTTCTATTGGGCGATTGGAGAGTGAATGGAAGGATGGTGTGTGTGTGTGTGTGCATGTGTGTGTTGGCGGGGGGTGTGTATGTGTATGCATGTGTGTGTTGGCGGGGGTGTGTGTGTGTGTATGCGTGTGTGTGTTGGCGGGGGTGTATGTGTGTGTATGCATTTGTGTGTTGGCGGGGGTGTGTGTGTGTGTATGCGTGTGTGTGTTGGCGGGGGTGGTCTTATTCACCCTCGCGCGGAAGGGACAGAGCGGTGTGCGGTTTGGTCTAAAGCGGCCGTATTATTTTAAATGTTTGAACGTCCCCTAAATATAAACAGCCCTGGAATCCTGACGAGGGAAATCAAAGCCGTGACATCTCTGCTCGTTGACACGTCCTCCTATTGAAACAGGCTGTAAAAGCTTCCTCAACATCAGCGCTACTATAAACACGCCCTGGTTCACCAACCATCACTCAAACTCAACTTTCCTATACCCCCCCCCCCCCACCACGCCAGAAGTGAGTGGTAACAGATACGTGACAGATATGTGACAGATATGTGACGGGGCCGACCCAGACGTTCAGGAACGACCCCCGTCTGGAGCGCGAGGGGGCGTCGGCTAACGGACGTGGTGTTTGGACAGAGGCCTATGGGGGTGTGGAGGTGACTCAGCGGCCCGCGTGCCGCCACGTTCGCCCAGGCTGTCGGTCTCCGTGGGACCCGGCGTCGCCGGGAATGGTGCATTGTGGGGGCTTTCGTCTTACCCGGTGGCGGTGTCACACTGTATTTCTCTCTCTCTCTCTCTCTCTCTCTCTCTCTCTCTCTTGTTCTCCCCCTTCCTTCACTCTCTCTCTCTCTCTCTCTCTCTCTCTCTCTCGTTCTCCCCCTTCCTTCTCTCTCTCTCTCTCTCTCTCGTTCTCCCTCTTCCTTCACTTTCTCTCTCTCGTTCTCCCCCTTCCTTCACTCTCTCTCTCTCTCTCTCTCTCTCTCTCTCTCCTTCTCCCCCTTCCTTCACTCTCTCTCTCTCTCTCTCTCTCTCGTTCTCCCCCTTCCTTCTCTCTCTCTCTCTCTATGGTTCTCCCTCTTCCTTCACTCTCTCTCTCTCCTTCTCCCCCTTCCTTCACTCTCTCTCTCTCTCTCTCTCTCTCCCTCTTTCCCTCACTTTCTCTGACTACCTCCCTCCCTTTGTGTTTCTATTAGAACGCTGTCATAAGAACTGCCTCGGGCACTATTCCACATTTAGACACACACACACACACACACACACACACACACACACACACACACACACACACACACACACACACACACACACACACACACACTTTTTGAAGCCTTTTAGGAAATGTGAGTTGACCTCTCCTTTCCTCACTACACCTCCCTCTATGCTTGAAGAGAGAGAGAGAGAGTGTGTGTGTGTGTGTGTGTCTGACAGCTTGAATGTGACAGACCACAACCCATTAAATCATCAACTTCTTCTTCCAGCAGCTCAATCTCTCAACACACTCTTTAGCATACTTCAGCTACTCCCAGCCCAGCTCTCTCTTCAGCTCCCTCAGTCTCCCCGAGGGCGCCAGCTCGACCCTGACACCCTATTTATGGTCCGGTCCGCTGAAAAGCTGCTCCTAAGCTTCATGTGTCTCTCAATCAGGAAACCCGCCCGGCATTGAACTCTGAAAACGTCTTCTCTTCTTCTAGGCTGTGTGAGTTCCTGTGTCTCTGTCCTTTTGTTGTTGTGGTCGTTGTTTACGTTTTGTTCGCTCGTCGTCACTGTAAACGAGGGCAACCTCAGTGCCTCTCCAGCATAAATAAAGGTTTGAAATGAAAAAAAGGAGTGATAAAGAAAAGACAGATTGAGACGTTCACCTTGCTTGAGGGCCGTGTGGACTTCCTAGAGAAGGAGGGTTGTGTTGTCTCCAGGACAACGCAGGAACAAGGTGAGGCGTGGAGGTAAACAGACGAAGGAATGCTGCAGACATCCCTCCCAGAGAATCATTTACCAGTCCTGCTGATCACGCACACCAGCTACACACACTTCTGTGTGTGTGTGCGTGTGTGTAGGTGTGTGTATGTGTGTGCACCAGCTCCACACACTACTGTGTGTGTGTGTGTGTTGGTGTGTGTATGTGTGTGCACCAGCTCCACACACTTCTGTGTGTGTGTGTGTGTGTGTGTGTGTGTGTAGGTGTATGTATGTGTGTGCACCAGCTCCACACACTTGTGTGTGCGTGTGTGGATGTGTGTAGGTGTGTGGATGTGTGTGCACCAGCTACACACACCTCTGTGTGGGTAGGTGTGTGTGTAGGTGTGTGTATGTGTGTGCACCAGCTCCACACACAGCTGTGTGTGTGTGTGTGTGTGTGTGTGTGTGTGTGTGGATGTGTGTGTGTGTGTGTGTTCCTGTGTGTGTGTGTGTGTGTGTGTGTGTGTGTGTGTGTACAATATGTGTGTGTATAATATGTATGGTCCTGTGTGTGTGTGTGTGTGCGTCTGTGTGTGTGTGTGTGTGTGCAAGTCGAGGCCATGTTCCATTAGGTATTAAGGGGGACAAGCACACACACAGACCGAGTGTTGGTTTGGCGACACTTTGAAGTCGGGGCGGTTCTCTCTTTGAGGTGGTCTCTCCCGGTCTCTCTCAACCGCGTTAATCAACCGTGACGAGAACACGCTCGTCGACCGAGCGTGCCGCCCGAGTGCGCCGCCCGAGCGCGCCTCACCGCGGGGGGTGGTAGCGTTGATTAGCATGGCCACAGGCAAACACTCCACACACAATAAACAAGAAAGAGGCTAAAGCAAGCCCAAGCGCTCTGAGGGCGCAGCGCCAACCGAAACACGCTCACGGGAAGAGTCCAAAACACGCACAGGAACAACCGCCACGTCCCTCAACCAATGGGACTCGTCGATATTACGGGCAAACGTCGGTTTCTCAATACTGCGTACAATTTGATAGCCTACAGACTAAATGTTCTGTAGGTAAACAGGGAGACGGAGAGAGAGTTTGGGAATGAAACTAAAGAGACAGGGAGAGAGAGAGTGAGAGGGAGGACAGAGGGAGAGAGGGAGAGAGAGTGAGAGGGAGGGAGGAGAGAGGGAGAGAGAGTGAGAGGGAGGGAGTAGAGAGGGAGAGAGTGAGAGGGAGAGAGGAGAGAGTGAGAGAGAGAGTGAGAGGGAGGGAGGAGAGAGTGAGAGAGAGAGTGAGAGGGAGGAAGGACAGAGAGAGAGAGAGAGAGAGAGGGAGGGAGGGAGGACAGAGGGAGAGAGAGTGAGAGTGAGGGAGGACAGAGAGAGAGAGGGAGAGAGAGAGGGAGAGGGAGGGAGAAGAGAGGGAGAGAGAGTGAGAGAGGGAGAGAGAGAGTGAGAGGGAGGGAGGACAGAGGGAGAGAGAGAGAGAGAGGGAGGTAGGACAGAGAGAGAGAGAGTGAGGGAGGGAGGACAGAGAGAGAGAGAGAGAGAGGGAGGGAGTGAGGACAGAGAGAGAGAGGGAGAGGAAGAGAGAGGGGGGGGGGGGGGGGTTGACAGGAACAGACAGTTGAGTCATATTTTAGGCCTGATTGGAACTGACAGTGTGTTATTAGAGGACCGGTCCCCTCAGTGTGTTATTAGAGGACCGGTCCCCTCAGTGTGTTATTAGAGGACCCGGTCCCCTCAGTGTGTTATTAGAGGACCGGTCCCCTCAGTGTGTTATTAGAGGACCCGGTCCCCTCAGTGTGTTATTAGAGGACCCGGTCCCCTCAGTGTGTTATTAGAGGACCCGGTCCCCTCAGTGTGTTATTAGAGGACAGGTCCCCTCAGTGTGTTATTAGAGGACCCGGTCCCCTCAGTGTGTTATTAGAGGACCGGTCCCCTCAGTGTGTTATTAGAGGACCGGTCCCCTCAGTGTGTTATTAGAGGACCGGTCCCCTCAGTGTGTTATTAGAGGACAGGTCCCCTCAGTGTGTTATTAGAGGACCGGTCCCCTCAGTGTGTTATTAGAGGACAGGTCCCCTCAGTGTGTTATTAGAGGACCGGTCCCCTCAGTGTGTTATTAGAGGACCCGGTCCCCTCAGTGTGTTATTAGAGGACAGGTCCCCTCAGTGTGTTATTAGAGGACCGGTCCCCTCAGTGTGTTATTAGAGGACCCGGTCCCCTCAGTGTGTTATTAGAGGACCCGGTCCCCTCAGTGTGTTATTAGAGGACCTGGTCCCCTCAGTGTGTTATTAGAGGACCTGGTCCCCTCAGTGTGTTATTAGAGGACCGGTCCCCTCAGTGTGTTATTAGAGGACCCGGTCCCCTCAGTGTGTTATTAGAGGACCCGGTCCCCTCAGTGTGTTATTAGAGGACCGGTCCCCTCAGTGTGTTATTAGAGGACCCGGTCCCCTCAGTGTGTTATTAGAGGACAGGTCCCCTCAGTGTGTTATTAGAGGACCGGTCCCCTCAGTGTGTTATTAGAGGACCCGGTCCCCTCAGTGTGTTATTAGAGGACAGGTCCCCTCAGTGTGTTATTAGAGGACAGGTCCCCTCAGTGTGTTATTAGAGGACCCGGTCCCCTCAGTGTGTTATTAGAGGACAGGTCCCCTCAGTGTGTTATTAGAGGACCCGGTCCCCTCAGTGTGTTATTAGAGGACAGGTCCCCTCAGTGTGTTATTAGAGGACCCGGTCCCCTCAGTGTGTTATTAGAGGACCAGGTCCCCTCAGTGTGTTATTAGAGGACAGGTCCCCTCAGTGTGTTATTAGAGGACCGGTTCTCTCAGTGTGTTATTAGAGGACCGGTCCCCTCAGTGTGTTATTAGAGGACAGGTCCCCTCAGTGTGTTATTAGAGGACCCGGTCCCCTCAGTGTGTTATTAGAGGACCCGGTCCCCTCAGTGTGTTATTAGAGGACAGGTCCCCTCAGTGTGTTATTAGAGGACCCGGTCCCCTCAGTGTGTTATTAGAGGACCCGGTCCCCTCAGTGTGTTATTAGAGGACCCGGTCCCCTCAGTGTGTTATTAGAGGACCGGTCCCCTCAGTGTGTTATTAGAGGACCCGGTCCCCTCAGTGTGTTATTAGAGGACCGGTCCCCTCAGTGTGTTATTAGAGGACCCGGTCCCCTCAGTGTGTTATTAGAGGACAGGTCCCCTCAGTGTGTTATTAGAGGACTCGGTCCCCTCAGTGTGTTATTAGAGGACCCGGTCCCCTCAGTGTGTTATTAGAGGACCCGGTCCCCTCAGTGTGTTATTAGAGGACCCGGTCCCCTCAGTGTGTTATTAGAGGACCCGGTCCCCTCAGTGTGTTATTAGAGGACCCGGTCCCCTCAGTGTGTTATTAGAGGACCGGTCCCCTCAGTGTGTTATTAGAGGACAGGTCCCCTCAGTGTGTTATTAGAGGACAGGTCCCCTCAGTGTGTTATTAGAGGACAGGTCCCCTCAGTGTGTTATTAGAGGACCCGGTCCCCTCAGTGTGTTATTAGAGGACAGGTCCCCTCAGTGTGTTATTAGAGGACCGGTCCCCTCAGTGTGTTATTAGAGGACAGGTCCCCTCAGTGTGTTATTAGAGGACCGGTCCCCTCAGTGTGTTATTGGAGGACCGGTCCCCTCAGTGTGTTATTAGAGGACCGGTCCCCTCAGTGTGTTATTAGAGGACAGGTCCCCTCAGTGTGTTATTAGAGGACCGGTCCCCTCAGTGTGTTATTAGAGGACCGGTCCCCTCAGTGTGTTATTAGAGGACCCGGTCCCCTCAGTGTGTTATTAGAGGACAGGTCCCCTCAGTGTGTTATTAGAGGACCGGTCCCCTCAGTGTGTTATTAGAGGACCCGGTCCCCTCAGTGTGTTATTAGAGGACTGGTCCCCTCAGTGTGTTATTAGAGGACCTGGTCCCCTCAGTGTGTTATTAGAGGACCGGTCCCCTCAGTGTGTTATTAGAGGACCGGTCCCCTCAGTGTGTTATTAGAGGACCGGTCCCCTCAGTGTGTTATTAGAGGACAGGTCCCCTCAGTGTGTTATTAGAGGACCCGGTCCCCTCAGTGTGTTATTAGAGGACAGGTCCCCTCAGTGTGTTATTAGAGGACAGGTCCCCTCAGTGTGTTATTAGAGGACCGGTCCCCTCAGTGTGTTATTAGAGGACAGGTCCCCTCAGTGTGTTATTAGAGGACCGGTCCCCTCAGTGTGTTATTAGAGGACAGGTCCCCTCAGTGTGTTATTAGAGGACAGGTCCCCTCAGTGTGTTATTAGAGGACCGGTCCCCTCAGTGTGTTATTAGGGGACCCGGTCCCCTCAGTGTGTTATTAGAGGACAGGTCCCCTCAGTGTGTTATTAGAGGACCGGTCCCCTCAGTGTGTTATTGGAGGACCGGTCCCCTCAGTGTGTTATTAGAGGACCGGTCCCCTCAGTGTGTTATTAGAGGACCGGTCCCCTCAGTGTGTTATTAGAGGACCGGTCCCCTCAGTGTGTTATTAGAGGACCGGTCCCCTCAGTGTGTTATTAGAGGACCCGGTCCCCTCAGTGTGTTATTAGAGGACCCTGTCCCCTCAGTGTGTTATTAGAGGACATGTCCCCTCAGTGTGTTATTAGAGGACAGGTCCCCTCAGTGTGTTATTAGAGGACCGGTCCCCTCAGTGTGTTATTAGAGGACCCGGTCCCCTCAGTGTGTTATTAGAGGACCCGGTCCCCTCAGTGTGTTATTAGAGGACCGGTCCCCTCAGTGTGTTATTAGAGGACCGGTCCCCTCAGTGTGTTATTAGAGGACAGGTCCCCTCAGTGTGTTATTAGAGGACCGGTTCTCTCAGTGTGTTATTAGAGGACAGGTCCCCTCAGTGTGTTATTAGAGGACAGGTCCCCTCAGTGTGTTATTAGAGGACCGGTCCCCTCAGTGTGTTATTAGAGGACCGGTCCCCTCAGTGTGTTATTGGAGGACAGGTCCCCTCAGTGTGTTATTAGAGGACCGGTCCCCTCAGTGTGTTATTAGAGGACAGGTCCCCTCAGTGTGTTATTAGAGGACCAGGTCCCCTCAGTGTGTTATTAGAGGACCCGGTCCCCTCAGTGTGTTATTAGAGGACAGGTCCCCTCAGTGTGTTATTAGAGGACCCGGTCCCCTCAGTGTGTTATTAGAGGACCCGGTCCCCTCAGTGTGTTATTAGAGGACCCGGTCCCCTCAGTGTGTTATTAGAGGACCGGTCCCCTCAGTGTGTTATTAGAGGACCGGTCCCCTCAGTGTGTTATTAGAGGACCCGGTCCCCTCAGTGTGTTATTAGAGGACCGGTCCCCTCAGTGTGTTATTAGAGGACAGGTCCCCTCAGTGTGTTATTAGAGGACCGGTCCCCTCAGTGTGTTATTAGAGGACAGGTCCCCTCAGTGTGTTATTAGAGGACCGGTCCCCTCAGTGTGTTATTAGAGGACAGGTCCCCTCAGTGTGTTATTAGAGGACCGGTCCCCTCAGTGTGTTATTAGAGGACCGGTCCCCTCAGTGTGTTATTAGAGGACAGGTCCCCTCAGTGTGTTATTAGAGGACGTCCCCTCAGTGTGTTATTAGAGGACCCGGTCCCCTCAGTGTGTTATTAGAGGACAGGTTCCCTCAGTGTGTTATTAGAGGGCCCGGTCCCCTCAGTGTGTTATTGGAGGACCCGGTCCCCTCAGTGTGTTATTAGAGGACAGGTCCCCTCAGTGTGTTATTAGAGGACCGGTCCCCTCAGTGTGTTATTAGAGGACCGGTCCCCTCAGTGTGTTATTAGAGGACCCGGTCCCCTCAGTGTGTTATTAGAGGACCCGGTCCCCTCAGTGTGTTATTAGAGGACGTCCCCTCAGTGTGTTATTAGAGGACCGGTCCCCTCAGTGTGTTATTAGAGGACGTCCCCTCAGTGTGTTATTAGAGGACCGGTCCCCTCAGTGTGTTATTGGAGGGCCCGGTCCCCTCAGTGTGTTATTAGAGGACCGGTCCCCTCAGTGTGTTATTAGAGGACGTCCCCTCAGTGTGTTATTAGAGGACCGGTCCCCTCAGTGTGTTATTAGAGGACCGGTCCCCTCAGTGTGTTATTAGAGGACCCGGTCCCCTCAGTGTGTTATTGGAGGGCCCGGTCCCCTCAGTGTGTTATTAGAGGACCGGTCCCCTCAGTGTGTTATTAGAGGACGTCCCCTCAGTGTGTTATTGGAGGACAGGTCCCCTCAGTGTGTTATTAGAGGACCCGGTCCCCTCAGTGTGTTATTAGAGGACCCGGTCCCCTCAGTGTGTTATTAGAGGACCCGGTCCCCTCAGTGTGTTATTAGAGGACCGGTCCCCTCAGTGTGTTATTAGAGGACCGGTCCCCTCAGTGTGTTATTGGAGGACCGGTCCCCTCAGTGTGTTATTAGAGGACCCGGTCCCCTCAGTGTGTTATTAGAGGACAGGTCCCCTCAGTGTGTTATTAGAGGACCCGGTCCCCTCAGTGTGTTATTAGAGGACCCGGTCCCCTCAGTGTGTTATTAGAGGACCGGTCCCCTCAGTGTGTTATTAGAGGACCGGTCCCCTCAGTGTGTTATTAGAGGACAGGTCCCCTCAGTGTGTTATTAGAGGACCCGGTCCCCTCAGTGTGTTATTAGAGGACAGGTCCCCTCAGTGTGTTATTAGAGGACCGGTCCCCTCAGTGTGTTATTAGAGGACCCGGTCCCCTCAGTGTGTTATTAGAGGACCGGTCCCCTCAGTGTGTTATTAGAGGACCCGGTCCCCTCAGTGTGTTATTAGAGGACCGGTCCCCTCAGTGTGTTATTAGAGGACCCGGTCCCCTCAGTGTGTTATTAGAGGACCCGGTCCCCTCAGTGTGTTATTAGAGGACCCGGTCCCCTCAGTGTGTTATTAGAGGACCCGGTCCCCTCAGTGTGTTATTAGAGGACCGGTCCCCTCAGTGTGTTATTAGAGGACCCGGTCCCCTCAGTGTGTTATTAGAGGGCCCGGTCCCCTCAGTGTGTTATTAGGGGACCCGGTCCCCTCAGTGTGTTATTGGAGGACCCGGTCCCCTCAGTGTGTTATTAGAGGACCCGGTCATCTCAGCGCTGTTTGCTTTGGAAAGTCAGGGGCAGATTTATTATGACTGAAAAACATTAGAGAGATCGGAAGTGTGGACAGCCAGGAGAGAACAGCATGTCTGTCGACAGAGAGAGAGAGAGAGGGAGAGAGAGGGAGGGAGGGAGGGAGGGAGGGAGAGAGAGGGAGAGAGAGGGAGAGGGAGAGAGAGGGAGAGGGAGAGAGAGAGAGAGCGAGAGGGAGGGAGAGAGAGGGAGAGAGAGAGAGGGAGGGAGATGGAGGGAGGGAGAGAGAGAGAAAGGGACGTGGGTCAGGGAGGTCAAACAGCGCAGGTTTGAGGGGAGGACAGATATATAACATAGAGGAGAGAGAGCAGAGACACATCGAGGGTCAAAAGAAAATGAAGAAGCTATGCGAGGCGAAAAAAAAACGTGTTTGTTAGTTTTACTTGTTAAAGAACACTGGATACAAAATGTCCGCCGCGGCCTCGGGTACGACACGCTGCTGTCAGAGGGCCAGGGTACCGCCAGGCCGGAGGTGGGCCTTCCCCTAGCCAAAGCAGCCGAAGCAAAAATAAACAGCTAGTGGCGTGTCTGAGAGTCCAAACCTCTCGCTCGGCGGCGCCGGCCCCCTCGGTACCGTGAGAGACACGACGGCGGCCAGCGCAGGGCGCTATCGGGCCGGGCCGGGCCTCGCCACACACATGTTTTTATAGTTAATGGACAGTGCGGAGAGAGGCTAAGCCCGACGTATTTGACTAACCTCTCCATGACCTTCCACAGCGAGTCGGGAACAGAGGATGACAGGGAGGGGAGGGGGGGGGGCGGGGGTAGGGGGGGCCCAGATGAACGGCCGTGCCGCGGAAACGGGCCTAAAGCCGGCTGTCGGGGCCCCGCGACGTGTTTGGCTTGGCAGGCCTCCCCCCTGCCCCCGTCCACCCGTCCACCACGCTGCGCTGGGGTGGGCAGCCCAAATCAGCTGATTGTTTCACAGGCGGTGGGGGGGGGGGGGGGGGGGGAGGGGGGGTCTGTTTCACGCTCGCATGCTCACGGGGATGACACGTCTCTGGTCGCGCTGCTGGGAGAGAGGGGCCGACCGGCCGAGCGACGCCGGGCTTGAAAAGCAGAGGGAGACGCGGACAGAGGAAGAGAGACCAATCGAACGAGCGAAATATTCAAAAAACAGATAGAAGACAGGGAAGGGGGCGGATGAGAGAGGACCGAGAAGACGGAGAGAGAGAGAGTAATAGAGAGAGAGACGGAGAGAGAGAGAGAGACGGAGAGAGAGAGAGAGAGACAGGGAGAGAGAGAGACGGAGAGAGAGAGAGAGAGAGAGGGGGGGAGAGAGACAGACAGAGAGAGAGAGAGAGGGAGAGAGAGGGAGAGGGAGAGACAGAGAGAGGGGGTGGAGAGAGAGAGACAGAGAGAGAGAGGGAGAGAAAGAGAGAGAGGGGGGAGAGAGAGACAGACAGACAGAGAGAGAGACAGGCAACGAGGGGAGCAGAAAGACAGGCAGACAGGCAGTAGGCCATGGTGGACCATGTCATGAGAGTAACCCTACAGTACATGGTCAGACCCAGGCGTTACCTCGGCTGGCTTGTATAATTCTGTGGAAGTGTGTGTGTGTGTGTGTGTGTGTGTGTGTGTGTGTGTGTGTGTGTGTGTGTGTGTGTGTGTGTACAGTCCATGGTCAGACCCAGGCGTTACCTCGACTGGCTTGTATAATTCTGTGGAAGGTTCAAGCGAGTGTCACTGGCGCCAAAGACGACAGTCATTCTAGCACCCCGAAGAGGAATCAGGTCATATCCATGCTTCCCCGAGTCTGTGTGTGTGTGTGTGCGTGTGTGTGTGTGTGCGTGCGTGTGTGTATGTGTGTTTAGACAATGAGGCTCTGTGCGTGTCCCTGCGTGTGTGTGTGTGTGTGTGTGTTTCAGGGTGTGGCCCGGGGTTCTGGGGGGGGCAGGTTCAGGTCCTGATCCGGTGTGAGGGTTCCCTGGCGGGGTCAGAGGGGTGCTGGAGAGGTCAGCAGTGATGTGCTGATCTGGAGCTGATTAGGCTAATGTGATTAGCATGGATATGACACACTAGCCCAGGTGTGAGCTTAGGAAGCTGTAATCCCTGGCCCAGCCTGGCCTGGCCTGGTGGCTTTATAAGACCAGAGACAGGGAGGGAGGGGGGGAGGGAGAGGGAGGGAGGAAGGGAGGTTGAGAAGGATGTTGGGAGAAAGAGGGGAGGGGAGGAGGGGGTCAGGGGGGGCGTCCTGGTCTGTTTGTGACTCTCACATTGTGCTTGACTGTACATCACAGAGTCACTGTGTGCGTCGGTCCCAAGGTCAGATATTAAAGTCGCACTGAAACGGACGTTTGAGATCATCTAACTTCCCTAGTTTGACGTATTTCCGATGCAAACAAGCTATGAGGGCGGGACATATGTTTAGAGGAATTTGATTGGAACATTGACAAGTGGGCGGGTTTTAAGAACTTTAGACAGATTCGATAGAAGGATAGCGTTGATTGACGGGTGGATATCGTGAGATTATTGGCCTAAAATCTAAGGTACCTGTTGTCGTCATTGCACGTGTCCTACCGTTTTCCAGGAAGTAAGAAATTATATTCTTTGATATAAGATTACAACAAAAGTAGAATTTTGTAATTTTTTTGGCATACATCGTTGAATAGGTGAACACTATGACCAATTATGTGAACCAAAATGGGACAGAATGCTTTTTTCATTTCTGTGCGACTTTAAGTCCAAAACAGACAACGGATAAACCCAATAATATGTGATCCTGATGTCTGCCAAGGTCATTCTTCAGCTTTTTGAAGATTATGAAATAATATAATTTATTAATATTATATAAAAATTGTACGCTCTCAAATGATGCGCCATGCATTTAAATCTTATTAATCTCATATTTGAAGAATGTGAATGCTGATACACCTGAATTCACTAATGAGAGAAAAAGGGCTTCAAAGATTCAGAGCTGTTCACACTTCTCAGAGGACATGGATTTTGACAACAAAATATGACTATTTAGTGATCTGCTTGTTTTATTGAGTTAGTTCTTCACAACTTCAATTTTCGTTATATGAATAAAAAAGATAAACAGTAAAATAAAATAAAGTATTTTTCCCTCTAGCACATTTTGAGGATTTCAGACATCAGGACCACACTTTCGATGTCGGTCACATATCTTCTCTCTTTCTCACTGGATTATTCTGTAGTCTGTAATCTGTAATCTGGGTTGAGGGTCCGTGTATCCCGCCTGTTCTGTGGACCGCTTCAGAACCATAATTCTGCCCTCGTTCATACATTGAAACTCTTTATGAGGATAATTAATATATTGAAACTCTTTATTAGGATAATTCATATATTAAAACTCTTTATGAGGAGAACCCCTTGAGATGTGCCATCTCGTTTTCCGCAGGGTCCTAAACAACAACAGTTACACAATAGACAAACATTAACACCAGTGACACGAGACAAAGAACAGACCAACAACAAAACGAACATAAGAAACAGAGAAAAAAATAAAAATACAGAGACATACACACACACACACACACAAAACATACACACACAAAACAAAAAATAAATCAGGAGATCGTACTCTAGACAACACATGTTGGATCATTGGACAAATAGAAAAATGAAATGATGAGTGACAGCATTACAGGTAAAGTTATAACATGTAGTTAAAGAGAGATGTTATTAAGGACATGTACAAGTGGTCAGAAGATAAGAAGACAGGGCAGTTTTGAAACGGTGGAGAGATGATATCATAACGGTCAGCGAAGCGGCTCGTCCGGAAAATCATCCCAGACAGAAAGAACAACTCTGGGATGATTCCACACATGGGATGAGGACAAGAGAGAGAGAGAGAGAGAGAGAGAGAGAGGGAGAGAGAGAGAGAGAGGGAGAGAGGGAGAGGACAGGAGAGAGAGAAAGAGAGAGAGAGGGAGAGAGGGAGAGGACAGGAGAGAGAGAAAGAGAGAGAGGACAGGAGAGAGAGAAAGAGAGAGAGAGAGGGAGAGGACAGGAGAGAGAGAAAGAGAGAGAGAGAGGGAGAGGACAGGAGAGAGAGAAAGAGAGAGAGAGGGAGAGAGAGGACAGGAGAGAGAGAAAGAGAGAGAGAGAGAGAGAGAGGACAGGAAAGAGAGAAAGAGAGAGAGAGGGAGAGAGAGAGAGAGAAAGAGAGAGAGAGGGAGAGGACAGGAGAGAGAGAAAGAGAGAGAGAGGGAGAGGACAGGAGAGAGAGAAAGAGAGAGAGAGGGGGAGAGCAGATGGTGGTGGGGGTATAGAGAGGGAGGAGAGAGAGGAACTAGGGAGGAAAGAGAGAGAGAGAGAGAGAGAGAGAGAGAGAGAGAGAGAGAGGAACTAGGGAGGAAAGAGAGAGAGAGAGAGAGAGAGAGAGAGAGAGAGAGAGAGAGAGGAACTAGGGAGGAAAGAGAGAGAGAGAGGGGAACTAGGGAGGAAAGAGAGAGAGAGAGAGAGTAGGGAGGAGGCGGCCCGTTTGACCTGTGACCCCAGGGCGTTGGTGTGGTCCTGGCCCGGTCCAGACTGATGCTGGTGGGCTCTAGACGCCAGATGTGATGGATGTTTTCCTGGGGTCAGGGGGAAGGAAGTCAGGGGTTTTAAATATATCACAGATATCGTTTATTTAGAATATATTTGGGGAGTTGGGGGTGTCTGCACGAACGGAGCCACGAGCCCAACCCCCCCCCATGACTCTAGACACATTTATATTGCTGCTAGTTACGCTAAAACCTATTTATTGATTTTACATATGTATATCTTTGAATCTCATTTCTATTATCTTCCATTTTAACTTGAACCAGAAGAGCAGAGCGTGATTGTAGTCGAACCCACATCCCTGGGCTGGTTTTAGGAATG
>NC_140246.1:369810-381136 GCF_949987555.1 Borostomias antarcticus | reverse complement strand
AGAGGGAAAGAAAGAAAGAAAGAAAGAAAGAAAGAAAGAAAGAAAGAAAGAAAGAAAGAAAGAGGAAAGAAAGAAAGAAAGAAAGAAAGAAAGAGGGAAAGAAAGAAAGAAAGAAAGAAAGAAAGAAAGAAAGAAAGAAGAAAGAAAGAAAGAAAGAAAGAAAGAGGAAGAGAAAGAAAGAAAGAAAGAAAGAAAGAAAGAAAGAAAGAAAGAAAGAAAGAAAGAAAGAGGGAAAGAAAGAAAGAAAGAAAGAAAGAAAGAAAGAGGGAAAGAAAGAAAGAAAGAAAGAAAGAGGGAAAGAAAGAAAGAAAGAAAGAAAGAAAGAAAGAAAGAAAGAAAGAGGGAAAGAAAGAAAGAAAGAAAGAAAGAAAGAAAGAAAGAAAGAAAGAAGAAAGAGGGAAAGAAAGAAAGAAAGAAAGAAAGAAAGAAAGAGGGAAAGAAAGAAAGAAAGAAAGAAAGAAAGAAAGAAAGAAAGAAAGAAAGAAAGAGGGAAAGAAAGAAAGAAAGAAAGAAAGAAAGAAAGAGGGAAAGAAAGAAAGAAAGAAAGAGGGAAAGAAAGAAAGAGGGAAAGAAAGAGGGAAAGAAAGAAAGAGGGAAAGAAAGAGGGAAAGAAAGAAAGAAAGAAAGAAAGAAAGAAAGAGGGAAAGAAAGAAAGAGGGAAAGAAAGATAGAGGGAAAGAAAGAAAGAAAGAAAGAAAGAAAGAAAGAAAGAAAGAAAGAAAGAAAGAAAGAAAGAGGGAAAGAAAGAAAGAAAGAAAGAAAGAAAGAGGGAAAGAAAGAAAGAAAGAAAGAAAGAAAGAAAGAAAGAAAGAGGGAAAGAAAGAAAGAAAGAAAGAAAGAAAGAAAGAAAGAAAGAAAGAAAGAAAGAAAGAAAGAGGGAAAGAAAGAAAGAAAGAAAGAAAGAAAGAAAGAAAGAGGGAAAGAAAGAAAGAAAGAAAGAAAGAGGGAAAGAAAGAAAGAAAGAAAGAAAGAAAGAAAGAAAGAAAGAAAGAGGGAAAGAAAGAAAGAAAGAAAGAAAGAAAGAAAGAAAGAGGGAAAGAAAGAAAGAAAGAAAGAAAGAGGAAAGAAAGAAAGAAAGAAAGAAAGAAAGAAAGAAAGAAAGAAAGAAAGAAAGAGGGAAAGAAAGAAAGAAAGAAAGAAAGAGGGAAAGAAGGAAGAAAGAAAGAGGGAAAGAAAGAAAGAAAGAAAGAAAGAAAGAAAGAAAGAAAGAAAGAAAGAAAGAAAGAAAGAAAGAAAGAAAGAGGGAAAGAAAGAAAGAAAGAAAGAAAGAAAGAAAGAGGGAAAGAAAGAAAGAAAGAAAGAGGGAAAGAAAGAAAGAGGGAAAGAAAGAGGGAAAGAAAGAAAGAGGGAAAGAAAGAGGGAAAGAAAGAAAGAAAGAAAGAAAGAAAGAAAGGGGGAAAGAACGAAAGAGGGAAAGAAAGAAAGAGGGAAAGAAAGATAGAGGGAAAGAAAGAAAGAAAGAAAGAAAGAAAGAAAGAAAGAAAGAAAGAAAGAAAGAAAGAAAGAGGGAAAGAAAGAAAGAAAGAAAGAAAGAAAGAAAGAGGGAAAGAAAGAAAGAAAGAAAGAAAGAAAGAAAGAAAGAAAGAAAGAAAGAAAGAAAGAAAGAAAGAAAGAGGGAAAGAAAGAAAGAAAGAAAGAAAGAAAGAAAGAAAGAAAGAAAGAAAGAAAGAAAGAGGGAAAGAAAGAAAGAAAGAAAGAAAGAAAGAAAGAAAGAAAGAGGGAAAGAAAGAAAGAAAGAAAGAAAGAGGGAAAGAAAGAAAGAAAGAAAGAAAGAAAGAAAGAAAGAAAGAAAGAGGGAAAGAAAGAAAGAAAGAAAGAAAGAAAGAGGGAAAGAAAGAAAGAAAGAAAGAGGGAAAGAAAGAAAGAGGGAAAGAAAGAGGGAAAGAAAGAAAGAGGGAAAGAAAGAGGGAAAGAAAGAAAGAAAGAAAGAAAGAAAGGGGGAAAGAACGAAAGAGGGAAAGAAAGAAAGAGGGAAAGAAAGATAGAGGGAAAGAAAGAAAGAAAGAAAGAAAGAAAGAAAGAAAGAAAGAAAGAAAGAAAGAAAGAAAGAAAGAAAGAAAGAGGGAAAGAAAGAAAGAGGGAAAGAAAGAGGGAAAGAAAGAAAGAGGGAAAGAAAGAAAGAAAGAAAGAAAGAAAGAAAGAAAGAAAGAGGGAAAGAAAGAGGGAAAGAAAGAAAGAAAGAGAAATAAAGAGGGAAAGAACGAGAGAAAGAACGAGAAAAAGAAAGAAAGACAAATGAAAATAAATACACAACAAAAGAAAATGCACAAGAAAATACATCCCTCATCCCTGGAGAAGTCATGAAGATGGTGTGATGAGGATGGTGTGATGAAGATGGTGTGATGAAGATGGTGTGATGAAGATGGTGTGATGAAGATGGTGTGATGAAGATGGTGTGATGAGCATCTAACTCCTACGTCTGCCGAGCTGTCAGAGAGACAGTGGTCTGCTATATATTTAAATGGTGCAGATACCAAAGGATTTGGTTATATCTACATTTAATAATCCCAGTCATTTTCCATTGCCTATTAAGTACAGAAATGATATGTCATAGGTAGTTAACATTGGAGTGGCTATATTGCTGTAATATCTCAATTGAGTCATTTGTCTAAGAGCTGATGCAGATGACGGAGATCTTAAAGCAGAGGTAAGCATGGTCCATTAGGCCAACAGCCCTTTTAACACAACCCTCGTTAGTGCTCAAACACATTGAGTTCAAATTGAGAGAAGTGTGATTAATTCTGCAGATCACTTCTGCAGCCATCGCGTCAAATCAAGCTTGGTTTAGTTAAGCTTTTTGAGCATGGGAAAACCAGACATTTCTCACACACACACACACACACACAACTACACACACACACACAACTACACACACACACACACAACGACACACACACACACACACACACCTACACACACACACACTGCATGCGCCACACACATAAGCCACATGTACACATACACACCGCACACGCGTGAACACACACACACACACACACACACACACACGACATGCACTTATGTTAAGTGTATATGGTCAGACTACCTGTCTTTGCCATCCTGATCACGTGAGCTCACATGTAATTTCACCTCATAGATCAGTCTGGTCATCGAACTCTTCAAACTGAGTTCCAGCCGATTCGTTATTGGTTGGGCCAATCACAACCATTTATCTAATATGGGGCGGGTTTGATACGACCCACTTCATAGGACGATACCGTGACTGAACCGTGTCTCATTGCTCTGATTGGTTGTTCTGTACACATAACCAATCGCTTCCAGAGACGTTTCGGTCTGACCTTCGATAACGGCGCTTGGAAATCGAAAACAAACCCATGATTTCCGGATCCTTCTCGTTTTTGTGAATCGGGTCTGGCGAAGACATCACCCAGAAGGCACTGGGCTAAACGTGACACTACTAGCGCACGCTCTACTCTGTTAAGTCTTTTCCACCAAAAGAACTCTGGTTCGTGAACCGGTTCGGTTAAAAATTCCTGGAACCTTGGTTCTGTCCAGAGAACGGGCCCGCGTTTCGACCAGTCTTGAGCCGAACCGTTGTACGTCAGCCCACGCCCATGATGTCGTCACGGTTCGCACTGAAAAACCTACTATTTTGTGGTGCCGGTTCGGAACCAGCTTTCGGGTTCCCGAACTCATTTATTTTTGGTCGAAATGCTCGGAACCATTCAGAATTAGGTTCACGAACCGGCACCGAACCGGTTCCCTCTTGGTGGAAAAGGCCTATGTGTGGGCCTGATCCGATGCCAACCGATGTGGATCATAATGCCCGCCGTGACAGTTCGGCTGCCAGGGTACCAGAGTAAGGCCCACGGCCCCCCACGGAGAGGCGACCTCTCGTCACCCTGGCAAACTATCGGGAACTAGACATGAAGCCACGTGGCCTGGAACCGTCTCTCCCTAAAGGTGCTGCTCTCTCCTTTCATCTCTCTAATCATGTCCATGTCATAGAAATTGTAGTTTCAACACCTCCTTTGTAATTCACCACCTCCCTCAACCTTTCACATAGACAGGATGATCTCTCCAGGAGGTCGAGACACCTAGACGTTGTCTGCTCCAGAATAACCATCCTTTGTCCCATTGTCCCTGCAATAATTACCGCCTTTTCTCATGTCACGTGTCTGTATTCTCGACCACTGTTGATGACGCCTGCCATTTAATATGACGTGCACAATGGGTTAGCCAATCACATCCTGGAAGCGCCATACCTGTGTATTGCTTGAATATAAGGCCGTGCAAGACCAGACTGCGGCACTTCACTTGGATAAACCACTCACGTGCGTTGTCCTGAAGTCCTTGCGCTCGTATGTTTTCTCAATAAACCAGACTTAACCTGTTTGAGCGAATCTTGGCAAATCCTTTTTGACTAGATCAGTTAAAAATCTTCTACATCCAGCAACAGGATCTCACAGCGGTGTTCGGCTAGAGACACAGCAGTTGTAGCATTCGGTCGAAGGCACGCCGGATGACTGTGCATCTTTCTATAGACCGTAGTCTTCCTAGCAACATATTTATATTTATCCACTGGAGAAAGTGTCTCTCAGGAGAGAGGGGCATGGCTAAGGGTTAGGGCTGGGGTTTGTTGAATAAAATGAAAACAACGTTGAACTCGGTTTCTAGTGTACTAGTGTCCACCCCGTCGGGTTTGTAGTGTACTAGTGTTCACCCTGTCAGGTTTCTAGTGTACTAGTGTCCACCCCGTCAGGTTTCTAGTGTACTAGTGTCCACCCCGTCGGGTTTCTAGTGTACTAGTGTCCACCCTGTCGGGTTTCTAGTGTACTAGTGTCCACCCCTTCGGGTTTCTAGTGTACTCGTGTCCACCCTGTCGGGTTTCTAGTGTACTAGTGTCCACCCTGTCGGGTTTCTAGTGTACTAGTGTCCACCCTGTCAGGTTTCTAGTGTACTAGTGTCCACCCTGTCGGGTTTCTAGTGTACTAGTGTCCACCCTGTCGGGTTTCTAGTGTACTAGTGTCCACCCCGTCGGGGTTTCTAGTGTACTAGTGTCCACCCCGTCGGGGTTTCTAGTGTACTAGTGTCCACCCTGTCGGGTTTCTAGTGTATTAGTGTCCACCCTGTCGGGTTTCTAGTGTACTAGTGTCCACCCTGTCGGGTTTCTAGTGTACTAGTGTCCACCCCGTCGGGTTTCTAGTGTACTAGTGTCCACCCTGTCGGGTTTGTAGTGTACTAGGGTCCACCCTGTCGCTAGATTAAATGTACGGCACAACTACAAATCTGTGTTTTTGTCTCGTTTCCAGTTTCCTCGTCGTCTGGAACTGTTTGTCCTCAGTTTCTAGGAGCTGGGGTTTGACCAGACCGCTGACCGCTGAGCCGAGCTTCGGCTAACGAGGAGAGATTGAGGCTACCTGGAACTGACCTATGGTCATCTTCGGGGAAGTAATGATGGGAGATTGGGACAGAGCGTCCGTCGGAGAGAGGGATCGGCGGATGTCGGAGGACGAGGCGAGGGCGTCATCCAAACGACGAGTTCCTTTGTTCCCCTCTGCAACTAGCATATAAAGGTAAACATGAAACAACATGGCTGCTGACCCGAATCTCTGCTCAGTGATATTTGCGCTCAGATTCGTCTGTAGCGCAAAAATAAACAAAACAAAGGAAGAAGCGACCGGAGGAGGCCTAACAGATATGCATTTGTGCATTTCTATTAAGTCGGTGATGAGAAAAGGAGGAGGAGGAGGAGGAGGGATGAAGGTATCTGGTGGATTAGAATGCTGAATGTCAACGTTGTGTTTGTGTTTGGTTGAGGGGACACAGCGGGGTGCTGCCTGGCTCCCGAGCACAAAGGCCAAACGCAGACATGGGGTCGGAGTTCAGAGAGGAAGCCAGCCCACCCGCTGTACTCGGACCGCCGGTAGTGCTGCGTACGGTAGGTCAAAGGTCGTAGGTCATGAGGGAATAACGACGCATGCTTTTCCCACGACCGACACGGATGTACGGCGCTAACCGTAGCCAACCGCCGGAAACAGAGATGAGAATCAAGAGAAGAAGAAACTACTCTCTCCTCGTTCCCGAGAGCGTTCTACATCCTGCTTCATAACAAGACCCTCCTCCTCCTCTCTCTTCATCTCTCCCTCTCTCCTCTCTGCTTCCCTCTCTCTCTCTCTTCATCTCTCCCTCCCTCTTCTCTGCTTCCCTCTCTCTCTCTCTCTCTCTTCATCTCTCCCTCCCTCCTCTCTGCTTCCCTCTCTCTCTCTCTCTCTCTTCATCTCTCCCTCCCTACTCTTTGCTTCCCTCTCTCTCTCTCCATCTCTCCTCCCTCCTCTCTGCTTCCCTCTCTCTCTCTCTCTCTCTCCATCTCTCCCTCCCTCTCTCTCTCTCCCTCCATCTCTCCCTCCCTCCTCTCTGCTTCCCTCTCTCTCTCTCTCTCCATCTCTCCCTCTCTCCTCTCTGCTTCCCTCTCTCTCTCCATCTCTCCCTCCCTCCTCTCTGCTTCCCTCTCTCTCTCTCTCCATCTCTCTCCCATCTCCGGGTTCTCCCTGCTCCCATCTCTCAGTTAATGGATATTTAAAGGGTATGTCAGAGAGCAGGACCTAGAGTGAGTGTAGGGGTCAGAGCGCCGGTCCGTGTTCGACGCCCGCCCGCCCCCGGGGGGGGTAACACGCCACGGAACACGCAAACCGCAACACGGCTCCCCGAACGCCGCCGCCTCCTCCGAAAAACACACCGCCGTTCTCCCCGCACCTAATATCTTTTTGAATTAAAACGATGACAGGTTATCATAATCCAATTTCAGAGACAATCGCGCCGAGTGCCTCGCAGCGCGGAAAAGAGGAACCCGGATCCAGAATTGGATATGCACTCGGCGGATTAAATTACGGCGAGAGAAATAATTACGGCCTACGTTGGGAAATCTCTTTTTTTTGTCGTCGTGTTATTGCGCGGCGGCGGCGGCATCATGTAGCATTCACTCTCAAACACTCTACGGATATCCAATCCCGCGTTGTCAACAAGCTGTGAAGCCGTGAAGGGCAGGGTGTTATTGTGTTATCGCACTCTCTCCGTCGCCGGCCGCAATATCTGTTCTCCAAACAAAAATAATGTTGCTTCCTAATGAAGTAAGTATCTTTTATTATTTCTTGTTTTTATTTATTTATTTATTTCCCCCCCCTCCTGCGGCGGAAACACCCCCTACGCTGTAAGACCAGGGAGATTACGTTACGAGTGCCGTCTTTAAGCGAACACGCTCCGAGACATTTGAATCTTAATGTGATTTTTGGAGCGCATATGCAGCGTGTTCTTAGAAGCATCCCAACCCCCCTTGGTAGGAGAATTGTATTTGAACCCGCGTTTGCAGGGAATTGGCTCTGCGTTTTCAGAGGGAATTGGCTCTGCGTTTTCATATTTCAGATTTGATGTCGTACTGTCCTGGCAAACACAAGCACAAACAGAAAACACATACAGTACACACAACAGTAGTCTGAGCTGCTGTCCTACTCCTTTCCCTTCTCACATACACACACACACACACTCACACACACACACTCTAGGCCGGCCGGAGCAGAGGCCAGCCTCTCCGTCGGTGGCGTGTGGTCCCGGGCCCGATGGCGCTTGACCGTATCCATCAACGCTCCTCAGATCAGAGCTGTCGGTCACAGTGCCCCCCCCCCCAGGTGACCAGGGATAGACAGGCCAGGGACGGAGCAGGGGGGAGGACAGGGGGAGGAGGGGGAGGGGAGGGGCCCAGAGCCAAGTATGAGATATGAGCATCCAGATGTGAGAACGCAGACGCCACCATGCGTCACGGCCAGAGGTCACACACACACACACACACACACACACACACACACACACACACACACACACACACCCACACCCCGTTAGTGATAAGAGAGGCTGTTTATCTGACTGTAATGCAGACATTTGCATTTGCAACAGCGTAGCTCATTAAACCTCCCTGATCCAGATGGCGTTGGGGTTCAGAGGTCAGGTGGCTCGGCAGCTGTGGGCGGTTCAAACGGGCGGACGGACCGCGCCTTAGTAAACGGTTGTTTTGCGTTTAGTCTGTGAACTTGGGTAAACGAGCTGATTCGTCCCCTGCTCGGGGGGGGGGGGGGGGGGGGGGGGGTCCGGTCCCCTCCTTATTAACGATGCGCGTGTCGATTCCTGTCATCTCATTATTTCCCCCGGTCTATCCTTCGCTCTGCTCTCTCTCTCTCTCTCTCTCTCTCTCTCTCTCTCTCCCCCCCTCTCTCTCTCTCTTTCTCCCTCCCTCCCACTCTCTCTCTCCTTCTCCCTCCCTGTGCCTCTGTGGTGCAGCCTACCCCCCCCCCCCCCTGAATATCTCAAGCTACGCCCCCCCCCCCCCCCCCCCCCCCTCTTTCACAGGGCCCTCGTTTGAATCCGCCACACGGGAAACGGAGCTGCGCATTTAAATGATGCGAAACATGAAAAAAAATAATAATAAAAAGATCCGTCGGGGGCCCGGCGCTTTCATCTGCGCCCGGACGCCCACGAGGGGCCGTCCCTACGCCGCCGCGCGTCCGGGAGGGAGGGGAAAATGGCCGCCATAAATATGGTTTTGATTTTCTAAACCAGGCGCAACAACAAAGCTACGGCAAGGACATTAGCCGCATTGATTGGGCCGGTCGATGGACTGAAGCAAGCGCTGACCTTTCCCTCGTCCGCCAGGCGTAAACTCCCCTTGTTGGAAGTCTCCTAGGGCTCCGGCTGGAGGCATTAAGGCAAATTACTGCCCGCCATTAAAGACCTGCATCAATTCCATGGCGCTGCATCATTATCACGGGCCAATAAAATGCCAGGAACCACACGCACACACACACACACACACACACACTCCGCCCGGGAGACCGCAGCGAAGCCTATTACGCACACTCTGATTCACGCCCACGCTGCCTGTCGCCACGACGATCAAGCCACCAGCGCCCTACCTAGCGTGACAGGGCGACTAATTGAGCACAGATATATCTGCTCGCCCACAAACAGGGCGACTAATTGAGCACAGATATATCTGCTCGCTCGGGCGATGAGAAACGTCTCTGCCCCACTCGGAGCTGCTCAGACACGGAGGAGAGACATGAGTTGTGTTCGGAATCGCTCCCTATTCACTATATAGTGCACTATATAGGGCGTCAGCCATTTTGTTTGTAGTGTCCGAATTCTCCACGGAATTTTCGTTCCCTATATAGTCCACTATTTATTACCCACAATTCACCTTGATTTGCAGGGAACAGCGCATGTACCCTACATTTTCACCGTTCCCTAGGTAGTTCACTACATGGTGAACCCTATATAGGGAATAAGGAGTGAGGGAACGAGGGAGCGATTCCGAACACAGCCATGGTCATCTGCTGATGCTCTACATGTTCCCTGTACTCTAGTCTTCTGCAGAGTTCAGGGCTTTGACAGACGTCGAGGCCTAGAGACGAATAACCGTACGTATGTATGTCAGGATTTTTTGGGGAGAGCTTGATCAGTAACGTACAGAGACCATCCTAATAATATTTTGTGTGAATGATATAGATGTACTAAGATGTTAGCGCCCGTTTTTGGCTTAATTTTATCTCACTATGCACCTGACAACATGGCATGGTATATTACATAACACATAATGGCCGACCATGTAGGCAACTTCTCTGTAACTGTTTGTGCACTCTCCTGTTAGTCATGTCTCTCTTATGAAGTATCTAGCCCATGTTTACTGCTCTGTATATGTTCTTAGCCAATAGACTAACATTTTCCAGGAGCTTGCTCGATCGTCTCGCTGAGAGGGGTCAGGGAAGAATTTTTACAGCTCACTTTTCTGGCCCCCCGGGTGAAACTGTTTTTTTTGCTTCCCTCTGGAATATGTAGGCACATTGTGTTGCCTCTGTGTATGAAATGCACTATACAAATAAAGTTTGATTTGATTTGATGTACGATCAGACCACACACGGCTCAAACCACATTATTCTTGGGTCAGGACCACGGAGGGGTTTCCTACTCATGCGTATGCATTCACAGGAGGGTCGAGGGAGGGGGGGGTGTAAACGTGCATTCACAGGAGGGTCGAGGGAGGGGAGGGAGGGGGGGGTGTAAACGTGCATTCACAGGAGGGTCGAGGGAGGGGGGGTGTAAACGTGCATTCACAGGAGGGTCGAGGGAGGGGGGGTGTAAACATGCATTCACAGGAGGGTCGAGGGAGGGGGGGTGTAAACGTGCATTCACAGGAGGGTCGAGGGAGGGGTGGGTGTAAACGTGCATTCACAGGAGGGTCGAGGGAGGGGGGGGTGTAAACGTGCATTCACAGGAGGGTCGAGGGAGGGGTGGGTGTAAACGTGCATTCACAGGAGGGGCGAGGGAGGGGTGGGTGTAAACGTGCATTCACAGGAGGGTCGAGGGAGGGGGGGGTGTAAACGTGCACAAACACGGGGAGGAGATGCTCAAGGAGACACTGAGACCCCGTTTACACCTGGCATTAAAATGTGTTTTTAGTGATCAGACTGTAATCTGATCGTGCTAAACCACATGAAAATACAGGTGTAAATGCGGCCAAAACGTTTTGAGGACGGATTGCGATCCGATCGGTCAAACCACCTCCGGAGGTGGTCAGGGACGCATTTCGACCACATTTAATAGAAGTGTAAATGGAAATGCGTTTTTAATCCACATATCAACAACGTGGGCGGAAATACGTAGCCGTTGGAACGCGCCGGTTCCAGACCAGCGAGGAGCAGGCTTCCATGGCAGCTAGCAAGAAAGCATCCATCCAAAATGGATCCTGGTCAAGGTTTGAGTCCAGACGAGACAAAGTGTCTACTCTCAATTTGGTCGAACGAAAATATTCAAGCACAAACAGGATGTGGCGTTCGATTGTCAGCTGGACAGAGTCGATCGGATCTCAAACGGATCGGGTTGAAGATAATCTAAACGCATATTAATGCCAGGTGTAAATGTAATCAGGCTCAATCATTATCTAGCTACAATCTCGATACGAGACGCATTTAAATGCAAGGTGTAAACGGGGTCTGATTAATATCCCGTCGCATGTATGAAAACTGCGGGGTAAAGTGCGTGTCTGTTTTGCGGTGAAATTTCTCCGCCTTTGAAAGGCAGGTGTAATCCAGGTGTAATCCATGAGTAATCCAGGAGTAATCCAGGAGTAATCCAGGTGTAATCCAGGTGTAATCCAGGTGTGTGTAGCCCACCAGCCTACACAACCATATACAGCAGTACCCTGTTAATTATGGACAAAGCGTTTTATAAACTCTATGCATGGGGAAACACAATTATTATTAAATATTTCTGATAATCCGATACCATGCAAACTGTTATTAACTATACAAGGTTGTAT
>NC_140246.1:344366-349366 GCF_949987555.1 Borostomias antarcticus | reverse complement strand
TAGAGCACCATTTTGGCTTATTGTTTGTAGCAACCTTTTTATGGCAACTTTTCTTTATATCCATAACAACACCCTACATGACCGTCCCCTCATCCACGCCCTACACCACTGACCCAACTGACTAACACATCCCACTATTATTTAGTAGATTATGTTGATTGATTCTTTAGTTAAATAAATCTTTTGGTTTGTGCGCATCCAGGTTTATTGTCCTGCCCTTTGACCTGAGACGTGACATCATATATCCCCTCCTGTCCCTTCTTCCTGTGGTTCGAGGAGGAGGAGAGGGATATTCTCTCTCTTTTTCTCCTGTAGTGTGTGTTACATTTGTCTCAGAGCTTGTCATACAGTCATGCACACTCACTCTCTCTCTCATACACACACACACACAGACCTACTAGCGTGAGCACACGCACGCCCAGCTGAGAAGTATCGGTCACTACGACTTTCGGTCGCACGTGTGACCTCAGACGACCTCTGCCCTCGGCGCCGTATGTGGTCTTGCGTCCTCACGCACACCTGACTTCCCCTCTGTTCATCCCTCTGTCTCCTCCCTCCTTCCTCTCTTCTGTCGCCCGAGGCGTTTTCCTTCCGGTGTCGTCTGACCTCTGACCTCTGGTGATGAGAGTCGACCGCCTCCAACCTCCTGCCAGGAGACAACACACACACACACACACGCACAAACACACACGCACACACACACACACACAGATGACCTCCTATGCCCAGATAGTGAACATACAAAACAGAGGTCCTGTCGTAATCAATTCACAACCAAAACCTCAAACATCAGAGCACCTAGTCCTCCTCCAGAGACCAGCTGGGAAGAAACAGTTAGCTTTTCCTGTTAGCTTCCATCTCTCAATTACTCTCTCTCTGTCTCTCTCTCTCTCTCTCTCTCTGTCTCTCTCTCTCTCTCTCTCTCTGTCTCTCTCTCTGTCTCCCTCTCTCTCTCTCTCTCTCTCTCTGTCTCTCTCTCTCTCTCTCTCTGTCTCTGTCTCCCTCTCTCTTTCTCTCTCTCCCTCTCTCTCTCTGTCTCCCTCTCTCTCTCTCTCTCTGTCTCCCTCTCTCTCTCTCTCTCTCTGTGTCTCTCTCTCCCTCGTTTTCTCATAGTCTCTCTGTCTCTCTCTGTCTCCCTCTCTCTCTCTCTCTCTCTCTCTCTCCCTCGTTTTCTCTCTGTTTCTGTCTCTCTCTCTCTCTCTCTATCTCTCTCTCTGTCTCTCTCTCTCTCTCTCTCTCTCTCTGTCTCTCTCTCCCTCGTTTTCTCATTGTCTCTCTCTCCTCTCTCTCTCTCTGTGTCTCTCTCTCCCTCGTTTTCTCATTGTCTCTCTCTCCTCTCTCTCTCTCTGTCTCTCTCTCTCTCTCTCTCTCTCTCTGTCTCTCTCTCCCTCGTTTTCTCATTGTCTCTCTCTCCTCTCTCTCTCTCTGTGTCTCTCTCTCCCTCGTATTCTCATTGTCTCTCTCTCTTTTATCTATTTTTCACCTCTCTGTTACACTCAAATCCCCTGGCTTCCATCAGTCAAATAATTCCCCTGTAATTATCCCCGGCCTGTGTTTTTTTTCCTGTGTAAAATGTGATGAAATGATTATGATGAGGCATAATTGGATGAGGAAAATGTGCTCTGGCCACGCAAGAATCCCCATGTCTCTCTCTCTCTCTCTCTCTCTCTCTCTCTCTCTCTCTCTCTCTCTCTCTCTCTCTCTCCTCCCAGTCTGTTCTCTCCGTTCTGCATATCCCTACCCTCTCTTCCTCCTCCACTCCCCCTCACTTTCTCTATCACTCCCTCTCTCTCCATCTCCCTCTCTCTCTATACCCCCACTCTTTCTCTATCGCACATTATCTCACTCCCCGTCCACCATTCCTCCCTCCCTAGCCTCTCCTCTTTCTTCCTCATCTCTCCATCTGTCAGTCTCCCTCGGTCCCTCCCCCCCTCCCTCCCCGGTCTCTCCTCTGTCCTCCTCATCTCTCCATGTCTCTCCATGGTCCCAGAGTTAGATTAGTGCTGTAGCCTAATTGCTTTCTTCAGAGGGATAATTAGCATGAGCTGTCCTGAGTGCTCTGATCTAATGCATAAAGAACAGGAGGGATGGACAGGGAGAGAGAAAGAGAGATAGTGGGAGGGAGAGAGATAGTGGGAGGGAGAGAGGGAGGGAGGGAGAGAGAGGGAGAGGGGGGCATCCACCCATTCTCAAATAACCACTGATGCACATGTTACCCTTGCTGTCTTTGTTGGAATAATGGCATGGCCACACAGGACTCATCTGGTTCGTTTATAACTGGGAGGTGGCAAATTGCGACTTGCTACTAGGAATGATTAAATAAAACGCCGCATGAACTCGCACTTCCTCGTCGCAAATTCGGATATGTTTCTCAGCCCCCAGTTGCCGGCTGACGTCAATATCATATCATATCATCATCGTATCATTCGCTGTAGCTCGAATGCACACAGGTCGGAGGTAGGTATGTTGCCACTTGCGACTTGCCACCTCCGACCACAAACGAACGCACCATTAGAATCAGCAATGACATACAGTTCTTGTCAGGTGTCATGTAACTGCGACTCAGATTACTGTGTAATAAAGAGTAGAAATATTACCATCTCAGTTAGCACTCAAAGATACAGTAGAGGATTAGAGGATTAAAGACTGAGTATTGAGTAAAGAGGGCTGGTTCTAGGCTACGGCTAGCTAACTTACAGCATCCACAACACCGTGAACGGGCTAGCTAGTGTCATAGAAATTGTAGTTTCACCACCTCACCACCTCCCTCAACCTTTCACATAGCTGTGCTCATCTAGTTTATGACAGGATGACCTCCAGGAGGTCAACACACCTAGACGTTGTCTGCTCCAGAATAACCATCCTTTGTCCCTTTGTCCCTGCAAGAATTACCGCCTTTTCTCATGTCACGTCTCTGTATTCTCGACCACTGTTGATGACGCCTGCCATTTATTATGACGTGTACAATGGGTTAGCCAATCACATCCCTGGAAGCGTCATACCTGTGTATTGCTTGAATATAAGGCCGCGCAAGACCAGACTGGGGCACTTCTGTTGGATAAACCACTCACGTGCGTTGTCCTGAAGTCCTTGCGCTCGTATGTTTTCTCAATAAACCAGACTTAACCTGTTTGAGCGAATCTTGGCAAATCTTCCTTTCCTTTTAGATCAGTTAAAAATCTTTACACTAGTAATCTATGTAGCTAACTCAGGTTTATCACGAAAATGATAACAAAAAGAAATCCAACAGAATCAAATACTCCTGCTAACCCTCACGGCACATACAGTACATACAAGTGTTTCAGTAGTAAGCATACAAGTGTTTAAGTAGTCTGTGTAAAAGTGTCAGAGTATGTATGTACGTACAGTGTTTCAATAGTGAGTGTAAATGGTTTCTGTAGTAGGCGTACAAGTGTTTCATTATTGAAGTCCTAAATGGCCCCTCATACATGCACGTGTATGTGTGTGTGTGTGTGTGTGTGTGTGTGTGTGTGTGTTGTATTACTGGTGTGGAAGCCAGCACTAATTGAGCACATGTCTGACTTTGATTAATATTGTTGATGAGAGTTGCCAGCAGGGGTGAAGGCACGGAGAGGAAGACTTGTCAGACAAACACCCAGGTAACATCCTTCATCCCTCTCTCCTCCCCTCATCTCCTCTCCTCCTCCTCTTCATTTCTCTTCTCTCCTCCTCTCCCTTCTCTCCTCTCTTCTCCCCTCCAATCATCTCCTCTTAACAATCTTCCTCCCTCTCCTCTCCTCTCATACACTCTTCTCCGTCCTCTCTCCTCCACTCTCTCTCTCCTCTTCTCTCCTCCCCTCTCTCCTCCTCACTCCTCTCCTCTCCTCTCCTCTCCTCTCCTCTCCTCTCCTCCCCTCTTCTCTCCTCCCCTCTTCTCTCCTCTCCTCCCCTCTCCTCTCCTCTTCTCTCCTCTCCTCCTCTCTCCTCACCTCTCCTCTCCTCTCCTCTCCTCTCCTCTCCTCTCCTCTCCTCTCCTCTCCTCTCCTCTCCTCTCCTCTCCTCTCCTCTCCTCTCCTCTCCTCCCCTCTCTTTCCTCTCCTCTCCTCTCCTCTCCTCTCCTCTCCTCTCCTCTCCTCTCCTCTCCTGCTTAGACTTGAAGGAGTGTAATCTGTTCACTGTAAAAATAGAACCCAAATAGAATAAGAATTACAATAGAAAATAGAATTCTCCACTTTCCAACTCCATAATGTTCTGTTTGGAACCCTATACCGTTCTTCAAAAGGGTTCTATAGAACCTTGCTGACCAAGAACAGCTTTTTTTTCCAGAATATTCCTCTATTGCTTCAAAGGGTTATATCTACATTTCTAGAGTGTACAGTATGGTTGAGTTTCTAGTACAGAGTACTATATCGGCCCGCATTCATTGATACCTAACCTACCTGTTGCATACCTGGATTAAACATGCCATTTAATTAGCCTCGATAAAGAGAGTGATTATTTTGTTTCAAATGCAATGCTATTGATTCTAAGCCCCTTATATGAGGCATGAGAGGCCTACTACTTGAATAGAGCTTAATCGCAGGGATTTCGGTGTGTGTGCGCGTGTGTAGGTGTGTGTGTGTGTGTGTGTGCACGTGCGTTTGTGCGCACTTCTGATGCGCGTGCACGTTTTAGTCTTATCACGTAATTAAGTGGCATTTAATAGACTATTCTTAACTCTGTCTCTGTGGGCTGGTGAGGAGAAGGGCTTACTGTATCTAATCAGTTAATGTGTCAAAGGATATTAACACTGTGTGTTCGCCCGCAATACCCGCACTTTATTTGATTTCAAATTTCATTAAAAAGCCATATGTGGCAGGAAATAATTAAGCAAATATTGGTCTAGAGATTGAACAGCTCTGCGTTTATGACACTCAATAAAAACATTATGAGGGAGAGATTCCAGAGGAGAGCAGGTAAATATGAGGCTGCGTGATATCTGCCCTGGCTCTGGCACCACAGAAGAGGGGGAGAGGAGGAGAGGGGGAGAGGAGGAGAGG
>NC_140246.1:334366-339366 GCF_949987555.1 Borostomias antarcticus | reverse complement strand
CGGATCTGGCCCTTGTGGTTTAGTTCCGGCCCATATATGGCCCAGATCCGCTTGCTATCTGGGACTGCATTGTTCTTAATTTGTCACGGAAGTGCAACTGAAAAGAAACTGATTTCATGCTTGTGTTTTCTCCCTCAACACACTGCGGGTTTCTGGTTAGGGCTGACACTTCATTTTCTCTTCTGCCTCTCCTCCGCTACGATGCTCCCACACCGCAGAACGGACGAGAGACAGAGACATCAGAGGAAAGGCAGAGGATTCATTGCTTCTTAAATCGGCAGCCCTAACCTAGCTACTAGCTTGATATTTAGCTAACCTATACATTATTTTTTACTTTGTAAACGTGACACAAGCACACTGGTGGGGTGAGAGTTGGAGCGAGCAAAGATGGACTAGGATGACGTAGCAAACAGACACAAAAAAAATAGTTTTTTACGCCATTTCGGGATTTGATTGATTTTGGTACGCTACTATCAGCCTCTAGTTTATTGTGGTACAAAATAGATTTTTATGAAACCGAACTGGAAGTGGTTTTCAAAAGTGTATGTGTGTAGCCAGAACGCAAACAAATTAAACCTACTTGTCAGAATATGAAAGTGAAACCTAAACTTGTGCAAACTGACACAGTCACAAGCCATGATAAAATAAACCCACACATGATTAAATCAGGAACAAATACTCAGCTAGCAAGCTAAACAATCTAGCAAACTTACAATCTACAAGTAGCAGGAGGCAAACATTGCACAACGAAGGAATGATTGTGTGGCGCATTGCTCCACTTGTCATAGGTAGATATAGACGATGCAATGCTGCTACCCAGGGATTGAGAACGAACTGTATTCGGTAATTGTTCGTTCACACTAGAGTATCCAAAACCTGTAAAATTGTATTCGGGGCAACCCTAGTGTGTGTGTGTGTGTGTGTGTGTGTGTGTGTGTGTTGTTATTTGTGTATCTGTGTGAACTCGTCAACACTGTAAATGATGGAAACCTCAATGCTTTACGAGTATAAATAAAGGTTTGAAATTAAATTAAAATGAAGTGTGTGTGTGTGTGTGTGTGTGTGTGTGTGTGAGTGTGTGTGTGAGTGTGTGTGTGTGTGTGTGACAGAGCCTCTCATCTTCCTAATGGGTCCCGTGGAGCAGGGCCGGTCCCAGGATAGTCAGTTCTGATCCCCCCCCGGCCCCCCCGCCCCCCCCCCCCCTAGATTAGAAAGCAACATTCCGCCGTCACCCAAAACTACATTCCGCTCTGAACCGTCATCGTAGTGATTAAGCGGAGCCGTGCAGAGACGAGCTTTTCCCTCTCACGTAAACGAAGGGAGGGCAAGAGTGGGCTGGTATCCCAAATTAATTGCTATAACTCCGGAGTCAATCCTGTAAACAGTCTTAATTGCGTATTTAATTGCTGATAGAAGTGGAACATTTAAAAAATGAAAAAATAAAACATGAAGTTAGCTCAAATGATTGCTACGTGCCCCGCCGCATGTAAACGCAATTCAAACAGGCTCTTTGGATGGAAATCTTTTATTTTTTTCTATGTACTGAATGACACCAGCTTCCCATTGGGCGTGATTTAGATGATGATGTGGGTGTGATTAGGGTGGGTTAATGGGACTTTAATGGCCTTGGGGCCCATCAGAGAGTGGCCCTACTGGGTCGATCAGAACCAGCGAGGCCCCTGGGAGTTAATATGTCTGAGGACAGGAGAATCAGGACACACACACACACACGCGCTCTCTCTCTCACACACACACATGCTTACATACTGTACACACGCTCACACACATACATACACACACACACGCTCTCTCTCTCTCTCACACACACACACATGCTTACACACATGCTCACACACACACGCTCTCTCTCACACACACACACACGCTCTCTCTTTCTCTCACACACACACACATGCTTACATACACACGCTGACACACATACATACACACACACACACACACGCTCACACACACGCTCACACAGACATTGTACTTATATAGTTAGAGATAAACAATAGATAGAGATCTATCTATATCAGGGCTGGGCAACTGGCGGCACGTGGCCCACATACGGCCCACATACGACCCACATACGGCCCACATACGGCCCGCATACGGCCAACATACGGCCCACATACGGCCCACATACGCCCCAGATACGGCCAACATACGGCCCAGATACGGCCAACATACGGCCCACATACGGCCCACATACGGCCAACATACGGCCCAGATACGGCCAACATACGGCCCACATACGCCCCAGATACGGCCAACATACGGCCCAGATACGGCCAACATACGGCCCAGATACGGCCAACATACGGCCAACATACGGCCCACATACGGCCCAGATACGGCCCGCATACGGCCCCCGCCCCCACTCAATGCGGCTTGCGAGTCAATTTCCAAATATCAATATATTTCACCTGCTATCACAGTCATTGACGGCATTCGTCCACATTTGAACCGTCGTCTACCGTCTACCGATAGCGCTGTAGCCCAGTAACCGTTTCCTCACTCTGCCGGCCTCCGTGACGACACCCCCAACACGCGACCAAAACAAACATGGCGGCGAAAAAAGAAAACTGGACCTAGAAAACCGTGTCCGGAAGTCCATGATTACAATCTGGCCCTCGGGTAGTGAGGATAAAAAATTATTCTCTACCCTCATCCTTCATCTTCTCTACCCTCATCCTTTATCTCCTCTACCCTCATCCTTCATCTTCTCTACCCTCATCATTCATCTTCTCTACCCTCATCCTTCATCTTCTCTACCCTCATCCTTTATCTCCTCTACCCTCATCCTTCATCTTCTCTACCCTCATCCTTCATCTTCTCTACCCTCATCCTTCATCTCCTCTACCCTCATCCTTCATCTTCTCTACCCTCATCCTTCATCTTCTCTACCCTCATCCTTCATCTCCTCTACCCTCATCCTTCATCTTCTCTACCCTCATCCTTCATCTTCTCTACCCTCATCCTTCATCTTCTCTACCCTCATCCTTCATCTTCTCTACCCTCATCCTTCATCTTCTCTACCCTCATCCTTCATCTTCTCTACCCTCATCCTTCATCTTCTCTACCCTCATCCTTCATCTTCTCTAACCTCATCCTTCATCTCCTCTACCCTCATATCCTCTACCCGCATCCTTCATCTTCTCTACCCTCATCCTTCATCTTCTCTAACCTCATCCTTCATCTTCTCTACCCTCATCTCCTCTACCCTCATCCTTCATCTCCTCTACCCTCATCTCCTCTACCCTCATCTCCTCTACCCTCATCTCCTCTCATGGCTCTCTCTATAATCAAAGTTGTCCATGCCTGATCTATATGGTTAGATATAGGAGCAGAGATACAATACTGTTGTGTCTAGGACGAGATATAGCTGTATCTACAGTCTATGGTTAGATATGCTGTATCTATAGAGAAGATACAATAAAAATGTAAAGAGCAAAAAGAATAAGACAAATAAAAAACAATGTAGTTAGTTCAGAGTAGTATTATTTGTGGGGGTGTTCTTTTCAAATATATATATATAGAGAGAGAGAGAGAGAGAGAGAGAGAGAGAGAGGGAGAGAGGGAGAGAGAGAGAGGGAGAGAGAGAGATAGAGGGAGAGAGAGAGAGAGAGAGAGAGAGAGAGATGAAGATATAGTGCTGCATCTACTGTATATAGTTAGAGATTGAGGTAGAAATAATACCGTGTCTACTGTATATAAATATAATACTGTTTCTATAGAGAGAGAAGCAGAGATACTGTAGTTAGTGATGGAGGCAGATGCATATCTATATCCTCAAAATGATTCCATCTCACTTGAAAAGGACGCAGAACCTCATCACACTGTTTTCTGCTGTCACCAACGATCCTTCACAGAACTCGTTTGATCTCCAGGAACGAACGGCACTCACGCCAGGGGTCCTTCAGGCAGCTGAGAAGACACCTGCACTCTCGCTGTTAACCAGCTGCTTCCTGGCGCCGTCGTAACCGCCAGGCCTCTCTCTGCTCCCGCTCCGTCTCTGAAAGGTATGCGGACGGAGAGAAAAGCTCGAGTATCCCTCTCTCGCTCTATCAGAGCCATCCCTCTCTCGCTCTATCGGGTCCATCTGGCCGGAGTGTATCATTTGAGCCGTGCTGCTTATCCTCTCTATTCAAGCGCTCCCCTTTACATTTTTTTTAGCGTGGCCGGGTCATCGCCGGATCAAAGAACTGACGGAGCATAAATCCAGGGACTGAGGAAATGATCGGACAGGCTTCCTGGTGAGAGGGGAGAGGGGGAGAGAGGAGAGGAGGGGAGGGGAAGGGAGAGAGGAGAGAGGAGAGAGGGAGAGGTGAGAGAGGAGAGGGAGAGGGGAGAGGGGGAGAGGGGAGAGGGAGGAGGGGAGGGGGAGAGAGGAGAGGGGAGAGGGAGATCTCGCTATTAGCCGATAACAACCTGACTGCTCCCCACAGACAATTACAGGGCAGCTTAGTGTGTGTGTGTGTGTGTGTGTGTGTGTGTGTGTGTGTGTGTGTGTGTGTGTGGGTGTGTGTGTGTGTGTTTTCAAGGCTTGCCCTTATCAACTCCAACATCTTCATTTTTCAGACAAAAACAAAATCTGTCACTCTCTCTCATTTTCCCTCCCTCCCTCTCTCTCTCCTTTTATCTCTCCCTCTCTCTCCCCCCTTTGCCAACTGCAGTTTGCAATCAAATCCTATTTATTTCACTTTAGCGTTGATGTCTGTCTGTCTATCTTCACAAACACTGTATCCCCTTTGTTATCTGACAAGTACAGTACAATGACAGCGCCGCCACTCTGAGAAGCCCAACATGAAAGAACCTTCCAGTCCTTCTCTTCTGCTGTCTCTCTCTTCCTGCTTTTGATTGGCCCATTGTGAATGATAATAACAAAGGTGTTTCCTCTGAAAGACAAATGAAACAACTCAAACGCGTTTCCCAGCCTGTCTCTGTTGTCGAGCGCACACAAAGGAAACAATAATACACACATTGTCTTTTTATCA
>NC_140246.1:304366-321866 GCF_949987555.1 Borostomias antarcticus | reverse complement strand
ACAAGTGTATCTGCAGTAACTTGGCAATTAATTATAATTTGGTGTTTACACTTGGGAAAATAAAAACACGACACATTGTTCTCAGTTTGGCATTTTTGCAGATACTTCACTTTGGCTTCGTAGGGCAGAATAGGCACATGGCTTGTGTGTTACAGTAGTGTGATGATCCACTAGGACCCGCTGCTGTGGGGAGCAGGTTTACAGACTACAGCTAGCACATACTACAGCTAGCACAACTAGCACAGACTACAGCTAGCACAACGAGCACAGACTACAGCTAGCACAACTAGCACAGACTACAGCTAGCACAACTAGCACAGACTACAGCTAGCACAACGAGCACAGACTACAGCTAGCACAACTAGCACAGACTACAGCTAGCACAACTAGCACAGACTACAGCTAGCACAACTAGCACAGACTACAGCTAGCACAACTAGCACAGACTACAGCTTCGCCCATCAGGTCTGGTAAAGCTGCATCCCGGTATCTACCGCAATATAGACAAGCAAGTAGCTTACTGGCACATTTACAGAATTTTGGCATCGACTTATCAAGACAAAATCATGACACCTAGTTGGTGTGTGTTTGTATTGGTGTGTTGTTGTCTGTGTGTGTGTATTTGTGAGTGTGTATCTGGGTGACAGAGTGCTTGTGTATTCGTGTTTTTGTAACAGAGTGTGTGTGTGTGTAACTGGCTGAGTGTGTGTGTGTGTGTGTGTCCGCCGAGCTGACAGCCCTATTGAGTTAAAGTGAGAGGGATGGTTTACATGGGGAACATTCATGTCTGCTTTTGCTTTGACACGTGCTGACAAGAGATGTCAGCTCCCAAACTGCTCTATTACTTAATTAAAGCAGTCTCTCTCTCTCTCTCTTTCTCTCTCTCTCTCTTTCTCTCTTTCTCTCTCTTTCTCTATCTCTATCTCTCTCTCTCTCTCTTTATCTATCTCTCTCTCTCTCACTTTCTCTCTCTCTCTCATCTCTCTCTCTCCCTCTCTCTCTCTCTCCCTCATGACTTGCGCTAGCTTCAAATAATGGCATGATTTAATGGTCTATTATTGTATATTTGACAAGGCTTCCCATGGGTGCTGTTTACTTTGTTTATTTGAGTGTGTGTGTGTGTGTGTGTGTGTGTGTGTGTGTGTGGGTGCACGTGTGCGTGCATGCGTGCTTGTGTGCATGTTCACTCCATCTCCACAACTATCATCATTGCTACAACATCAAGCGCTCGCTCAAATTGTCTCATTTGTATTGTTGCTATGGGAGGAGGAGGGGGGGGAGAGTGAGGGGGAGGAGGGGGAGGAGAGGAAGGAGGGGGAGGATGGAGATGTGTCTGTCCTCTTCTCCGTCAGTCTGTCATCAGCAGGGGAGTTGTGCTCCGGAAGCACGGCCACCGCTGCTACAAACACGACCATTAGTACTAATGTGTTGTTCTGGCATTCGCTATTACCCCAGGACTCTCTCTCTCTCTCTCTCTCTCTCTCTCCCTTTCTCTGTCTCTCTCTCTCTCTCTCTCTGTCTCTTTCTCCCTCTCTCCCTCTCTGTCTCTCTCTCTCTCCGTCTCTCTCTCTCTCTCTCTCTCTCTCTCTCTCTCTCTCCTCAAATTCAAATATTGAGCTTTATTGGCATGACTTTCTGTACATAGTGAATATTGTCAAAGCAGGTCAAAAAACAACCAAAAAACAATGTGTGACACAATCAATCAATCAATCAATCAATCAACCAATCAACCAATCAACCAATCATTCAATCAATCACTCAATCACTCAATCATTCAATAAATCAACCAATCAACCAATCAACCAACCAATCAGTCAATCAATCAGTCAATCGAATCAAACAAACACAATCTATGTACAAGAACAGATTTGACACACTGTCCTTTCTCCGATGAGTATTAAATGTTCCACATTTCAGCCAGATGTCTCTGTCCATTTCAGCCAGATGTCTCTGTCCACTGATTGTCCCTCAGCGGACGACACTTCCACAGATATATGTGCAGTGGGCAGGAACGACGCTATCATTTATTTATATGTGTCAACGTATCAGGAAATGTAGCTCAGTCTCCACTTATCCTGGGGAGCACAGTGAACACAGCTGTCCTGTCTAGACCACCAGGGCTGAGTTTCCCAGAGGCATCGTAGCGCTACGTTCATCGTAAGCTATGGCGTTCATCGTAGCGCTACGTCCATCGTAAGATACAGCGTTCATCGTAGCGCTACGTTCATCGTAAGCTATGGCGTTCATCGTAGCGCTACGTTCATCGTAAGCTACAGCGTTCATCGTAGCGCTACGTTCATCGTAAGCTATGGCGTTCATCATAGCGCTACGTTCATCGTAAGCTATGGCGTTCATCGTAGCGCTACGTTCATCGTAAGCTACAGCGTTCATCGTAGCGCTACGTTCATCGTAAGCTATGGCGTACATCATAGCGCTACGTTCATCGTAAGCTATGGCGTTCATCGTAGCGCTACGCTCATCGTAAGCTATGGCGTTCATCATAGCGCTACGTTCATTGCAAACACATTGACATTGTGTTTCTTTTGTCAGGCTGTGTTCTCTGAGTGCGTATTCACATATGTTAGTGCACCATTGATGCGCACTAAAAGCGAAAGTGATGCATTGTTTTCATTTGTCAGCTACTGCGGTTCGCTTTCACACAGCACTTTCTTTACTCTGGTCCAAATGCAGCACCACAAGTCACATGAAAAGAATCAGTGCTGTCATTGGTCAATATCTTTCTGGGGGCGGGTGCAAGAGCGTCATGAAAAACTTTAGGTCAAACGTGGCGTGCACAAGGTAGTTGCGTCGGTCCGAGGTTGCGCGCTTTCACACCATAACTGGTCCTCACAAGAATTCGGTTGAAGCCGCTCCGAGACCACCCCTTCTGGAGACCACCCCTTCTGGAGGGTCTCGGTGCGGCTGTTTTGGTGCACCTGAGTGCGATTGCTGCGTTCACACAGGCCTAAACGAAGCGCTCTCGGGCCCAAAGCTCGTTTGGTGCGCACTAACTAGTGTCTGTGTGAATACACCCTCAGTCTCCTAGTCAATGTCTTTCTGAACAGTGTTCAGCGATCTCTCCAGCTTATTACCTGTCCAAATAGTTTGTTTTATCAATCCTATATCTGCCGTTTGTGGAAAAAAACTATTAACTATGATACACCAGCCACACCTGAAGATAGAAACCCAAACACTGATATCAAACAGCTTTATTAGCATTCGGGGACTGAAATACATCTGTGTATGCCGACGTGTGCGTTGAACAAAGGCGTCCGAGAGACGAGGTAGATCCGGGCGCCTTTCGTCCAATCAGAGCGCGCTGTGTGCCCCCGCGGGGGGTCAGGAAGCCGACGAGAGCTGCCGAGGATTCTGGGAGCCGTTTCATCTCGGCGTGCGAGTCCTCCCCCGCTACGAGCGTCTCATTAGTTTAGAATGAGTTCAGCCGCTGAGATGTGGCGTCGATTCCGGTCCACACCTTTGCCTCCCGTGCCTTATGTCCCTCCAGCCACTCCGTAGCCTCTATCTGTGCTGTCTTGTCTTTCATCACTCTCCGGTGTGTGTGTGTGTGTGTGTGTGTGTGTGTGTGTGTGTGTGTGTGTGTGTGTGTGTGTGTGTGATCAAAGCTCCCGTGTAGACAGTTGACGGAGGGGGTTAAGGCTGGCCCCGTCTCTAATAGGGACGTGTTATTGATTAACATTTACTGATCCTGTCCCTCCGTGCCCCTGGGGACCGTCACCCTGACACAGTCACAGCGGTCTCTCTTAATGAAACTCACTCTTCCTGTCTCTCTGTCGCTCTCTGTCTCTCTCTCTTCCCTATCTCTCTCTCTGTCTCTCTCTCTCTCTTCCCTATCTGTCTATCTCTCTCTCTCTCTGTCTCTCTCTGTCTATCTCTCTCTCTCTGTCGCTCGCTCTTCCCTATCTGTCTCTCTCTGTCTCTCTCTCTCTTCCTTATCTGTCTCTCTCTCTTCCCTATCTGTCTCTCTCTCTTCCCTATCTGTCTCTCTCTCTTCCCTATCTGTCTCTCTCTGTCTATCTCTCTCTCTCTATCTGTCTGTCTCTCTCTGTCTATCTCTCTCTCTCTGTCTTTCTCTCTGTCTATCCCTCTCTTTCTCTCTCTTCCCTATCTGTCTCTCTCTGTCTATCTCTCTCTCTCTATTTGTCTGTCTCTCTCTGTCTATCTCTCTCTCTCTGTCTTTCTCTCTGTCTATCCCTCTCTTTCTCTCTCTTCCCTATCTGTCTCTCTCTGTCTTTCTCTCTGTATATCCCTCTCTTTCTCTCTCTCTCTCTATCTGTCTCTCTCTATCGCTCCCTCTCACACACTCACACATTGTCACACGCACACACACACACATATCTTTTTCCGACATGCTCCCCTCAAGCTTCCTGGAGAGATTTCCACAGCAACGCCACTGAAGCGTGGCTCATTCCTGTCTCTCAGGTCAACCACACCTGAATGGGCCGATATTAGCCTGCTGAAACGTGATTATACATCCGGCCGGGTGGATGGCAGTGGGCCGCTCTGGGTCTGTGTAATCACACCGCGAGCATCTGCCACTCAAGACAGTCCTCTGCTCTGAGGAAGGAAAAGCACTTTGGCGGAAGAGAAAGATTTCTGTAAGTTGAAAATAAACCTCTTTGAAGAGAGGTGTACATGTTGTGCCCGGAGAGAGCAAAGTGGTCTTGGGGAGGAGGGGTGGAGTGAGAGAGAGGGTGGGGAGGAGGGGTGAGAGAGAGGGTGGGGAGGAGGGATGGAGTGAAAGAGAGGGTGGGGAGGAGGGGTGGAGTGAGAGAGATGGTGAGGTAAGTAAGGAGAATAATTGAAACTGTAAATGGATGGAGCAGCAGTAGCCACTGTACCCAGCTACTGTATTCACTGCGTGAGAGAGAGTGGTGTGTGTGTGTGTTTGTGTGTGTGCATGTGTGTGTGTATGCATTCATGTGTGTGTGTGTGTGTGTGTCTGCATACGTGTTTGTGTGTGCCTTAATGCGTGTGTGTGTGTGTGTGTGTGTGTGTGTGTGTGCGCACGCATGCGTGTGTGTTTATGTGCATGCATGCGTGTGTGTTTGTGTGTGTGTGTGCATTTGTGTGTGTGTGTACATTGTGTGTGTGTGTGTGTGTGTGCTAGTAGCCTTTATTTAAACTCAAGAAGTCACATTGAGGTTTTCCCCTCATTTTCAAGTGCGTTGAGTTGACAAATAAACACAGACTAAGCAATAAACAACAATAAATAAAACATGGTAAACATAATTAACATCATGCAATAGCTAAGTAAGTTTAAAAAAAAACAGTTGCAGTGCGAGACACAATAGCCCATGATTAGAGCCCTACAATGAGCATAAGCATAACATCTCCAACTTCAACGTTTTGTAGTTGATTCCATAATCTAGGCAGACATACCCTGGTCTGTGTTTATATGAGGAACTTTAAGTGTAAACCAGTTGCTAGATCTAGTAGAATATGTATTAGTGTTTGGAATCAACATTGAGCTAATATATGGGGGTAGTTTTCCGGTAAGAGCTTTGTAAATAAACAGATACAGGTGTCTATTTCGTCTAATCTCTAATGATGGCCAATCAACCTTGGCATGAAGAGGACAATGATGTGTATGGTAGTTATCACCTGTAATGAATCTAATTGCTGAGTGGTTTACAGTATTGAGGGGTTCCAGGGTAGAAGCCGCCACATTGCCATAGATGTATCACCATAATCCAGAACTGACATAAACACAGCTTCAATTATTCTTTTCCTACAAATAATGGGAAAGCTAGATTTGTTTCTATACAAAAAAATAAAATAATTTGACGTAATTTTCCTGCTAAAATATCAATGTGTTTAAAAGAGACTTTATCGTCTAATCAGATACCAAGATGGTTGTACTTTGAGACTCTTTCAATACCAGACCCATGTACTGTATTGATACCCAGCATGTCAAAGTCCACACATTTTGAAAATATCATGTGCTTTGTTTTCTTGGCATTAAGGACCAGTTTGAGGTGGAACAGAGCTCCCTGTAGAGAGCTAAAGGCTAGTTAGTCTCTCCATGGCTAATTCAACAGTTATCTATACAATAAATAACAGTGTCATCGGCATACAAATGGGTTTGGCAGTCTTTCAGGGAGGCAACAATATCATTAATATAAATAGTAAATAAAACGGGGCCCAAAATTGAACCTTGTGGAACGCCCTTTGAGAAAAGTAGATTGATCATTCCCAAGCTTAACACATTGGTGCCTTTCAAATAGATAACCATGGAAAAAAACACAGGCCTTCTCATCGAAACCAATTTTAGATAAAGTTTGTAACAACAATGAGTGCTCAACTGTATCAGAAGCCTTAGACAAGTCAACAAACACAGCAGCACAGTCTTTTTATCTAACGCTGAAATAATATCATTTGTAACCAGAGTAACAGCTGAGATTGTATTATGCTTTGCTCTAAAGCCAGATTGATGAGGGCTTAATATAGCATTATGTGATAGGAAATGCTTAATCTGTTTATTAACTAAAGTCTCAAGGGTTTTTGCTAGACAAGGGAGCTTTGAAATTGGGCGGTAGTTGTTCAGATCATCCCTGTTTCCACATGTATATAAGAGGGTAACATGGGCAGTCTTCCAGGCTGTAAGGGGGTAACAGGGCAGTCTTCCAGGCTGTAAGGGGGTGACATGGGCAGTCTTCCAGGCTGTAAGGGGGTGACATAGGCAGTCTTCCAGGCTGTAAGGGGGTAACAGGGCAGTCTTCCAGGCTGTAAGGGGGTGACATGGACAGTCTTCCAGGCTGTAAGGGGGTGACATGGGCAGTCTTCCAGGCTGTAAGGGGGTGACATGGGCAGTCTTCATGGCTATAAGGGGGTAACAGGGCAGTCTTCCAGGCTGTAAGAGGGTAACATGGCCAGTCTTCCAGGCTGTAAGGGGGTGACATGGCCAGTCTTCCAGGCTGTAAGGGGGTCACGTGGGCAGTCTTCCAGGCTGTAAGGGGGTCACATGGGCATTCTTCCAGGCCGAGGGAAAGCTGTTGGTGGTAACAGAGAGATTAAACATATGTGTTAATTGATCAAGGGCCATAAGAGCAGTGACTGATCATTTTAAGAACATCTCCAGTCGGGCATCTGGGGCTCAAAGATTGTATAACATCTAAAACTTAATCTGATGAAAAAGGTCTGAAGGAGAAATGATAGGCACATTCATGAGGTAAAATGGATGCAAGTTTAACAGAAGGAGGGACAGAAAATTCTCTATCAAATAAATGACCAGCACTAATAAAATGCACGTTAAAGGCCAAGCAGATTTCATTTTGCTCAGTAATCTGGCCATTATCTGATACAACACCTGTGGGTAGTGAGCTGTTTTTGTTTAAATTAACCACTTTCCAGAACTTTGCTGGATCAGAATATGTGTGAATATGTGACAAGATCCTGGTAATAACTGGATTCAGCTTTCCTCACAGCATTAGTGCTCTTATTTCTAGATTGTCTGAATAACAGCCTGTGTGGGACGTCATCTGTCTTTTGGGTCAGAGCCCAGGAAGTATTTCTTTGCCTAAGTAAAATAAGAGCTTAGTAAGAGCTCTAGTGAAAACCATGGTGTTCCTCTGTCTTTTACTCTGTGCTTTTTAAAAGGGGCATGGTTATCAAGAATTGAAATAATATTTTTAGAAAAAAAGTAAAGGGCTATTTGAGTATCATGGAGCTCAGTTGTATGACAGATGTTACTTTGAGCAAGATCCACTAAGAAAGCCTTCTTATCAAAATGTTTAAGATTTCTCCTTATAACTATACAGGATTTAGTTTTGTCAACATGTGTACTCCTGATACAGGCGATGGGGCAGTGATCACTAGCTCCTCCTAGCTCAAATACCCCACTGGCAATTATTCTCTCTGCTCGGTTTGTCAGAATAAGGTCAATTAGTGTAGATTTATATGGTCAAATATGGTCTTGTGGGCTTTGTAATTAATTGGCACAGGGCCAGGGGTTCAAAGTTACAACACACTTCCTTTGGATATGATTTTGATAATTGACCCAGTTCAGATTAAGGTCACCAAGTACAATTAACTCATCACCAGAGTATTTAGAAATTAAATCAAAAAGTAAATCAACAGAATTCTGCTCTGCAGTTGGAGGCCTGTACACCCCTACTACAACTATAGACTCATGGCTGTATGAGCAGACTCTAGTGAGCAAATGTTTTGGAGATCTGCTCCTCTATTATCAACACTACGGGGCAATCTAATACTAATTCTGACAGGAATGTTAAAAATGACATTGTCAAGTGATCCTAGTCCTGTAGAAGTACTACTGTATGGGGTGGAACCAATGCAGTAGAGACTGGGATCAAGGGGACATACATTTTTGAGGGACCGGTCAACACAGGGTGGGCAGTTGGGTTCCTCGTGATGCTGGAATGGGCAGGTGGAAGAGGAAGAATGAGGGTGGTAAATGCTCTATGCTAGATTGGCAGAGAGTACTCACGCACCTGCTACATTTAGATGTAGTCTGTCTGCCCTGAAAAGGTGACAGTTGTCGACAAAATGCACGTTGTGAGTGCTGCACGCAGAGGAGAGCCAGGTGTTGAGGCTGAGCAATCGGCTAAAACGGCCAATGCCGCGACCAAGAGTGGGGGCCAGAGATGTGGACATTACTGTTGAGCTGTTTAAGAACGTCAAAGAGATGGACAAAGTCTTGTTTTAACAGCTCGGACTGCTTTTTTCGAATTTGTACTAACGTGTACTATAATCCTATCAACACCGGGCGGGGTAGGATCATTCTATCTCAGCAAGGTGCCCCTTCTGGGATGATTTTTCCCGGGTTCTTCTGTGATGATTTTTCCCGGGTGCAAGAGACCATGGGTTTGGATCACGAGGAGTTGAGCAGGTGATGGTTTTGGGTTTTGCTCCCAGGCTCGGCCAGTGGTCATCTGACAGGACTGCTGAGGCTGTGATAGTGCTGGATGACGGGAGGGTGGCGTTTACAGACGCCTGCGACACCGCAGCCTGTAGGAGGGAATCAATGAGTTCCTCGTCCTCTTTAATTTCATGGAGCATTGTTCTTCTTCCCTCGACTTCCACAATCTTCTGGCTGAGACGGAGACAACCGGGACCATCAGGATGGTCGGTGAGTAGGACCACGATGTTGATTCATGCACCGTAGCCGAGATCGTGGAGGAGGGTGATTTTAGCCGGATGGCTAGCAGCTGAAAAGTAAACAAAATCCACGGCAGTGAAATGGTCCGGCGGATGGGAAGGCTACAGTAGCCTAACAAGCTAGGCGTGTTTGTTTCTATCGCTGGGTGGAAGGAGACTTCCACATGAGGGCCCAGAAAGAAGCCCACAGCGGTGTGTAGGTGAACCAGAATCAGAACCAGGGCAGGAGCAGGCAGGCAGGAGAGGAAACGGAGCCAAACCTACCGGCGTTGGCCCAGAGTACGGGCTTATTGTTGTTAGTTGGCCTCCGGTAAGCAAGTCCTGGTGGGTAGAGTTGTAGGCAAGCAGGAAACCGGTGGGGTCCGTTCAAAGCTTAAAAACATGAGATCCAGGCGTCGGATCGCTCGGTAACTTTACCTTGTTAAAAATATACATGTGGACAAACGATTGCCGAGAGGGAACGGAAGAACTAGAATAAAACTAGATTAAAAACAACAAACTTTTGCGAGAGCTACCGCCACAAACTTCAAACCCGCACATGCGCACTTGCTGATGTGAACTGTACACACGGTGTGTGTGTGTGTGTGTGTGTGTGTGTGTGTGTGTGTCTGCATGCATGTGTGTGTGTGTGTGTGTGTGTGTGTGTGTGTGTGTGTGTGTGTGTGTGAGAGAGTGAATCTCTATGCAGACTACTCTGCCTCTAGGCAGGCATGCAGACAGACAGATATACAGACAGATATACAGACAGACAGATATACAGACAGACAGACAGACAGATATACAGACAGACAGATATACAGACAGACAGATATACAGACAGACATATACAGTCAGACAGACAGACATATACAGACAGATATACAGACAGATAGACAGATATACAGACAGATAGACATACAGACAGACAGATATACAGACAGACAGAGAGACAGACAGACAGCCTGACTGTCTTACAGACAGAGCATTTCCCGTCTATTGGTTTTTGTAGTATATTATATTTTATAGGACCACTTGATGACACCCAGCTCTATATTTCTGGGACACGCGATGCCTACAGCTCAGTTGATCACTTGGAAGAATGCATTGCTGATATAAATGCATGGATGTCATAGTTTCCTTCAGTTAAACCAGGATAAAACAGACATGCTGATCATTCGGGAAAAAGTTGAAAGGGAGAGACTATCTGGTCACTTAAAAACACTGACACTGAACCCCACAGGCCAAGTCAGAGTGATTTGGTTCAGATCTTAATTTTGAGGCCCATACTAAGGCAAGGCGAGTTTATTTGTATAGCACATTTCAGAAACAAGGCAATTCAAAAGTCTAAGCTAGACAGACAGACAGACAGTTAGATAGACCAACACAGACAGGTAGATAGATAAATAGACAGACAGAAATAAACAGACAGACGGGTGGATAGACATACAGACAGACAGACAGACACAGCTCCAGGGTCATAGGAGAAGCCATTTTATAAAGACAGAAATCCTTATAATTAACCAGCAGATCTTTCCAGTGATGCCTCCACTTTGACCCTCACACCCTGATCAATCAGGCTCCCAGCTCTCTGCCTGTACAGGGCTGGGAGGGGAGGGGGGGGGTCTGGGTGTCCATGCTCTGACATGGTGATATTCAGCATTTTCATGTCAATTAACCCCTGTGGAAATGTGAAATACCTGCTAGCAATTTCTAGACAAGATCACTATCCTGATTCCACAGCCATTGGCCTTCATGAAACCCAACAAATTGGAAAATGAATTTCAAATTCCCCCCGTGAAATCCATTGCAATCTCTCCATTGCAACCGTCAGCAAAACAATTTATGCGTCTGTGTACAGATAATCAACCGATGTCGTTACATATGAATGGAGATGATGGCCGTGTCTTTGAGATAATTTACTGTCTGTCTGGGGAGCACTCAATCACACACACACACACACACACACGCACACACACACAAACACACACACACACACGCACGCACACACACACACACTAACAACACAAGTACAAAGACACACAATCAGATGAGGGTGATGAGTTCATTTTCAAGTTCAGTACCAATATAATAGCCACTGTGAAGCCTGAATTGGGGATTTATCCAGACGCACACAAAAACAAACAATGTCCAGAGGACATTACTGCAAAGTAAACTGAGGGTTTATTCCAGTCTCAAGATTTTACAGAAAATGTACAAAAATAATATACTTATACAGCTTAAAGCAATACATCGCAATATTTGGACCTTTACAAACATGTCTGGTGCTAATTCTCCAATTAGATTTACTAAAAGTAAGCTGAATCGTCCAAACAGTCTACTCAGAAAGATAATACATTGACATGTATTATCTTTAAAACTCGCGCCCCCGGGACGCAGCATTCAGTGGAAGTGCGCATGCGCAACGTTGTGCTTAAACAACACAGTAGTAGCTAACTATTCCCTGTCTATGGATATCATGCGTTTTTTAGCTCGATGATATCATGGCGGAGGTGAGAAAACCGAAGCGAAACATCACGGAGGAAGCCAGAAAAAGAAAAAGACAATCTACGACAGTGCACTTACTCGCAGAGCCTGTGGGGGCGCAGTTCCGAGAAATCCGGAGAAAACTGGAGTTTCCGCTGCGCACAGGATTGTGGGTCAGAATAGCCAGAAAAGCCTGCTGGCTTGCATACTGCAAAATACGACCGGATGTAGTAGGACATCCTGGTATTTTTGCAATACTGCATGTGGCATACTATGTATTGGGACATACTACATCCTGTTTTGGCACACTATATAGTAGGGTAGTATGCGATTCGGAACGCTTTGCCTATGTGTGGTCAAAAGACCATGTGCTCACATTGCAGTCACACCCTAGATGACTCCACCTCTGGTTTAAGTCGGTCCTCCAGCCTCCAGAGAGGTCAAAAGTTCACGGGACATTTAGTACAGAATAGGCATGAAAAGAGAAACATCATAGGTGAGCTTGCCAATGTGTTAAAGCAGCCATAACCAGCAATGGCTGGACAAGTATCACACAGGATCACTATATTACAGTAACAGTCCACTATGTAAATGAAGGCCAACAGAGACAGAGACCCAGGCAGTGTAGTGTAGTATTGATAAGAGTATTGTTTAGTATCAGTACCGATAAGCAGTATCGGTATCAATAAAATCCTAACAATACACATCCCTACTCCTGTCCTCCTCAGTTTTTTGTCACCAGCTGTCACTGGTACACACACACATTCACACACACACACCTACATACAAAACACACAGACACAAAAACTAACAAAACAGACATGTACAGCACTCACACACACACACACACACACACACACACACTAACAAAACACCCACGTAGACATACACACACATACTAACAAAGCACACACATATACATAGACACACATGCGCGCACGCACACAAACTAACAAAGCACACACATCTCTCCCTCCCTCAGACCGAGCCTACATCGTCCAATCAGCACCCGTCTCAAGACGCTGGCTCAAGACAGGCAGACCGGCAGCGGATACAGATGTGTGTTTATTTAAACACTTACAGGGAGTCAATGGTCTCTTAATGTCCCACGGCTGACGGCGCTCTTCTGGTCTCCTATTTGAAGAGCGGCAGAGAGAGCGGTCTGTCAGGAGAGATAAGACACGGAGCGGGCCGAGCGCTCGTGTGACGGAGGGAAATTGTAGGCGTCCGTCAACTCAAGTAAGGTACAGTAAGGAGTGAGTTACGGGGAGGTCATTACCTTGAATCGCTCCAGCTGCCTCAGGAAGTACATTCTCTGCTGTGCTTTTTTTGGCGAGGGAGCTGATATACTCCCACTTGAGGTCCCGGGAGATGGGGGTGCCCAGGAAGAGGGAGGAGTCAACAGTGGTCTCTGGAGTGTCATTCATGGGGCGGCTGTAGCTCAGTTGGTAGAGCGGGTCGTTCAGTGATCGAAGGGTCGGCGGTTCGAATCCCAGCTCCGACTGTCCACATGTCGAAGTGTCCTTGAGCAAGACACCTAACCCCAAATTGCTCCCAATGAGCAGGTTAGCACCTTGCATGGCAGCTACCGCCATTGGTGTGTGAATGTGTGTGTGAATGGGTGAATGAGAGGCCATTGTAAAGCGCTTTGAGTGCCGCTAAGGTGGAAAAGCGCTATATAAGTGCAGTCCATTCACCATTTACCACTCAGGGTGATGGGGAGGCGGAGGGGTTCTTTCTAAAGTCTACGAGCATCTCCACTGTCTTGAGAGCGTTGAGCTCCAGGTTGTTTTGACCGCACCAGGACAGCAGCTGGTCCATCTCCCACCTGTAGGCGGACTCATCGCCCTCGGAGATGAGACCGATGAGGGGGGTGTCGTCTGGAGTTTGACCGAGTTGGTCGAATCATTTGACCGAATGATTGTACACATGCTGTGAGGTAATATTTCTGAATGACTCCACACTTCTGCGTAGATCTGATCCTTCAGCACTTCCACCTAAATTACTAACAATTGCCAACAAACCTCAACAAACTTCAAGAAATGTTTCACCTCAAGAAACGGTTTTATTTATTATTAACACATGAATTATTATGATTATGATTATTATTATTATTATTATTAACACATGAATCAGCAGCGGTCTAGATGATTGGCAAAGCAAGCTAGATCAGAATAAGCACATTGTTGACAATCATACGTACGACAGCTCCTCAAGCTTCGACACCAAACATGTTCACGCCCTATTCCACTCCGGGGCTCAGCCAATCAAGCTGTGCTCTGGGGCGTTATGGCGGTGGAAGGAAGTGTGTCGGCCCATGTGACCTTAGGGCTCATTAAAAAGTTTGTGTTCATGAGGAGAGATGGGTTATGGGAGACGTAGTTGTTGTTGTTGTGGCCGGCTGGATTCCTGGTTCGCTAGGTCTGTTAACGGGTCTCTGTCAGACGCTTGCACACACACGCACACACATACGCACACGCATACACACACACACACACACACACCTATTTGGAGCTCATCAAACACCGACCTCCAAGAGCAGCATCCCAGAGGCAGGGCAGAGGGCAGCGCAGCCAGCGTCATACTGTCCTGTACCTCATAATTGCCATGGGATAGTGTGTGTGGTGGGATAGTGTGTGTGGGCGTTTTGTGTGCGTGGGCGTGGTGGGATAGTGTGTGTGGGCGTTTTGTGTGCGTGGGCGTGGTGGGATAGTGTGTGTGGGCGTTTTGTGTGCGTGGGCGTGGTGGGATAGTGTGCGCGGGCGTTTTGTGTGTGTGGGTGTGGTGGGATAGTGTGCGCGGGCGTTTTGTGTGTGTGGGTGTGGTGGGATAGTGTGCGCGGGCGTTTTGTGTGTGTGGGTGTGGTGGGATAGTGTGCGCGGCGGGCGTGGTGGGATAGTGTGCGTGGGCGTTTAGCGTGCGCGGGCGTTGTGGGATAGTGTGTGTGGGCGTTGTGGGATAGTGTGTGTGGGCGTGGTGGGATAGTGTGCGCGGGCGTTTTGTGTGTGTGGGCGTGGTGGGATAGTGTGCGCGGCGGGCGTGGTGGGATAGTGTGCGCGGCGGGCGTGGTGGGATAGTATGCGTGGGCGTTTAGCGTGCGCGGGCGTTGTGGGATAGTGTGCGTGGGCGTTTAGCGTGCGCGGGCGTTGTGGGATAGTGTGCGTGGGCGTTTAGCGTGCGCGGGCGTTGTGGGATAGTGTGCGTGGGCGTTTAGCGTGCGCGGGCGTTGTGGGATAGTGTGCGTGGGCGTTTAGCGTGCGCGGGCGTGGTGGGATAGTGTGTGTGGGCGTTTAGCGTGCGCGGGCGTTGTGGGATAGTGTGCGTGGGCGTTTAGCGTGCGCGGGCGTGGTGGGATAGTGTGCGTGGGCGTTTAGCGTGCGCGGGCGTTGTGGGATAGTGTGCGCGGGCGTTGTGGGATAGTGTGCGTGGGCGTTGTGGGATAGCGTGCGCGGGCGTTTAGTGTGCGCGGGCGTCATGGGATAGCGTGCGCGGGCGTTTCTTGTTGCAAACATTTTTATTTGACCATCTCATGATGAGATCACTATTTGGCAAACAAAAACAATTTTCCCATAACTATAATTTCCTGGACTAGCTAATATCTGAAATACAGACAGAACTGAGATGATGGCAGTGTTTCCTGAGAGTGTGTGAGGTTGTTTCTGGTATTGTAGTATTTCCAGAGAGTGTGTGAGGTGGTTTCTGGTACTGTAGTATTTCCAGAGAGTGTGTGAGGTAGTTTCTGGTATTGTAGTATTTCCTAGAGTGTGAGGTAGTTTCTGATACTGTAGTATTTCATGAGTGTGTGAGGTTGTTTCTGGTATTGTAGTATTTCCTAGAGTGTGAGGTAGTTTCTGATACTGTAGTATTTCATGAGTGTGTGAGGTTGTTTCTGGTATTGTAGTATTTCCTAGAGTGTGAGGTAGTTTCTGATACTGTAGTATTTCATGAGTGTGTGAGGTTGTTTCTGGTATTGTAGTATTTCCTGAGAGCGTGTGAGGTTGTTTCTGGTGCTGTAGTATTTCATGAGAGCGTGTGAGGTAGTTTCTGGTATTGTAGTATTTCCTGAGAGCGTGTGAGGTTGTTTCTGTCCTGTACTCTTTCCTGAGGGTGTGTGAGGTTGTCTCTGGTACTGTAGTATTTCCTGAGAGCGTGTGAGGTTGTTTCTGGATGCTGTAGTCTTTCATGAGAGCGTGTGAGGTTGTTTCTGGATGCTGTAGTCTTTCCTGAGAGCGTGAGAGGTTGTCTCTGGGTGGGGGTGATTTGACGGGTTAATGACAGGTGAGTGGATGCGCACTGTTACTTGATTGTGCTCAGCGTGTTTGTTAATCTGAGCTTGTCTGTGTCATTCAGAGCTGCTGGAGGAAACCGCATCCAGCTTGTATTGATGCTGCGCTAGGATCCGTCTCCAGGGTTACATAAGCCTCGGTAATTACCTGCACATTTATTCCATTCACGTTTTTTATTTATTTATTTTATTTTTTACAAAATGTTAGAGGAATAGAGGCCCTTAAGCGCACACACAGTTCAACACAATCACATGCACAGCGTCTCTCTCTCACACACACACACACACACACACGCACTGAGGAGAGAGGGACCAATCGTCACTCGCTCGGGGGGGTGACATCACCGTGTGTTTATTGGTGCACGCATGTAGTTGAGGGAATCTGCGACAGGGTCTATCAGAGACACACTTAATGACTCCCTTCGGAGGAAGATCCCAGAATGCTCGGCTCAAACGTTCTGTCAGACTCAGCTGAACCGTGGCGTCTCTTTCCAGCAGAACTATCCACACCTGGAACCAGTAGCTCTCTCTGAAACCAGTAGCTCTCTCTCTCAGGGTCCGGGTCTCTCTCACTCCTGCCCACTGGCTAGCAGGACCTCCGGCCTTCGGCTGGACCGGCCAGACTGTCCTCTGGTTTAATGACCCACATGGGGACCTGGGTTCTGACAGGGAGATGGAGAGGGTTTAGTTAGAGTTTGGGCTGGAGGGTTTAGTTGTAGGTTAGAGAGTTTCTACGTTTTATTCATTGTTACCTCGGGCCCAGCAGGATTGCGGGGCGAGAGGTAATGTTTTTTGGTGGTGTTTGTTTTGTTTTTTTGTTTGCGAGCAGGAGTACGCAGAAACTACTAGACAGATTTCCACGGAACTCGGTGGAAGGGTGTACTGGAGCATGGTCCAACTTAGAAGCCATTCAGTTTTAGATGGGATCTGAAGCACAGGGAGGGTCCAAGAGATGTTTCTTGGTTTGTTTGCAGGTTTACATAAGAACTACCAGACCAATTTTCATTAAACTCAGTGGAAGTTCAAAATTTAAATTGAGATAAATGAGAGAAGCAGTAGAACATCAGAGGAACGGGCCACTGTCTCTTCCTGTTCTCTTCTCTTCCTCTTCTTTCCTCTTCCTGTTCCTTCCTCTTCCTGTTCTTTCCTCTTCCTGTTCTTTCCTCTTCCTGTTCTTTCCTCTTCCTGTTCCTTCCTCTTCCTGTTCCTTCCTCGTCCTGTTCCTTCCTCGTCCTGTTCCTTCCTGTTCTTTCCTCTTCCTGTTCCTTCCTCTTCCTGTTCTTTCCTCTTCCTGTTCCTTCCTCTTCCTGTTCTTTCCTCTTCCTGTTATTTCCTCTTCCTGTTCCTTCCTCTTCCTGTTCCTTCCTCTTCCTGTTCTTTCCTCTTCCTCTTCTTTCCTCTTCCTGTTCTTTCCTCTTCCTGTTATTTCCTCTTCCTGTTCTCTTCCTGTTCCTTCCTCTTCCTGTTCTTTCCTCTTCCTCTTCTTTCCTCTTCCTGTTCTTTCCTCTTCCTGTTCTTTCCTCTTCCTGTTCTTTCCTCTTCCTGTTCCTTCCTGTTCCTTCCTCTTCCTGTTCTTTCCTCTTCCTGTTCTTTCCTCTTCCTGTTCTTTCCTCT
>NC_140246.1:296866-299366 GCF_949987555.1 Borostomias antarcticus | reverse complement strand
GGTGAGGGGGTTACCAGGGCTATATATCCGGGCACACCTCCACGTCGCCATTTCGTTATCCACGAGCGTCCAGGCCTTGAGGCTGCGATGCCATTGGCCAGATGGTCCTTCAGTAGCTGATACACACCGTGATTGAGGTGGCTGGGGTCTTAGAGGATTCGGCGGGCTTTATCAAAACAAACCTCTTTATTCGTCACACAGTCAGACCCAAACAGCCCGTGGTGTAGAGAACGGGCGCCACCGAAATGACCGGACAAGCCTGGAGACCAGACCTTGTCTGTGTTCGGCAGGGACAGACAGCAGTAGCAATCTGTTCGTCTGCATATTTTTCGAATTGGGTTCTTTGGGAGTCAAAGGACAAGGACACGCACATCCAAAATGATCAAAACTGGAGTCTGCACACCAGAAATATACTCCCAGGATTGTTTATGGACACCGAGGTGACGTTTCGGGCAAGAAGGGCTTGTAGCCTGAAACGTTACCTTGAAAAGTACCTCGTACTTCTGGCTTGAACAGTCTGAACACGGCGTTAGGTCCCAGAGCCTGGTGTCCAGTCTGGAGGGGACTGTGGTGTTGAATGCTGACCTGTGGTCTAGGAACAGGGTCCTCACATTGCTATTCTTGTTCTCCAGGCAGGTGAGGATGGCGGGGAGTGTTGTGGATACGCCGTCATCCGTGGATCTGTTATGTATGTATACGAATGCAAGGCTAGGCAGTAACCATCAATCAATCAATCAAAGCTTTATTTGTAGCACATTTCATACACAAAGGCAACACAATGCACTTTACAAAGAACAGTGACTAGATCGTTAACAAGCCTCTCGAAGCATTTGCTGCTTTTACTAGGAGTTTCTGCAACAGGGCGCCAGCGTACCTCTCCTAAACTGAGCTGACCCCAGGTCAGAAGCCCCTCTCTGCTGCTACAGAACTCTAGTTCTGCCCCCAAATAAAATAAAGCAAAATGAAGGCCTGCCCCCTCCCCCCTCCCAATCAGTACTCCAATCAGGACTCAGACAACAACAGTTGTACTCCCCCGAATTATAATTCCACTTCCTGTGGCGAACCACTGCATTAGTCATCAGGCAATTTCTTTGGACGGCTATTTCCCTCACCCCTGCTCCAGCTTGGACCACTTCTCCCCCGACGGGGGGTCTGGGAGCTCGGAGCGCCGTGGCCGTTATGAAAAGCGGTGTGTGTGTGTGTGTGTGTGTGTGTGTGTGTGTGTGTGTGTGTGTGTGTGTGTGTGTGTGTGTGTGTGTGTGTGTGTGATAGACGAATGATTTGTGCCTTATTCACTGAGTCCAGATGGGGAAAAGCAAGTATGGAAGCTGTTTTCACAGAAGCTGTTGAGCGTGTCGGGGGGGGGGAGGCCTGTTTTGATTGGGACCCTTGGAGGTGCTCTGGACCACTTAACATCTGGCCACTGTACAAATCCTGAGTACTGGATGTAAATTATTAGGAAATGCGCGCGCACGCACACGCACACACACACACACACACACACACACACACAACACACACCTTTTTGATAATCAACAAATGCATTCATGTATCTCTGCACATTCTGTAGATGAGGAGAAGGAGGAAGAGGAGGAAGAGGAGGAGGAGGACTAACTTCTCTCACTCATTGTGTGTATTTGTGTGAGAGAGAAAGAGAGAGAGAGTGTGTGTGTGTGTGTGTGTGTGTTTGTGTGTGTGAGAGGGAGAGTGTGTGTGTGTGTGTGTGTGTTTGTGTGTGTGAGAGGGAGAGTGTGTGTGTGTGTGTGTGTGTGTGTGTATGTATGTGTGTGTGTGTGTGTGCGTACGTGTATGTGTGTGTATGTATGTATGTGTGTGTGTGTGTGCGTACGTGTATGTGTGTGTATGTATATATGTGTGTGTGTGTGTGCGTACGTGTATGTGTGTGTGTGTATGTATGTATGTGTGTGTGTGTGTATGTATGTGTGTGTGTGTGTGTGTGTGTGTGTGTGTGCGTTTCCTCCTCTCTCTTCTTGTTCTCTGACAGCGTTTCCCATCTCAGTTCTTCCGTGATGTTTTGTGTCTTTGTAACTTAAAGGATCAAGTTTGTGCCTCATTGATGTGAGTCAATCTGTCTCCGTCGAATTGCCTAAAAGCTTCCGCCTCCCAAAGACAGCTGTGAGTCGACGTGCAATGTCTCAAGAATTTACACAAACTCTTCAAACGATCCCACTTCTGGCAAAAGTTTTGAATGAGACATTAGTGCAACTTTTCTAAAACTCCCAGACATTTCAGTTTGTTTACAGCAGGCATTCCCAAACTGAGGCGCGCCTCCCCTGGGGGCCCCAAAGAAATTCAGGGGAGGCGCGGAGGGATGGTTAGAAAAACAAAGGGAAAACATTTTTTATTTTTGAATTTTCTATGGTTTTTATGAATGAAATGTGATTTTAAAGGTCAGAAGATCTAAATAAATAATAGGAGAGATGTGTACTAAATGTGTGGATAGTGCAGAGAGAGCCTCCCCCCGCAGGCATGAATGTAT
>NC_140246.1:286866-291866 GCF_949987555.1 Borostomias antarcticus | reverse complement strand
TTGCGGCTGGGTGGTCAACGCTAAGCTGTTTGTTGCGGTGGATGACCAGGGCTATATTCAGAAAATTGAACTGGCTAATGATTAGATGGCCATTTATTGATAAGTCCAGACTGGAGTTTCAACCCTGGACAAGAAAACCACATACATAATGTGTGTGTGTGTGTGTGTGTGTGTGTGTGTGTGTGTGTGTGTGTGTGTGTGTGTGTGTGTGTGTGTGTGTGTGTGTGTGTGTGTGTGTGTGTGTGTGTGTGTGTGCGTGCGCGTTAAAGTGTCTGCCTATTTTAAATTACATTACATTACAGACATTTATCCAAAACGACAATAAGTGCATTAAATGTATGTAGTCAAGTATACTACTACTCACCAGAAATCATAAGTGCATCTATTTCTAAACGAGATCTAAGAGCTTAATGTCGTGCTGAAGTAAATTTACAAGAATAGCTAATTACAATTGCTGCTACGAGGAAGGGGCAGGGTAGCACTAGAGATGAGTTTTCCCCAGAGGCCTCGGAGTGAGGGGGCAACCAATCGCCCCAAGGTAGCAGGGCATAGTGGTGAGGAGGGGGTGTGGGGTTTGACCATGGCCGGGAGGTAGGAGGGGGTGTAGGGTTTGACCATGGCCGGGAGGTAGGAGGGGGTGTAGGGGTTGACCATGGCCTGGAGGTAGGAGGGGGTGTAGGGTTGACCATGGCCGGGAGGTAGGAGGGGGTGTAGGGGTTGACCATGGCCTGGAGGGAGGAGGGGGTGTAGGGGTTGACCATGGCCTGGAGGTAGGAGGGGGTGTTGGGGTTGACCATGGCCTGGAGGGAGGAGGGGGTGTAGGGGTTGACCATGGCCTGGAGGGAGGTGGGGGTGTAGGGTTTGACCATGGCCTGGAGGTAGGAGGGGGTGTAGGGTTTGACCATGGCCTGGAGGTAGGAGGGGGTGTGGGGTTTGACCAAGGCCTGGAGGTAGGAGGGGGTGTGGGGTTTGACCATGGCCTGGAGGTAGGAGGGGGTGTAGGGGTTGACCATGGCCTGGAGGTAGGAGGGGGTGTAGGGGTTGACCATGGCCTGGAGGTAGGAGGGGGTGTAGGGGTTGACCATGGCCTGGAGGTAGGAGGGGGTGTAGGGGTTGACCATGGCCTGGAGGTAGGAGGGGGTGTAGGGTTTGACCATGGCCTGGAGGTAGGAGGGGGTGTAGGGGTTGACCATGGCCTGGAGGTAGGAGGGAGCTGTTCCTTTCATTGCCCTGTAGGCTACAGTAGCACCACAGTCTTAAAATGGATGTTCGCTGTTACAGGGAGCCAGTGTCGAGGGGGGGGGGGGGGGGAAGGGAAGTTGTGTGGGAGAACTTGGGGCAAGCAGAAGCTTTTTGGACAAGTTCCAGAGGTTTAATGGCTGAGGCCGGGGCCCCAGCAAGGAGGGAGTTGCAGTAGTCCAGGCGAGAGATGACCAGGGCCTGGATGAGCACCTGCGCTGCTTCGTCAGAGAGGAAAGGTTGAATCCTCCTGATGTTGTAGAGCAGGAATCTGCAGGAGCGTGTGACCGATGCAATGTTTGCCAAGAACGGCAGTTGGTCATCCACCGTCTCACCCAGAATCCTCGCAGTCCGAGTCGGCGTCACCACTGTGTCGTCATGGTGATGGCCAGGTCCCGGTGCGGGCAGCCCTTCCCCGGGAGGAACAGCAGCTCAGTCTTGTCCAGGTTGAGCTTGAGGTGATGTGTCGCCATCCACTCCGAGATGTCAGCCAAGCGCAGAGCAACGCCTGCCTCAACTAGTGTGTCAGAGGGGAGGACTTATATCGAGGACATTGTGTTAAACAACCTGTTATTTAGAAAGGTTCAGTCGGACAACGACCTTCCGTTCTGGAATAGTGTAAAAATGTTTAGCGAATGCCACGCAGAACCACCAGCTTTGTGTTTGCAGTGTTCTACCAGATGTATTCGCGGTTCTGTCTTGTTCTTTGAACAGGGTTGTTCCCCGCTGACTTCCTACGTGCGGCGAGCCCGCTGTGTGTCCTAATGCACGGCACCTTTTTAACCAGATCAATCGGAAAGATCTCAACACCACAAATAACTCCACTCTCTATTGATCGGCCATGGGCTAGCGACAGTGTGGGGCATGTGCATGTAGCTACCGCCGCGCTTCGGAACAAGGTTATTGGATCAGCAATAAGGGGAACAAAGGAGCAGACTGCTGAGAGTGTGTAGTTAGACACACAAACGCCAATACACACCACGCTGTGCAAAGATGAAATACGGGATGTTTTGTCTGGCTACTATGTTCCTTGTATGGTTGAAGTTAATGGGTTTGTGTGTGCGTGTGTGTGTGTGTGTGTGTGTGTGTGTGCCTGCATGTGTGTGTTTGTGCATGTGTGTGTTGTCCATGTGTGTATGCTTCCATGTGTGTTTGCGTGTATCCGTGTGTGTGTGTTTGTGTGTGTCCATGTATGTGTGTGTTTGTGTGTTTCGTTTTATACGACCTTCTATGTGTTTCTTGCACGTTGTCTTGACATGCTTTTAATGTCTCATGTAAAGCACTTTGAATTGCCTTGTTGCTGAAATATGCTATACAAATAAACTTGCCTTGCCTTGCCTTGTGTATGCGTCTCTGTGTGTGTGTGTGTGTGTGTGACACCATTCCACTGACACTCAACCAAAACTGTGATTAGCAATAATGGAATAGCAACTCTATCGACCTTCCTGTCCCAGAGAACAGCTGCAGTAGATATTATAATGTAATAGTCAGCTGCGTTACATACTGTACTCGCTCACACACTCGTGGGGCAGGAGGCTTTTATTAGGTTAGGATATTTGATTAGTCTCTGTATTGACCAACCAGGCTTATTGGCATCATTACTCATCTTCTATTGCGTGTGTGTGTGCGTCCGTATGTGTGTGTGTGTGTGTGTGTGTGTGTGTAAGGCCCTCATCCTTTATTTCTGAGTTTAGGGTCGTGAGGTACAGTGTGTGTGTGTGTGTGTGTGTGTGTGTGTGTGTGTGTGTGTGTGTGTGTGTGCGTGCGTGCGTGTGTGTGTGTACTCAGAAAAGACTGTGCTTCCCCGTCTCTTCTTGCGTCGTCTGCGTCGACCTTTTGACCCCGCGATGCTGGTGTGACCTCTCACAGTGACCCGGGTCTGGGCAGCTATGTTCGTGTTACAAAAGGGTTATTTCTACAGCGACGGCCACAGCAGCACCAGCACCCACGCATGGAGAGCAGCCACCAGCACCCACACATGGAGAGCAGACACCAGCACCCACACATGGAGAGCAGACACCAGCACCCACGCATGCACAGCAGCACCAGCACCCACGCATGGAGAGCAGACACCAGCACCCACGCATGGAGAGCAGACACCAGCACCCACGCATGCACAGCAGCTACCAGCACCCACGCATGGAGAGCAGACACCAGCACCCACGCATGCACAGCAGCACCAGCACCCACACATGCACAGCAGCTACCAGCACCCACGCATGGAGAGCAGACACCAGCACCCACGCATGGAGAGCAGCTACCAGCACCCACGCATGCACAGCAGCTACCAGCACCCACGCATGGAGAGCAGACACCAGCACCCACGCATGCACAGCAGCACCAGCACCCACGCATGGAGAGCAGCTAACAGCACCCACGCATGCACAGCAGCACCAGCACCCACGCATGGAGAGCAGACACCAGCACCCACGCATGGAGAGCAGACACCAGCACCCACGCATGCAGACAGAAGCGCTCGCATGCAGACAGAAGCGCTCGCATGCACTCTCACACACAGACAATTCAACTACAAGCCCATGAGAGGTGATAATGTAGGACAGACACATGTGACATGTGTCGCTACAGGAACAGCTCCGCCCATGGGGGGTCGTTTACAGGAACAGCTCCGCCTACGGGGGGTTGTTTACAGGAACAGCTCCGCCTACGGGGGGTTGTTTACAGGAACAGGCCCGCCTACGGGGTGTTGTTTACAGGAACAGCTCCGCCTACGGGGGGTCGTTTACAGGAACAGCTCCGCCTACGGGGTGTTGTTTACAGGAACACGCAGCATCCAAAGACACGCACAGCATGTACGGCATGAGGGATCAGCCCCGAGTCTGCTCTCTACTTTCTCCTTCTCCTTGTTCCTCTTGTGTGTTTCTCTCTCTCTCTCTCACACACACACACACACACACACACACACACACACACACACACACACGCTGCAGTCTGAGAAGCCTGTAAAGGTAAATCGATATGAAGCTGATGGAGGGAGAAACACCAGTTATCTCTGGACTCCAGCCTAGCGATAGATACACACACACACACACACACACACGTACGCCTGCAGATGCCCACACACACACATACACACACACACGTACGCCTGCAGACGCCCCCACACACACACACACACACACACACACACACACACACGTACGCCTGCAGACACCCACACACACACACACTCACACACACACACACACACACGTACGCCTGCAGACGCCCACACACACACACATACACACACACACACACACACACGCACGTACAATACAGTACATGCACACACACAAGCACGCCTGCCACACACACACCTCCAGTCGTAGATTGAATGGGCAGGTATTAATAGTGATTTCTGAAGTAGCTCAGGGAGACATTGATATAGAGAGTGTTTCACAGAACTTTATTGGTCTGGTTCTCAAGGAAACACCTGGAGATGTGGCTTCTTACTCACTACTCACCCTTGAAGCATCACGGTTATCCTACGGTAAAGGCTAGTTCCCATACGTGCAGAGGATGTTTAGGATTAAAGTCGCACTGAAACGGACGTTTGAGATCATCTAACTTCCGTAGTTTGACGTAATTCCGACGCAAACAAGCTATTAGGGTGGGACATAATGTTTAGAGGGATTTGATTGGAACATTGACAAGTGGACGGGTTTTAAGAACTTTAGACAGATTCGATAGAAGGATAGCGTTGATTGACGGGTGGATGTCGTGAGATTATTGGTCTAAAAGCTAAGGTACCTGTTGTCACT
>NC_140246.1:273972-284166 GCF_949987555.1 Borostomias antarcticus | reverse complement strand
ACATAGACCAATCCACCGTTCTCCTATTGACCTTCGCTGACCATATGAGCCACATATTATCCTGAGGGGGGGCGGGGGACCGTGGTACGAGGCGAGAACCCGGGGGTGGACCTCACAGACGGGATGTTCATGCTGCTAAAGCCCATCACCGAGGGTGGGGGGGGGGGTGGATCTGAATAAAGCCAGCGTTTGTGGGGTCAAGAAAACAGCCGTGAGATGGGCTGATGAGACAGGGAGCGCTGAGGCGGCGGTCTGATCGTGGGGGTCAGGGGTCGCGGGGGTCAGAAACATCCATCAAAGCAGCTTTACAAGGCATGGATACAGACAGCATCTCTCTGAGGAAGGCTTATCTGGGAGAGAGGAGTGAACACCAGTACACACACACACACACACACACACACACTCCATGAAAAATGCATGAACCTGTGATACATAGATTGATGTGATTCCAGAGTTGTTAAGTGTGCATTGTGAGCTGATACTGTAACTCCTGCTGTCAGCGCTGGTTTGCGCTCCGTTATCCCAGCGCTGCACAGAGGGCTGATGGAACGGAGCACAAACTAATGAAGACCCAGTTCAATCATATCACACAATACAGACGCGCCTGTTTGTCAGGGTGTGTGTGTGTGTGTGTGTGTGTGTGTGTGTATACACTGTGTGTAGGTGTGTGTGTGTGTGTGTGCACGCGCAACTCGCGGAACCGCCCCATGATTCGGATCCACTCCAAAATTTAATGGCTACTACCCAGATAGCAAGCGGATCTGGGCCATATACAGGCCAAATCTGGCCCTTGTGGCTTAGTTCCGGCCCATATTTGGCCCAGAATCATTACACATCTGCTTGCTATCTGGGTAAGTTGGCCGATGCTACACCCCTCCGCTGAGTTTCATGAAAATCGGTCTGGTAGTTTTTGGGTAATCCTGCTAACGAACCAACAAACCAAGGAACAAACCAACGAACAAACAAACCAAGGAACAAACCAACAAACCAAACAAACCAAGGAACAAACTAACGAACGAACAAGCTGTCGCTGGGACGAAGGTAAAAAATTAAATATCGAAATGATTTAATGCAAACTTTATTCATACTTCCGTCAGCATACACTGAAAGAGACAGAGAGATAGAGAGAGAGGGAGAGAGAGAGAGAGAGAGAGAGGGAAAGGGAGAGAAAGGAAGAGAGACAGATGTAGCGAGAGCTAGAGAGAGAGAGATAGAGAGGCTTATACAGATAGAGGGCTAGAGAGAGAAAGAGAGAGAGAGAAAGAGAGAGAGAGAACTTGGAGTCGATAGTCGATGTTGTCCATTCTGGCAGATGTGGTGTTGCAGGCTGTTATTAGCAATGATTCATCAGAGAGCTCTAATGAGGTTTAATGTGAGAGCCCCCTGTCCCCAAATTACATGTCCCCCCTCCCTCCACCCAACACACTCATTCTCCCACAATCCCCCAGTGGGCGGGGGATAGCAGGGACCTGACCCCTGACCCCCTGATGGACGTCCCCCTCCATCATACGCCCTGGAAGACACCAGAGACAGCCAATCACGTCACTCTCTAACAATGGAACTGGGTTTCTCCTCATTCTAGATTCTCTGGTTCTTCAAAGCAGACTGGTAGAACACTGACTGGTATAGAACCCTGACTGGTATAGAACCCTGACTGATAGAACAGACTAGTAGACCACACATGCGGTCCGGTAGCCAGTCACCAAATAAAACCGTGTCTCCTCTCCGCAGAAGCCGCAAAAACATTCCCTGCTCACTTCATCTTTATTCACAGCAATGTGAGCTCACGCTGGGAAGTAAACACCGAGAGCCTGATACAAAGGCAAGCATGTTATACGCCCCCCTAACCACCCACCCATCCATCCCGACCTGACACCCCCCCGTTCACAACTCCTAATACAGCACAGCTACACACATGGAACACAATTATGATTCATCATGTGAGCAGTTCGGGGGGCCCCCTGCCTTCCACGCATGTGGAAAGCAGCAATCTAGATGTTCCCCCCCTCTGGGCCGCTTGGCCAAGAGTGCCGGGCAGGAAGAGGGAACGGCATCTAGCCCCCTGCCTCTATGACGATCAGAGTGGGCCGCGATCGGGAAGACGCTCGGAGGTAACTCAGCCCACTAAGACCGTCAAAGAGCGCCACAGGGGGACTGCTGTACATTATAGGCCCCGGCCTCCACGGGCCAGCGCTTCGTGCTACAGCCTAGTGTCTCTGCCTCCATGTTGTCTGGACGGACCGCTGGATGGCCCTTCGGAGATGTTTCGGCCCACGATCACCACGGAGCGCCACAGAGACTAAGCTAGTGAAATTCCCCGGCTTCCACTAGCCGACGCATAGTGGAATACCAGAAGAAAGCAGCAATACCCCCGGAACAGAGAGCAACGACGACAACAGAGACGACATCGACAGAACACGGGCGGAGCAGGGGAGGAGGTGGGGCGAGCGTGCAGATACGAGCGATCAGCAGTAATGGCAGAGCGGACGCGAGAGCAGAGAACGCAGAAGCAGCGAGCGTGCAGATACAAGCGATCAGCAGTAATGGCAAGAGCGAACAATGACATGTTTTGACAGCTTAAATACATGTGCTCTAGCGAGCTGAACCAATGCTATGACAGCTGACAGTCAGCTGGTGGGTTGCGTCATACGGGGTGTGACTGATTAGCCTCTGCAGATTAGCCCGGCGTTGACATCCGTGCCTCGCCTGAAGTATGTCGGAGACTTCATTATTATTATTATTATTATTATTATTAATAATAATAATAATACTAATAATACTAATACTACTAATAATAATGTATAATTATTATATTGGTCCTACCCAATAATTTGAACAAAGAAGATTATTCAATTTTTTTGTTTTTTTTGTTTAATGTAATAGACTTCCATTCAAATGCACCATCCTATCTTTTCTATTTTAAAAATTGACTGCTAGGGAGGACCGTCATTCAATTTCAGTCAGCATTGGCAACGGTTAGCATAGCTTGGTGCTAACGTTGTTAGGCCGCTAACTTACTTAGTTAGCCTGCTAGACTAGGTTAGTTTAAAAAGCTGTGTTGACAAGAGTTATGTGCAGGCTACCTACCTACCAATCTAACTACTTGGCTCATGACAGTCATTTTATCATTTTGCTGGCGAGTGTCAACATTCAACTTCAGCCAGCTACGTTAGCAATCACGCTAACTTCAGTGTAGTTTGCCACACCAGAATATGCGATACCCGGTAAACCTTATAAATGACTAAATTCAAACAATGTCAGTTAGTAGGCTATAAGCCAACGTTAAGCCAGTGTGTAGTGTGTATGGTGTAGCGTTAGTAAGCCAAATATGGATAACGGCCTCCTACGCGCGCTCCAAGCGTAATGACGCCGTTCCCATGGGGCTTCTCTTGCTATTGTTATGGCAGACAGAGTTGGCTAGATGGATGCGGTAAAAGTAATGCCTTTTATTAGGGTGGACAGCAGAATCCAATGTATTACCCCAGCTGAAGCCTGGGTAAGAAAGCTGTTATGGTTGTAGACATATCCATTCCAACACTGTATCTGAATGCAACATAAAAATTAAAATACAATTGCTGCAGGAACCTGCTGAGTTTAAAAAAAAAAAAACACCACTCTTCACCTCTTCATTGGTGCAAGTGTGCTATATTTATACTGAGGAGTGAGTTAAACCATTTCAACTCGATTACACCAACACAATGCATTGATGGGCGGAGCTCTGTGCTCTGTGAGCAGCCTTTCATGTCAAATGTAATTTGCTGTTTTAGCATGTGTCTCTGATTGTGATGAACTCGACCGTGAGGTGATGGAATATGAGAGAGAGGGAGAGAGAGAGGGGGAGAGAGAGGGAGAGAGAGAGAGAGAGAGAGGGAGAGAGAGAGGGAGAGAGAGAGGGGGGGGAGGGGGAGAGAGAGAGGGGGGGGAGGGGGAGAGAGAGGGAGAGGGAGAGAGAGACAACCTCTGGTACCCTGCTAAACGCAACACTGAGCTCATTAGAGCTGCCTCAAAATCACACACAGACAGACAGACAGATACACACACACACACTTGAAAATTCTCTCTCTCTCTCTCACACACACACACACACACACACACACACACACACACACACACACACACACACACACACACAGACAGACAGACAGACAGACAGATACACACACACACCACACACAGACAGACAGATACACACACACACACACACATTTGCAAATTCTCTCTCTCTCTCTCTCTCTCTCTCACACACACACACACTTGATGTTTTCAGTCCCACATTTAACAAGCAGGAACGAAAAAATATGGAGAGAGAGAGAGGGAGAGAGAAAGAGAGAGAGAGAGAATGAAATAGAGAGTCAGCGAATACCGGAAGAGTTGAGGTGACAGCAGAAAAACAAGGAGCAGAGAATGAGCAAGAGACAATGTGTGAGAGAGGAGGGATGAAGGAGAGAGAGAGAGAGAGAGAGAGAGAGAGAGAGAGAGAGAGAGAGAGGAGGAGAGGAACAATGAGAATGCAGACAAAGCAGGTGGCCTGGGTAATTGCCTGGGGAGTATAATGAATGAGACACAGAGCGTCTGACGGAATCGTCGCCATCTCCTCATTCTCCTCTCTCCCTCTGTTTCTCTCTCTCTCATTATCTCTCTCTCCATCTTTCTCTAACCCTCCTCTTCTTATCAATCCCCCCTTTTCAATCTCGCCCTTTACACAGATCTCTAACCCCATCTCTCTCCCCCTTCACATTCCTGTCTCTTCCCTGTCGTCTGGCACTTTGATTCCACTGCTCCTCCCTCCCTCCCTCCCTCCCTGGTTCTCTTCTCTTCCTCCTCCTCCTCTTTGCTTCTCCTTCTCCTCCCTGGTTCTCATTCTCCTTCTTGGTTCTCTCCTCCTCCTCCTCCTTGGTTGTCTCCTCCTCCTCCTCCCTGATTCTCTCCTCCTCCTCCTCCTCCTCCCTGATTCTCTCCTCCTCCTCCTCCTCCTCCTCCTCCTCCCTGGCTCTCTCCTCCTCCTCCTCCTCCTCCTCCTCCTCCTCCTCCTCCTCCTCCTCCTCCCTGATTCTCTCCTCCTCCTCCTCCTCCTCCCTGATTCTCTCCTCCTCCTCCTCCTCCCTGATTCTCTCCTCCTCCTCCTCCTCCTCCCTGATTCTCTCCTCCTCCTCCTCCTCCCTGATTCTCTCCTCCTCCTCCTCCTCCTCCCTGATTCTCTCCTCCTCCTCCTCCTCCCTGATTCTCTCCTCCTCCTCCTTGATTCTCTCCTCCTCTTCCTCCCTGGTTCTCTCCTCCTCCTCCTCCTCCCTGGTTCTCTCCTCCTCCTCCTCCTCCTCCCTGCTTTTCTCCTCCTCCTCCTCCTCCTCCCTGGTTCTCTCCTCCTCCTCTTCCTCCTCCCTGGTTCTCTCCTCCTCCTCTTCCTCCTCCCTGATTCTCTCCTCCTCCTCCTCCTCCTCTTCCTCCTCCCTGGTTCTCTCCTCCTCCTCTTCCTCCTCCCTGGTTCTCTCCTCCTCCTCTTCCTCCTCCCTGATTCTCTCCTCCTCCTCCTCCTCCCTGGTTCTCTCCTCCTCCTCCTCCTCTCTGATTCTCTCCTCCTCCTCCTCCTCCCTGGTTCTCTCCTCCTCCTCCTCCTCCCTGATTCTCTCCTCCTCCTCCTCCTCCCTGATTCTCTCCTCCTCCTCCTCCTCCCTGATTCTCTCCTCCTCCCCCTCCTCCCTGATTCTCTCCTCCTCCTCCCCCTCCTCTCTTTCTCTCTCTACTATTGGTTGATACAGTCAGGTTGACCTTACAGGAGGTATTTTAGATTATCTAAAGGTCTAAGGTCTGAATATCACACACACACACACACACACACACACGCACGCACGCACGCACGCACGCACACACACACACACACACACACACACACACACACACACGCACACAGTCATTTAGCAGACGCTTTTTTCCAAAGCAACTTACTTCAAATAAGTGCATTTATCGTAGGTAGTTAAGAGAACCGATAGTTGCCAGAAATCCTAAGTGCATTCCTAAACAAGCTCCTAAGAGCTTAGCCAATGCTCATTTAAAAGTACCAGAACAAATAAACACAAGCAAACTGTAATACGTGCTAAGAGCTCAGAGTAGTTCTTCTGGAAGAGGTGAGTTTTCAGCCTGCGGTGAAAGATTGCCAGTATCACCCCCCCCCCCCCCCCCGGGCCTCAGTGCGGGGGACGCGCTTCACCTCTGTGGGGGCCAGGGGAACCTGGCCTCGGAGCGCCAGGGTAACCAGCCTCGCCGCGAGGCAGCAGAGCGAAGGGGTCGGGCGGGGGTGTAGGGCGTGACCCTGGCCTGGAGGAAGGACGAAGCTGATCCTTTCATTGCACCTGTAGGCTAGCGCCAGAACTGAACTTAAACTGGATGTGGGCTGCTACAGGGCGCCGGGGTAGTGAGCGGAGAAGGGAAGTGTTTGTGTGTGTGTGTGTGTGTGTGTGTGTGCGTGTGTGTCATTATAAAGGGATGGTTGACAGCAGCCCTGTCAGAAGTGAGTGAGTGTCATTGTGAGCCAGTGAATAGTGTGGATGAATGTCACAGTCCATAGTGATGGCAGGTCGATTTTGTGTGTGTGTGTGTGTGTGTGTGTGTGCCTGTTTGTCTATGTGCATGTGTGGGCGGGTGTAGAGATGGGTTTGGGGAGGGTGAGAGTGGCACATGAGGTGAATTCGAACTACAGAGAGAGGGATAGAGAAAGAGAGAGAGAGAGATACTTAAAAAGAAAAGAAAAATACTTTTATTTCCAAAGTCAGGCATGTTTACCCCATGACGTCAGTATGTTCGACTGCAGGGCTATCACCTCAGTCTGAGGGGGTGGTGGGTAACACCGGTGTCATAGAAAGTGTAGTTTCACCACCTCACCACCTCCCTCAACCTTTCACATAGCTGTGCTAATCTAATTTAGGACAGGATGACCTCCAGGAGGTCAACACACCTAGACGTTGTCTGCTCCAGAATAACCATCCTTTGTCCCATTGTCCCTGCAAGAATTATCGTCTTTTCTCATGTCACGTGTCTGTATTCTCCACCACTGTTGATGATGCCTGCCATTTAATATGATGTACAATGGGTTAGCCAATCACATCCTGGAAGCGTCATACCTGTGTATTGCTTGAAAATAAGGTCGCGCAAGACCAGACTGCGGCACTTCTGTTGGATACCACTCACGTGCGTTGTCCTGAAGTCCTTGCGCTCGTATGTTTTCTCAATAAACCAGACTTAACCTCTTTGTGTGAATCTTGGCAAATCCTTTTTGATTAGATCAGTTAAAAATCTTCTACACCGGCGCCCCCCAGGGAGCTGTCCTGGCACCCTTTCTCTTCACCCTCTACACCTCCGACTTCCAGTCCAGCTCAGACCAGTGCCCCCTGCACAAGTTCTCTGATGACTCCTCTGTCGTCGGTTACTTCACAGGGCCCTGTTTGAGAGCTTTGTGCAGTGGTGTGACACCAACCACCTTCTGCTTAACACCAGCAAAACAAAGGAGTTGGTGGTGGATTTTAGGAGGAAAAGGGGGACCCCCAGCCCCTCATAACCATCAAGTGGGCGGAAGTCGAGAGGGTGGACTCCGATAAGTACCTGGGAGTCCAAATAAACAACAAACCGGAATGGACCGACAACAGCGAGGCTCTTTTCAGGAAGGGGCAGAGCAGACAGTTTTTCCTGAGAAGGCTGAGGTCATTCAACGTCGGCAACAAGCTGCTGCAAATGTTCTTGGGGGCGGCTGTAGCTCAGTTGGTAGAGCGGGTCGTTCAATGATCGAAGGGTCAGTGGTTCGAATCCCAGCTCCGACTGTCCACATGTCGAAGACACCTAACCCCAAATTGCTCCCAATGAGCAGGTTAGCACCTTGCATGGCAGCTACCGCCATTGGTGTGTGAGTGTGTGTGTGAATGGGTGAATGAGAGGCCATTGTAAAGCGCTTTGAGTGCCGCTAAGGTGGAAAAGCGCTATATAAGTGCAGTCCATTTACCATTCTATCAGTCGGTGGTCGCCAGCGTCCTGTTCATTGTGGCCTGCTGGGGGGGCAACATCTGTGCGAGGGATGCTACAAAGCCGAACAAGCTGGTGAAGAAGGCCAGCTCGGTGGTGGGGACCGGGTTGGACAGCCTAGAGGTGGTGGCAGAACAGACGATGAGGAAAAGGTCGGCGGCCATGTTGGCCAATCCCTCCCATCCGCTGTATCGTGAGGTGACGGGGATGAGGAGCAAATTCAGCCACAGATTTGTTCTCCCCCATCAGAGTACAGAAAGATTTGGACAGTCCTTCATTCCAGCTGCACTTCGAGTCTCCAACCGTTTCGAACACAGCTACTGTTTACTTCCGTGTTTACCTGTGTTTACCATCGCTCTGACATCAAACAATGGAGACGAGCAATAAAAGACTGCTATCATATCCACACGCAACCGCTGAAACCGGAATTGTCCATAAACTTCACCCTGGACTCCGGTTTCAAACAAACACGGTTTCAGGGGCCCGAAAAGGCGGTTGCATGTGGACGAACAGTGCATCCGCGAAGACAAATACACGGTTGCAAAAGTACACGGGCTCGTGTGGACAGGGTCTCAGACTCCACAACCAGGCCCTGCAGGGGGCGGCGGGGACCTGGAGTTGGAGCTGATAGGCTGTTGAAGACCCCCTGCTGCTCAGACTTTGACTACACATGAACTTGAGAACTTTAGTTTGCATCTCAGCTTGCACTGTGCTTATTTATTGAGCCTGCACTGTTTATTTATTTATTGCATTTTTGATGTCTGTTCTCTTTTATCTGTTCTTAAGCTGTTTGACAACAATATTTCCCCAGTGGGGACAATAAAGGTTTTCAATGAATTTTCAATGAATTTAATCAATTTTTCTTTTGTCACAAGTCAAAAATACAAAGTCTAACAAGTTACCACCAACAACAAGATAAAACCACATCAGAACCCGAGAACCAAAGAGTTCTCCCTCACGGAACAGAGGACCCCCTGTACCCCCCAGATGCGCACAAACCCCTCTATGTTCCCCTCAGTTTGTAAAAGGCAAACTCCCCCCTGAGTCTAGCAGCCAGCAGCCCCTTCAGCATCAGGACCACATCCTCTGACCCCCCCCCCCCCCCCCCCCCCTCACATCAGGACCACCTCCTCTGACCCCCCCCCCCCCCTCACATCAGGACCACCTCCGTGAACCTGATGTTCACCAGTCTGAGCAGCGGTCTGTAGGACCTAATATTCACCAGTCTGAGCAGCGGTCTGTAGGACCTGATGTCCACCAGCCTGAGCAGCAGTCTGTAGGACCTGATGTTCACCAGCCTGAGCAGCGGTCTGTAGGACCTGATATTCACCAATCTGAGCAGCGGTCTGTAGGACCTGATGTTCACCAGCCTGAGCAGCAGTCTGTAGGACCTGATGTTCACCAGTCTGAGCAGCAGTCTGTAGGACCTGATGTTCACCAGCCTGAGCAGCGGTCTGTAGGACCTGATGTTCACCAGCCTGAGCAGCGGTCTGTAGGACCTGATGTCACCAGCCTGAGCAGCGGTCTGTAGGACCTGATGTTCACCAGCCTGAGCAGCGGTCTGTAGGACCTGATATTCACCAGTCTGAGCAGCGGTCTGTAGGACCTGATGTTCAGCAGCCTGAGCAGCGGTCTGTAGGACCTGATATTCACCAGTCTGAGCAGCAGTCTGTAGGACCTGATGTTCACCTGCCTGAGCAGCGGTCTGTAGGACCTGATGTTCACCAGCCTGAGCAGCGGTCTGTAGGACCTGAGGTTCACCAGATCAACCAGCTGCTGGACAGACGTCTTCATCAGATGACCCAGCTTGACTCACCCAGCTTCTCTCAGTCTGGAGACAAGAACCTGATATGTGTGTGTGTGTGTGTGTGAGAGAGAGAGAGAGAGAGAGAGAGAGAGAGAGAGAGAGAGAGAAAGAGAGCAGAGAGAGAGAGAGTCAGAGAGAGAGAGAGGTAGAAAGAGACAGAGAGAGAGGTAGAGACAGAGAGTGAGACAGAGAGAGCAGAGAGAGAGAGACAGAGAGAGAGAGAGGTAGAGACAGAGGGAGAGAGGGTGAGACAGAGCAGAGAGAGAGAGAGAGAGAGAGAGGTAGAAAGAGTCAGAGAGAGAGAGAGAGAGAGGTAGAGACAGAGAGGAGAGAGTGAGACAGAGAGAGCAGAGAGAGAGAGGTAGAAAGAGACAAAGAGA
>NC_140246.1:266472-268972 GCF_949987555.1 Borostomias antarcticus | reverse complement strand
CTAGGCTAGGCTGGGAGGTCTTTAGATAGGCTAGGCTAGGCTGGGAGGTCTTTAGAGAGGCTAGGCTAGGCTGGGAGGTCTTTAGAGAGGCTAGGCTAGGACTGGGAGGTCTTTAGAGAGGCTAGGCTAGGACTGGGAGGTCTTTAGAGAGGCTAGGCTGGGAGGTCTTTAGAGAGGCTAGGCTAGGCTGGGAGGTCTTTAGAGAGGCTAGGCTAGGCTGGGAGGTCTTAAGAGAGGCTAGGCTAGGCTGGGAGGTCTTTAGAGAGGCTAGGCTAGGCTGGGAGGTCTTTAGAGAGGCTAGGCTGGGCTGGGAGGTGTTTAGAGAGGCTAGGCTAGGCTGGGAGGTGTTTAGAGAGGCTAGGCTTGAGGCTAGAAAGGATACAGCTATGGGTAAAAGATGAGTTCCCATACGGTAAATGAGCCAGAGAGAGGAAGCGGATGGAGCCGAGGCTAAGACTGGGGCTAGGCCCAAGTCCGAGGTTGGGGCTGAGGTTTGAGGTTTGAGGTTGCGGCTTGGCTCATGGCTGAGGTTGGGGGCCTACAACCCAGTAGGGCCCACAAAAAACCACACTACTATTATGTAAGTGCCTGACTAAATTAGTATGCATTATAGACCTAACTAATACTCATACTAATGCATCAGAGTTAAAACAAAACCACAAAATCATGTAATATTGATGGAAGACGTTTTTTATATTCTAAGCAATAACCCCGCCGTTAAAAAAATGGTTTGGTCCATGGTTTGCGCTGATGCTATTGATCCTGAACTGCAGCAGTAGCCAGCAGGTGTGGCTGTTAGTCTAGCGAGGTGCAAACAATGTCTAAACAGAAAGATAAATCGGGATTTTTAAAAAAAAGAGTGCAGAGAGGGGCCAGGTGCAACAGACCAGGAGCACAGAATATAGATTATTTTTCCAAAGAAAGGTGAGAGAGTCAAGCTAGCTAGCAGAACTATAACTTTAACTAGCAAACTGTACAGGCTAGGCTAGCCAGCTACTTCACTAGTGTGGTCACCGGTGTACACAATCACTTGACAAGGCTGACATGACCAAATTATCCACTAATATAATCATCCACAAAAAAGATCCGGAAGGTCATAATTAGCCAAACACATACTTACTAAGTATATCTAAAATCCAGCAGCAGGACACACTTACATGTGCGTGTACTAAAACTAAACTGCTGTGCTACATTAGCCTGTTGATATGAGTCTTGTTAATGAGAGTTTAACTTTACATCATGCCCTCCTCATAAAATAACACAGCGAAGCTGTTTGCTATGATCAAATAAGGGAGAATTAATAGAGTACAAGAAATGTATACATACAGTATGCATAACATATAGAATACTTACATAATACATGCATAATGCATACATAAAATATGCATAATGCATACATAATGCATACATGCATGCATACATACATACATACAGTACATACATACAATCTGTATAGATATGTATAATAAGTATAATAATATACATACATTGTACACTTCAGCTCATTCACAACTCTGCAGCCCGACTATGAACCATGAACCAAGAGGAGAGATCACACTGGTCCAGTCTGAGATCACACTGGTCCAGTCTGAGATCACACTAGTCCAGTCTGAGATCACACTGGTCCAGTCTGAGATCACACTGGTTCAGTCTGAGATCACACTAGTCCAGTCTGAGATCACACTAGTCCAGTCTGAGATCACACTAGTCCAGTCTGAGATCACACTAGTCCAGTCTGAGATCACACTAGTCCAGTCTGAGATCACACTAGTCCAGTCTGAGATCACACTAGTCCAGTCTGAGATCACACTAGTCCAGTCTGAGATCAAACTGGTCCAGCCTGAGATCACACTAGTCCAGTCTGAGATCACACTAGTCCAGTCTGAGATCACACTAGTCCAGTCTGAGATCACACTAGTCCAGTCTGAGATCACACTAGTCCAGTCTGAGCTGCTCTGCACCGACTTCCAGTAACATGTAGAGTTGATTTCAGGATCCTCTTTATATACAAAGCCCTTATTGGGCGAGGACCAGACTATATTATTAAATCCCCGCTCAACTAGGCCTTCCAGAACCCTGTTCTCATATCCCGCTGGTTCTAGAAGTCTCCAGGAACAAGCAGAAGAAAACCAATAACCGCTTGGCTATTTTGACTTATTAGTGAACTGCTGGACCATTGGCAATTACACATTAGTCTCTCTCAGCTTTTTCGATTCTGTAATGAATGGTATTCATAAGCCAATTTAGATGTGTTTTTAGATAGTTAATACCAAGAGTAGGAACTTCATCAATAATGTTCCATAAAATACAGAAAGAATACACCTAATTGAGTGTACTGCACTGTCTAGAACATACAGTAGAGGAACAGACAAATAAAGAACAAATAAATAATACATAGTCTCAGTTTTTTTTTAAAGGTTGTGTGAAATTGAGGGCCTAGACCAATATTCTTTCAGGGGGCGTTGAATTCATAACAACGGCCCTGGCTGAGGGGGGGGGG
>NC_140246.1:261472-263972 GCF_949987555.1 Borostomias antarcticus | reverse complement strand
CCCCCTGAAGAAGAAACTGAGACAGCGTGGTTCAGCCATGCGGTTCTGGGAGGAGTGGGGAAATGACACCACTAAAGATGAAAATGATCTGAGTGGAGTTAAGTGAGATGAATTAAGTGATTTAGTACTGATTTGTAATGCTAGCTTATGTTCCCAGCTAATGATATTATCTGAGAACAGTGTGATTTTAGTACTGATTTGTAATGCTAGCTTACAGTATGTGCTCAGCTAATGATGTTATCTGTGTACCACTGATTTTCATACTCAGGATCTACAGTATCCCTCTGGCTGTGTTAGGGTCTCCAGAGACCTGTTTCAAGGTTAAGAAATGTAATAAATACCATATTATACCATATTATACCATATTATACCATATTATACCATATTATACCATATCAATACCGTATTATACCATAGTATACCATATAATACCATATAAATACCATATTATACCATATAAATACCATATTATACCATACAAATACCATATTATACCATATTATACCATATTATACCATATAAATACCATATTATACCATATAAATACCATATTATACCATATAAATACCATATTATACCATACAAATACCATATTATACCATATTATACCATATCAATACCATATTATACCATATCAATACCATATTATACCATATAAATACCATATTATACCATAGTATACCATATAATACCATATCAATACCATATTATACCATATAAATACCATATTATACCATACAAATACCATATTATACCATATTATACCATATTATACCATATAAATACCATATTATACCATATAAATACCATATTATACCACATAAATACCATATTATACCATATAAATACCATATTATACCATATAAATACCATATTATACCATATAAATACCATATTATACCATATAAATACCATATTCTTTATTTAATTGGATATCCTCCACAGCAGTCTATCTAAATGCAACAAAACTCATTTTCCCATTCTTTCCCAGTTCTGAAGGTCTCTTTGATTGACCTTTGAGAAAAAGGTCTCTTAGTGATATTAGGGTCTGCTGAGACCCGGCAGAGAATATTGGCTATAGATAGTAGTTTGCTTCATTGAAATGCTTTGGCATACATTCATTACATACTTACCATACATACATACCATACATACCATACATACCATGCATACCATCCATCCATTGTATCATTTTGTGGGGGCGTGGCATAAGCAAATAACACATTTTCTTGCAGCAAAATCAATAAATAGCATAATTTCCCCAGGTCTTCAGGTCAAAACATGGCCATGTATCATGGTCCTCCATCCCCCCCTTCCTGCCTCGAAAATGCATGTTTATCATAGTTTTTAGCAGAGGCCCATAGACCTCCATTATAAAGGGGGTGCGCGCACAGAGGAAAAAGGAGCTAGCTTACTACTGCAGGGGTCGGTTAAATGTTGGTGTGTACCGATCGGCTTCATTGAGGACAAAGCGACATTTGAGCTAAACTTGCGATGACAGCGGCGTGCCCCTTTAAGGTTGTACTGTCTTTTTCTTCTCCCAGAGGGGTGAGCTCAGATAAGGGGAGTCGTATCCACCCTCTTGTATTAGTAAGACGTTAGTCTATAGGCAGTTGAGGATGCGTCAGGTCACCCTAGACTCTGAAATAACATCTCCCTTCAGTAAATGTATACTTACTGTTGGAAGTAAATGGTAAAATGGTAAATGGACTCCACTTATATAGAGCTTTTCCACCTTAGCGGCACTCAAAGCGCTTTACAATGGCCTCCCATTCACCCATTCACACCAATGGCGGCAGCTGCCATGCAAGGTGCTAACCTGCTCATTGGGAGCAATTTTGGGGTTAGGTGTCTTGCTCAAGGACACTTCGACATGTGTACAGTCGGAGCTGGGATTCGAACCGCTGACCCTTCGATCATTGAACGACCCGCTCTACCAACTGAGCTACAGCCGCCCCCAAGTAACCCAGCAACCACATAAGCAGACGTCTCTTTCTGAGTAGAGCCAGAGTTAACCTGTGTGGCCTCAGAATTGCATCCAGCCCATCAGATCACCAGGGATGGACTTGGTGATTTCGGGGCCTGAGGCAAACACAGACATGAGGTCTTATACATCCCTTGCTTTCCACCATTTTAAATCCTTTTTTAATGTCCCTACTGGTATTCTTACTGGCTCGATGGAGAAGCGTTACATCTACAGATAGCAATGCTGCTGATAATAACTAAATAACAACTGTCAGATAAGTGTTAACTACTTTGAGAAGAGTTGTTAGCTAGCTAGCGAGCCCACTTGTCTGATATATGTAGCTAGTTATTGATTATGAATGAACAGGCTTGGCAGGCACTTATGCAAATGGCCCAGAAGACATGGTAAAACACTAACTAATTATATATAGATGTATAGGGCAGGCATACTGTTCATACTGTAATTCACGAAACACGTCTCATGGCTGTATTTGTACAGTATGTTCACACTTCCAAACACACATGATGCCAGGAG
>NC_140246.1:253972-256472 GCF_949987555.1 Borostomias antarcticus | reverse complement strand
CACCGGCCTGGCCTGTAAGCTTAAGATCAAGCTAGGTTTCTACTTTAGAAACAAGTCTTGCTTTTCCTTGGCAGCTAGGAGATACCTGCTGTCTGCAACGTTTTTGCACCTGCTTGACTATGGCGACATATTGTACATGAATGCCTCTGCTCATTGTTTACGGTCTCTTGATACTGTTTACCATTGCGCATTGCGATTCATGACTGGTTGTAAACAAATCACCCACCATCGCACCCTATAGGTTGACTCAGACTGGCCGTCTCTGTCTTTGCGTAGGCGTTCACACTGGCTGAGCTTTATTTACAAATCTCTCTTGGGACTGGTTCCTAGCTATCTGAGCTCTCTTCTTCACAGAAGACAGAGCCATCAGCCACATGATGTTCTGCAACTGATTGTCCCAAATGTGGAAACTGTGAAGGACAAACAGCGTTTAAATATGCTGCCCCTGCAGACTGGAACGCCCTCCTAAAGGACTAGAAGCTCCTGAACTGATTTCATTCAACGCCTTTAAGGAAACCCTTCAGGATCTGGAGGGTGAACTTAGTGGGAAATGTTTCTGTCCTTAAACTGCAACCCTGAAGCCTTATATTATTGTTTTTGTGTTTGTTTTGTTTTCATGATCCCTGTTTGGTTATGTGTTTCTAGTGTGTGCTGCCCTCTTGGCCAGGTCACTCTTGAAAAAGAGATTCCTTTTTATCTCAATGAGTTTTATCTTGTTAAATAAAGGCTGAATAAAAAATAAAAAGAGAGAGAGAGAGAGAGAGAGAGAGAGATCGATGCTCTTCCCTCTGGCCCCTTGGAGCTAAAGAGAGGACTGTGAGGAGCTGGCAGGAAACCAGCTGATCACTGTGCCCTCTCGCCCCTCTCTCTCTCTCTCTCCACCTCCCTCATCCACTCTCTCTCTCTTTCCATCCCTCTCTCCACTTACCTCATCGACTCCTCTCTCTCTCCATCTCTCCCTATCTCTCTCTCCCAATCTTTCTCTCTCCCAATCTCTCTCTCCATCTCTCCCTATCTCTCTCCCTCTCCCTCTCTCCACCTACCTCATCCACTCTCTCTTTCCCTCCCCCTCTCTCTCCCTCCCTCTCTCTCCACCTACCTCATTGCCTCCTCTCTCTCCCAATCTCTCTCTCCATCTCTCCCTATCTCTCTCTCCCAATCTCTCTCCATCTCTCTCCCTATCTCTCTCTCCATCTCTCTCCCTATCTCTCTCTCCCAATCTCTCTCTCTCCATCTCTCCCTATCTCTCTCTCCCTCTCTCTCCCTATCTCTCTCCCTATCTCTCTCTCCCTCTCTCTCCCTATCTCTCTCCCTATCTCTCTCCCTATCTCTCTCTCCCTCTCTCCACCTACCTATCCTATCTCTCTCATCTCCCTATGTCTCTCTCTTGTTTAACTGTGTTTGATGCACATCATCATGACCTCAGAATGTGTGAGCATGCAAGGTGATCTAGAGTCCTACAGTCAGACGCTTTATCAGGATTCATCCAAATAACCGCTGGCCAAACAATACATTACACCTGGTTTGGACACGGAAAATCTGGTCAGACAGCAGTTCACAGTGTATGAGCGTCTGGAATTCATGCACATACTGTGTGTGTGTGTGTGTGTGTGTGTGTGTGTGTGGGCGCTGGACCATCTGAGCTGAAGGGCTTAGTGACCCCCACTCCTTTTCCCATGTGAAACACAAGACGATCGAGTCCCTGCCAAAGTGTTGGAACAAAGCGACACAATCCCACTCATAACCAAAAAAACAAACAGACATATTTACTCGACGCACGGACGAATCAATGACAAAAAAGTACAACCGTTTCCTGTCGCTTGTATCTGCGTTGATTTTCGGGACCGCACTGCACTCAGAGCGGCTTGAGGAAAATGGTTATTGAGCACAAGGGCCAGGTTTTGATTGAATAGCCTACCAAGTCGAGAACTCCCGCTCCTGTGTGTCTCAAAGGTTTCCATGACGACCTGTGGAGGGGGAGGAGGTGGGGGGGGGGGCGGGGTGTTATGACCGCCTTTCCTAAACCTGGCCTACTCAGGATAAACGCAGCCAATCAGAAGGGCATGTGGAGGTAATGAAGACTGAAGGCCCTTAGAGGCGGAGCACTTCAGCGCTGCGCTCGGCTACGGGGCCGCGCACGGCCCCTGCTTATTATAGCCTGCACGCCGTCTCTATGGAAACTTTGCACCGAGCGCTCGCTCACGCCCCCGCACGCGCACGTGCACCTGCACTCTCTACACGTGTGGACATGCCTGTCTGAATGATCGAATGCACATACTGTAAACACACACACACACACATACCTGTACAATACTTGTACACACACTCAGGCACACACACACGCGCGCACACACACACACACACACACACACACACACACACACACACACACACACACAAACACACACACACACCTGTACAATACTTGTACACACACGCAGGCACACACGCGCACACACACACACACATACACACACACGCACACACACACACCACACAC
>NC_140246.1:238972-248972 GCF_949987555.1 Borostomias antarcticus | reverse complement strand
AACGTGTATGTGTGTGTGTGTGTGTGTGTGTGTATGTATGTAGGCTATGTTCGATCTCATACATACACACACACACACACACATACACACATACACGCGCCACTGAGCTCACAACTCACAACGCAAACAGTCATTCGGTCACGTGAGCTCCCCCATTCATTTAAAGCGCGAGCGAACTACCGCGCATGTGCGCATGTTTTGCAGTGAGCTCTGCTTGTTCACACGAACGTGTGTGTATGTCTGTATGTGTGTGTGTATGTATATACATACACACATACACACACACATACATACACGTTGTAAGTAAGCTTGAACACGCAACCAAAGGGCACTTTTCACACCCCATAACGCGGAAGTGCGGTGGCTACCGCGATGGTATGCGCAAGCGGTTTCACATACAGCTGCGCTGGTTGGAACGAACGTTTATGTGTGTCTGTATGTGTGTGTGTATGTATGTAGGCTATGTTCGATCTCATACATACACACACACACACATACACACACACATACACGCGCCACTGAGCTCACAACTCACAACGCAAACAGTCATTCGGTCACGTGAGCTCCCCCATTCATTTAAAGCGCGAGCGAACTACCGCGCATGTGCGCATGTTTTGCAGTGAGCTCTGCTTGTTCACACGAACGTGTGTGTATGTCTGTATGTGTGTGTGTATGTATATACATACACACATACACACACACATACATACACGTTGTAAGTAAGCTTGAACAAGCAACCAAAGGGCACTTTTCACGTGTGAAAAGTGCCCTTTGGTTGCTTGTTCAAGCTTACTTACAACGTGTATGTATGTGTGTGTGTATGTGTGTATGTATATACATACACACACACATACAGACATACACACACGTTCGTGTGAACAAGCAGAGCTCACTGCAAAACATGCGCACATGCGCGGTAGTTCGCTCGCGCTTTAAATGAATGGGGGAGCTCACGTGACCGAATGACTGTTTGCGTTGTGAGTTGTGAGCTCAGTGGCGCGTGTATGTGTGTGTGTATGTGTGTGTGTGTGTATGTATGAGATCGAACATAGCCTACATACATACACACACACATACAGACACACATAAACGTTCGTTCCAACCAGCGCAGCTGTATGTGAAACCGCTTGCGCATACCATCGCGGTAGCCACCGCACTTCCGCGTTATGGGGTGTGAAAAGTGCCCTTTGGTTGCGTGTTCAAGCTTACTTACAACGTGTATGTATGTGTGTGTGTATGTGTGTATGTATATACATACACACACACATACAGACATACACACACGTTCGTGTGAACAAGCAGAGCTCACTGCAAAACATGCGCACATGCGCGGTAGTTCGCTCGCGCTTTAAATGAATGGGGGAGCTCACGTGACCGAATGACTGTTTGCGTTGTGAGTTGTGAGCTCAGTGGCGCGTGTATGTGTGTATGTGTGTGTGTGTGTGTGTATGTATGAGATCGAACATAGCCTACATACATACACACACACACACACACACACACATACACGTTCGTTCCAACCAGCGCAGCTGTATGTGAAACTGCTTGCGCATACAAGCGCGGCAGCCACCGCACTTCCGCGTGACGTCACCGAATGCTCTGCCGCTGTTTAGAGAACAGCGTGTATGTGTGTATGTATGTGTGTGTGTGTGTGTGTGTGTGTGTGTGTGTGTGTGTGTGTGTGTGTGTGTGTGTGTGTATGTATGTCTGTGTGTGTGTGTGTGTGTCTGTTTCGACTCGCTTAATGAAGGACTTCGATACATCGCTTCAGAGAATGAAGACGACTATGGTAAATATAGCACTAAAAATATTAATATCTGCGTGGTTAGATGACAAGACCATGCTTTGTGGGTAGATCGTATGCCAAATCAATTTGTTTTTTTGTTTAGATGGGGGAGAGCCGGGTCAAAAGTCGCGCAGGACAAAAGTCGCGTTCCCATTTTCTCCAGAATGACTGGACCTGCAAATATGTGGTTATACTTGCCTGCACATATTACCGTGTAGGAGCTCCCTTCAAATTTTGGGCGCGATCGCAGCATATTTGACAGAGATATCGATGGAAAACCACTTTTGCCCCATAAAATCATGGTCTCATAAGCATTTTTTGATTGTAAAATTGTGTTCACTTGTTTTAGTTTGCAAACATATGCAATTTTCTTAGCATATCTACTGGCTACATGATAACATAGCTTTCATGTTTCGTGCGAGCAAGTCGTGCCTGCAAGCCAGGGAGAAATGACAGGAGACCGTGGCGGAAGTCGCATCCCGTAGAGCAGGGGTGGCCAACCCGCGGCTCCACGCCCGTCAATGTGCGGCTCCTCCATTCATTGATAAAAAAAAAGTTGGCTTGCGGCTCTTTCATCCTTTCATTAAAAAATAAATACATTCATTCCATAATAACGTTTCTCTCTCTCTCTCTCTCTAGTTTCGCTGTGCATTTCTTCCTGCCCATTTTAGTTTATTGCAGATTTGTCATAAAATCATGATTGTTTCGCTAGGTCGCGAGGAAGTCGCGTGAGAACCACTTCAAACCAATCATTTAGGTAGCAAATCACCTTGGTAACAAAATAGTTGTAAACAAAATAATTTGCTCTGCGTGGGGACAAACACAAAACGAATGTATTATTAGACATATCATAATAATATATAGCCTTCAACGACCTCCTGAGCTGTCTGCCTGATGGTCTCAGGGCTAAAGAGACCGCGCGTCGTTTTCCTCACCCTAACTCTTGGCATGCTGTCAATGAAAGAAAATACATTGTAGGCCTAAATAAACATGGTTTTAGGCTATTGTGTTTATGTAGGCCTATAGGTTAAGCTATGTGTTCATAAGGTTACGTCATTGTAAACGAAAGTAGCCTATATAATCCAATTGACTGGAACCAGGGGGTTTGACAAAAGTTAAGAGGCAAAATAATTTGTCTTGACTGCATTTAAGATGTATCTGTAAGGGGGCTGGTTGGCTAGCTGACCCAAACGCACGGACACAGACGGACAGTTCCAAGCCCAGAGGGCGGTTTAATACAAAGCGGAGGTACAGAGGGCAAGGCAAAGGGTAGTCAAGTTCAGGTAGGGGTCAATCTATCAACAAACAATGTCCAGAAAACGTAATCCAATCCGTGGTCGAGGTCCGGGGAGAATGGGTCGGGGAAGCCGTGTGTCAGTCCAGGAAAAGAGCAGCAAACAAACCGGAATCATAACGAATCTTAGGGAAGAACGTTGGGAAGACCGGGTTCTTATAGGGGAGGTGATTGGATGATTAGTGGCAGCAGGTGAGCCGCGCCCTCGGAGCTCGTTAGCGGAACCGTGTTCAGGTGTGCGGGGTGATCACGTCGAAGGGCGCGCAGAGCGCGCGCTGAAGTGGAAGGCCGTGGCGCGCGCGCTGCGGGAACGGTGGTGGGAGCTGGAGAGCGCCCAGGCGGAGGCGGAGCCGTAACAGTATCTTTCACATTAAAACTGCATACAAAGCTGACCAATAGCATTAGAAAGATCTCTTCGAGAGCTTTAATTTCACCTGTTCATTCTGCCCAAATGTCACTCGCGCACCCCTCTGGTTCTAAGCCATCAGAATGCGACTTCTGTCCCTCTACGGGATGCGACATTTGTCCCGCCACGGTCTCCTGTCATTTCTCCCTGGCTTGCAGGCACGACTTGCTCGAACGAAACTTGAAAGCTATGTTATCATGTAGCCAGTAGATATGCTAAGAAAATTGCATATGTTTGCAAACTAAAACAAGTGTACACAAATTTAAAATCAAAAAATGCTTATGAGACCATGATTTTATGGGGCAAAAGTGGTTTTCCATCGATATCTCTGTCAAATATGCTGCGATCGCGCCCAAAATTTGAAGGGAGCTCCTACACGGTAATATGTGCAGGCAAGTATAACCACATATTTGCAGGTCCAGTCATTCTGGAGAAAATGAGAACGCGACTTTTGTCCTGCGCGACTTTTGACCCGGCTCTCCCCCATCTAAACAAAAAAACAAATTGATTTGGCATACGATCTACCCACAAAGCATGGTCTTGTCATCTAACCACGCAGATATTAATATTTTTAGTGCTATATTTACCATAGTCGTCTTCATTCTCTGAAGCGATGTATCGAAGTCCTTCATTAAGCGAGTCGAAACAGACACACACACACACACACAGACATACATACACACACACACACACACACACACACACATACATACACACATACACGCTGTTCTCTAAACAGCGGCAGAGCATTCGGTGACGTCACGCGGAAGTGCGGTGGCTGCCGCGCTTGTATGCGCAAGCAGTTTCACATACAGCTGCGCTGGTTGGAACGAACGTGTATGTGTGTGTGTGTGTGTGTGTGTATGTATGTAGGCTATGTTCGATCTCATACATACACACACACACACACACATACACGCGCCACTGAGCTCACAACTCACAACGCAAACAGTCATTCGGTCACGTGAGCTCCCCCATTCATTTAAAGCGCGAGCGAACTACCGCGCATGTGCGCATGTTTTGCAGTGAGCTCTGCTTGTTCACACGAACGTGTGTGTATGTCTGTATGTGTGTGTGTATGTATATACATACACACATACACACACACATACATACACGTTGTAAGTAAGCTTGAACACGCAACCAAAGGGCACTTTTCACACCCCATACCGCGTGACGTCACCGAATGCTCTGCCGCTGTTTAGAGAAGAGCGTGTATGTGTGTATGTATGTGTGTGTGTGTGTGTGTGTCTGTGTGTCTGTTTCGACTCGCTTAATGAAGGACTTCGATACATCGCTTCAGAGAATGAAGACGACTATGGTAAATATAGCACTAAAAATATTAATATCTGCGTGGTTAGATGACAAGACCATGCTTTGTGGGTAGATCGTATGCCAAATCAATTTGTTTTTTTGTTTAGATGGGGGAGAGCCGGGTCAAAAGTCGCGCAGGACAAAAGTCGCGTTCCCATTTTCTCCAGAATGACTGGACCTGCAAATATGTGGTTATACTTGCCTGCACATATTACCGTGTAGGAGCTCCCTTCAAATTTTGGGCGCGATCGCAGCATATTTGACAGAGATATCGATGGAAAACCACTTTTGCCCCATATAAGTAAAATCATGGTCTCATAAGCATTTTTCGATTGTAAAATTGTGTTCACTTGTTTTAGTTTGCAAACATATGCAATTTTCTTAGCATATCTACTGGCTACATGATAACATAGCTTTCAAGTTTCGTGCGAGCAAGTCGTGCCTGCAAGCCAGGGATAAATGACAGGAGACCGTGGCGGGACAAATGTCGCATCCCGTGGAGCAGTGGTTCCCAAAGTGGGGGTCGCGAGATGACTCCCGGGGGTCGCGAGATAATTTCCAGAAAGTGTGTTTTTTTGGTGCCAATTATCAGAATGTGTGAAATACATTCTGATATTCGTTTATTCATTTGTACATTCGTTTAAAAACGATTAAAAGAGAGGAATATATCCGTTATGGATTCGTATGCATCGTTATCAACAAAGTACATCCCCAGTGTGTCGTGTGCACGGAGGTGCTTGCAAATGAAAGCCTAAAGCCCGTAAAAATGCTTCGACACTTGAGAAAGTGCTAACGGAACAAGCAACAATCCCCACCAAAGCGCAAAAGGCATCATATGAGGTGGCGTACTTAATTGCACAGGCAAAAAAGCCACACACAATCGGGGAAACCTTAATCAAACCCGCTGCTATAGCTATAAGTCGGAATATGCATGGGGATAAACTGGCCCGTGAGATTGAATCAGTGCCGCTGTCTGACAATACCATTGCCCGGCGCATCACCGACCTAGCCCAGGACATAAAGGCTCAACTGATTGACAGAGTAAAGAAAGCAGGGAGATATGCTTTGCAGTTAGATGAAACCACAGATATAGCAAACGATGCCCAGCTGCTTGTATTCGTCAGATACAGTTTTGATGGAAAACTCGAGGAGGACATGCTAATGTGCACTGCGCTGGATGGGACGTGCACAGGCCAGGACATTTTCACAAAACTTGACAACAAACTAAAGGAAGAGTATAGCATAGTGCCCATCCATCGCATTAGGTAAGCTTACTAAATGTAATTACTATATAAATTAATATTATAGTTGTTAGGCTGTTATGTTATTTTGTGTTTTGTGCCGTTTATGCCCGTGTTTGAATAGCGTAGGCCTATTAGTGCGTGTGCGCGCGGACATTTAACCACCTCCGGGGACAGTGGGGGTCGCGAGTCTCTGGCACCGTTATTTTGTGGGTCGCGGGCTGAAAAGTTTGGGAACCCCTGCCGTAGAGTGACAGAAGTCGCATTCTGATGGCTTAGAACCAGGGGGTGCGCGAGTGACATTTGGGCAGAATGAACAGGTGAAATTAAAGCTCTCGAAGAGATCTTTCTAATGCTATTGGTCAGCTTTGTATGCAGTTTTAATGTGAAAGATACTGTTACGGCTCCGCCTCCGCCTGTGCGCTCTCTAGCTCCCACCACCGTTCCCGCAGCGCGCGCGCCACGGCCTTCCACTTCAGCGCGCGCTCTGCGCGCCCTTCGACGTGATCACCCCGCACACCTGAACACGGTTCCGCTAACCAGCTCCGAGGGCGCGGCTCACCTGCTGCCACTACTCATCTAATCACCTCCCCTATAAGAACCCGGTCTTCCCAACGTTCTTCTCTAAGATTCGTTGTGATTCCGGTTTGTTTGCTGCTCTTTTCCTGGACTGACACACGGCTTCCCCGACCCATTCTCCCCGGACCTCGACCACGGCTTGGATTACGTTTTCTGGACATTGTTTGTTGATAGATTGACACCTGCCTGAACTTGACTACCCTTTGCCTTGCCCTCTGTACCTCCGCTTTGTATTAAACCGCCCTCTGGGCTTGGAACTGTCCGTCTGTGTCCGTGCGTTTGGGTCAGCTAGCCAACCAGCCCCCTTACAGATACATCTTAAATGCAGTCAAGACAAATTATTTTGCCTCTTAACTTTTGTCAAACCCCCTGGTTCCAGTCAATTGGATTATATAGGCTACTTTCGTTTACGATGACGTTACCTTATGAACACAAATAGCTTAACCTAGGCCTACATAAACACAATAGCCTAAAACCATGTTTATTTAGGCCTACAATGTATTTTCTTTCATTGACAGCATGCCAAGAGTTAGGGTGAGGAAAACGATGCGCGGTCTCTTCAGCCCTGAGACCATCAGGCAGGCAGCTCAGGAGGTCGTTGAAGGCTATATATTATTATGATATGTCTAATAATACATTCGTTTTGTGTTTGTCCCCACGCAGAGCAAATTATTTTGTTTACAACTATTTTGTTACCAAGGTGATTTGCTACCTAAATGATTGGTTTGAAGTGGTTCTCACGCGACTTCCTCGCGACCTAGCGAAACAATCATGATTTTATGACAAATCTGCAATAAACTAAAATGGGCAGGAAGAAATGCACAGCGAAACTAGAGAGAGAGAGAGAGAGAGAAACGTTCTTATGGAATGAATGAATTTATTTTTTAATGAAAGGATGAAAGAGCCGCAAGACAACTTTTTTTTAATCAATGAATGGAGGAGCCGCACATTGACGGGCGTGGAGCCGCGGGTTGGCCACCCCTGCTTACGGGATGCGACTTCCGCCACGGTCTCCTGTCATTTCTCCCTGGCTTGCAGGCACGACTTGCTCGCACGAAACTTGAAAGCTATGTTATCATGTAGCCAGTAGATATGCTAAGAAAATTGCATATATGTTTGCAAACTAAAACAATTTAACACAATTTTACAATCGAAAAATGCTTATGAGACCATGATTTTACTTATATGGGGCAAAAGTGGTTTTCCATCGATATCTCTGTCAAATATGCTGCGATCGCGCCCAAAATTTGAAGGGAGCTCCTACACGGTAATATGTGCAGGCAAGTATAACCACATATTTGCAGGTCCAGTCATTCTGGAGAAAATGGGAACGCGACTTTTGTCCTGCGCGACTTTTGACCCGGCTCTCCCCCATCTAAACAAAAAAACAAATTGATTTGGCATACGATCTACCCACAAAGCATGGTCTTGTCATCTAACCACGCAGATATTAATATTTTTAGTGCTATATTTACCATAGTCGTCTTCATTCTCTGAAGCGATGTATCGAAGTCCTTCATTAAGCGAGTCGAAACAGACACACAGACACACACACACACACACACACACACATACATACACACACACATACACGCTCTTCTCTAAACAGCGGCAGAGCATTCGGTGACGTCACGCGGAAGTGCGGTGGCTACCGCGATGGTATGCGCAAGCGGTTTCACATACAGCTGCGCTGGTTGGAACGAACGTTTATGTGTGTCTGTATGTGTGTGTGTATGTATGTAGGCTATGTTCGATCTCATACATACACACACACACACATACACACACACATACACGCGCCACTGAGCTCACAACTCACAACGCAAACAGTCATTCGGTCACGTGAGCTCCCCCATTCATTTAAAGCGCGAGCGAACTACCGCGCATGTGCGCATGTTTTGCAGTGAGCTCTGCTTGTTCACACGAACGTGTGTGTATGTCTGTATGTGTGTGTGTATGTATATACATACACACATACACACACACATACATACACGTTGTAAGTAAGCTTGAACAAGCAACCAAAGGGCACTTTTCACACCCCATAGAGCTTGGCCTTTGTGTGCGTTTGTGTTTGTTGGAGTGTGTGTGTTGTGTGTGTGTGTGTGTGTGTGTGTGTGTGTGTGTGACTCCACCTCTGGTATTTTGATCTTGCGTGGACAGGCGGTACAGAAGCAGACTAGCGGTGCTCTGACACGTTGATACGGATCAACCCACCGGCCGAACACAGGTGTGTAATCACGCCTGAACAGTCTGTTACTCTCAGGTCCTCTGGGATCAACTCAACAAGAGAGAGTGATGGAAGTCTTCAGTGTCCGTTGTGTGTCAGTTGCATGACAATCAAATGATTCAGAATCGATTTATGAATCCCAAAATCTATCTTTTATTTAATGAATGAATGAATAAATGAAGGAATGAATAGTTCATTAATTCATTCAATCGTTCATTCATTCATTCATTTTTGGAAATATCGATACCCAGCCCTAGTATTGAAGTGTTGCATAACTTGGCAGTCATGTAATTGGTTACAGCTAAAAAAACAAACAGGTCTTAGTAACACTAACCGAATCGAAGGCTCAGGTCCTTCCACAGACGCGCTCTACTAGAAGGGCCAGAGCAGGGCCAGAGAAGGGCCACAGCAGGGCCAGAGAAGGGCCAGAGAAGGGCCAGAGAAGGGCCAGAGAAGGGCTGAGCAGGGCCAGATTAGGGCCAGAGCAGGGCCAGAGAAGGGCCAGAGAAGGACCAGAGAAGGGCCAGAGCAGGGCCAGAGCAGGGCCAGAGAAGGACCAGAGCAGGGCCAGAGAAGGGCCAGAGCAGGACCAGAGCAGGGCCAGAGCAGGGCCAGAGCAGGGCCAGAGAAGGGCCAGAGAAGGGCCAGAGAAGGACCAGAGAAGGACCAGAGCAGGGCCAGAGAAGGGCAAGAGCAGGCTCTTCTTCCTGAGGAGACTCAAGTCCTTCCACGTCTGCGGGGAGATGCTGAGCATGTTCTACCAGTCGGTGGTGGCGAGCGTCATCTTTCATTCTGCCGTCTGCTGGGAGGCAGAGCGACAGAGAGGGACACCAGCAGGATGGACAAGATGGTGGAGAAAGGGGAGGAGCCTGGGGAGGAGCCTAGACGATGCCAACCACCCTCTCCTCCAGACCCTGGTGGGGCAGAGCAGCACCACCCTCTCCTCCACACCCTGTGTCAGTTCTGTGTCAGTTCTGTGTCAGGTGGGTCAGTCGTGTGTCCATCGTGTGTCAGTTGTGTGTGGGAGCTCAGCATACAGTATGATGCTCTGGGATCGGGCCCAGCCAATCAGAACCTCTTGATTGGTCAGGACCATCTCTCATCTCCAGCCAATCAGAACCTCTTGATTGGTCAGGACCACCTCTCATCT